>NC_133332.1:229869456-230174071 GCF_042186555.1 Aquarana catesbeiana | reverse complement strand
ATGCCTTGGAGGCGTCCAACGACATAATAGCTATGTTTCCAGTATTATCTATGGGTACCTGTAGGTTTAAAAATAGACGTCTAATATTATTGGCTACTGATCTATTTGGGATAAAACCTGATTGGTCATGGTGTATTAATTTATCTACCGTATTTATCGGCCTATAACACGCACTTTTTTCCCCTTAAAACCAGGGGGAAATCGCAGGTGCGTGTTATACGCCGATCCCCTGCGATCCCGACCTGTCACATTTTCAAAATCGCCGACTGCGATTTGAAAATGGCGCCGCCGGCGCCGAAATACACAGAGCCGGTCCTCGGCTCTTTCCGGCGGCTGTCGTTCATTTTCGGCTCCACTCGTAGTCCCGAGCGGAGCTATCCGAACCTACTCGGCTAGGTTCGGATAGCTCCGCTCGGGACTACGAGTGGAGCCGAAAGTGAACGACAGCCGCCGGAAAGAGCCGAGGACCGGCTCTGTGTATTTCGGCACCGGCGGCGCCATTTTCAAATCGCGATCGGCGATTTTGAAGCCCAGAATGGCTGGGATCACTGGGGAAGGCTGCACTGGGGAAGGCTGCACTGGGGAAGGCTGCACTGGGGAAAGCTGCACTGGGGAAAGCTGCACTGGGGAAGTCTGCACTGGGGAAGTCTGCACTGACAAGGCTGCACTGGGGAAGTCTGCACTGGGGAAGTCTGCACTGACAAGGCTGCACTGGGGAAGTCTGCACTGACAAGGCTGCACTGGGGAAGTCTGCACTGACAAGGCTGCACTGGGGAAGGCTGCACTGACATGGCTGCACTGACAAGGCTGCACTGACAAGGCTGCACTGGGGAAGTCTGCACCGACAAGGCTGCACTGGGGAAGGCTGCACTGACATGGCTGCACTGACAAGGCTGCACTGACATGGCTGCACTGAGAAGGCTGCAATGATGGGCGTTTAAATGTAAGTTTTTTTTCCCTTCAACTTCCCTCCTAAAAGTTTTTTTTTCCTTAAAATTCCCTCCTAAATTGGGGTGCGTGTTATACGCCGGTGCGTGTTATACGCCGATAAATACGGTATATACTTTGAAAGTCTAGTTGCCATTATCTTTGCCAAAAGTTTAACAGGGAAATAGGGCGGTATGCATCGGGCTTTGTTTGATCTTTACCTGGTTTCAGAATAGAGATGATCACAGCCTCTTTCATCGAGGGGGGTAAAGATCCCACCTCGTAGGCATGATTAAAAACCATTAGGAGATCAGGTAATAATACCTCTCCATATGTTTTGTAAATTTCTCCTGGAAGGCCCTCTGACAAAGGAGATTTATTATTGGCTAAGTTGGTCGCTGCACCCCTCAATTCATCTAGTGTTAATGGTTCCTCCAATATCTCCCTATCATCATCTGTCAACCTTGGCAAATTAATGGACTCAAAGAACTTTTTCATATCCTCCTCGTGATCTCTTGTCCTACTTGTATATAGCTTCTGATAAAAAGTCCGGAACACTTCTAGGATCTCTAGGGTATTGTTGGTCTTCCCGTATTCAGAAGTATGAATTTCCATAATAAGGGATGTTGGTCGCTGTACCTTTACAATAGAGGCCAATATATGTCCTGTTCCTTCTCCCTCCTCAAAGTAAGGTTGCTGCAAAAAGAACCTTTTATTCTCTGCTTTTTTAATGCCTACCTGTGCATATTTTTCTTGACTATTTATCCATTGTGTATGAGTACTTTTACTAGGATTAGTTATATATAATGCTTCAGCTTGTAACATACTATCAGCAAGATTTTTTCCCAAGCTCTAGATTGTTTCTTTTTTTTTTTGAGATTCGTGAAATAAGAAGGCCTCTCAGGTAAGCTTTCTGTGCGTCCCAGTATATTAAGGGCGATACAGTAGATTTATTCATCTGCTGGAATGTAGTAAGTTCTAATTTAATTTCGTCTGGAGGAAAAAGTGAAATCCAGTAAGGGTTCACCTTCCACAATCTATTCCCCACATTAATTCTAAATAAAAAGGATAATATCAAAGGTGAGTGATCGGATATACCTCTAGCCCCATATTTAATTTAATTAAGATATGGCAGTAAGGAGTCAGACCCCAGTGCTAAATCTATTCTAGATAAGGTATTGTATGTACCTGAAAAACATGAAAATTGTCTACTGGTTGGATTTCGCAATCTCCAAAGGTCAAGTAGTCCCATTTCCGCTATGTATTTTGATAAAGGCCGTGGTCCCCTGTGGATATAATTTATCCGATAAGGAAAGTGTATCCATTGATGGATCCATATAATTATTGAAATCACCAGTTATCATGCATAGTCTATCTGGTTAATCGGATACAAACACGATAAATTCCTTCAAAATTTCAGGAGAATATGGTGGTGGAATATAAATATTCGCCAATACACATCTTTGTCCAGCCAATACACAATCCAAAAAAATATATCGGCTCCTACTATCCTTCCTAACCTGTCTACATTGAAAATCAAATGTGTTGGCTATAAGAATGGATACACCTCTTTCTTTAAGCAATGTAACCTATGAGGAAGTAAGTGGGTTTCTTGAAGACAAATTATAGAAGGTGAGAATCTCATGAGTGAAGTGAAAATAGCCTGCAGTTTTGATGCAGTGCCCAGGCCTCTAACATTCCATGATATTATTACATCTTTCTGAGAGGTCATAGAACAATTACATCATATATTTTAACTTCAATTATAAACATATTGCAGACTATATTTATACTTTGATAGCCACTTGGCCATAGAGTAGAAAGGCAAACAGCATAGGCATATAGGAGGGGAGAGGCTGAAAGAAAAAAAGGATATTAAAAGTTTACAAACTATCTTCATATTTTTTATAGTACCATCCATCACTTAATTCCCAGGAGCTCAGAGATAGGGAGGAGAAGGGTGAGGGAAGAGAGGAGATCTGAAACAGATATGCAGAGGTTTAGTAAAAGGTGTAACCAGACTAACATATAAAACAAATAGGACAAAGACAAACAAACAACCAAGACCAGGACACATGAAGGACAAAAAAAAAATAAAACAAAAACAAACAAACCCAAAACAAAATTAATAAAAGACAAAAACAAAAACACAGATACAATCATAGGGGTTATATGATCCAAAAGGTCCCAAAAGCAGAGCCCACCCTGACCAAAAACAAAACAAAACAAAAAACATATAGCATCGTTAAGGCCAGGGATAGTGGTAGCAGCCAGGGTGTGAATCCATCTCATTTCCCTTTGTAGAATTTTTTTATCATGGTTACCACCTCGAGAGTTCGTTGGAATGTGTTCTAATGCTGCAAATTTCACTACACTGTTGTCACCAGCATGCATTTGATTTACATGTTGTCCTATTGGTGTCAGCAGTTATATATATATATAATATGATCCTTAATTCAACGCCAAAAAGCTTGTTTGGTTTTGCCCACGTAGAAACTGCCACATTCAAAAAACATAATGTACACCACGCCCTCCGTCTGACAGTTGACATGGTGTACAGTAGAGTGTAGTCTGCCATTTGGCAGATACATTGCGTTGTTTACATACATACATATCCATGGGCAAAAAGCGCATGAACCACATTGCCAAGTTCCTCTCGAGGTGGTATCCTCACTGGCTGCCTCAGAGATGGCTTTGTGTCAATCTGTCCTTGAGTGATCTTGCCCTGCTGAAGGTGATATTTGGTTTAGGGCCTGTATATTTACAGAGGATGGGATTATTGGTGAGAAGATACCAATGTTTCTTAAGCATTTCCCGTACACATGAGTGTTGGCGATTATAGGTAATGCTCATCCTAGTAGTATCTTCCTCACTTTGTCAGGATCTCCTACATAGAGCTTCCTGTCTAGTCTGCCTAAATGCTCTTTTATAAGCTTTTTTTAAGCGCTGTCTTTGAGTATCCCCTTTTGGACAATCTCATTCGTAGTGCGTCTGCTTCCTGCTTGAATAGAGTATCATTGGAGCAGATTCTGCGCAGCCTGTGATATTTTCCATAAGGGATACTTTTAATAAGAGGGATCGGATGAAAACTAGGGATCGGATGAAAACTACTAGCATGTAAGAGGGTGTTCCCCGGTGTCTCCTTTCGATATAGAGTGGTGTTGATATTCCCGTCACATTCAATCACAACTGTGATATCCAGAAAGGGGATAGATTTCTTACTTTGATGCATAGTGAATTTAAATTGAATGCATTCTGATCAAGATCATGCATAAATTCAGCTAGATCAGCAGTGGAACCAGTCCACAGCATCAGAACGTCATCTATATACCTATTCCACATCAGGATGAAATCCCAATATTTGGCATACCTGTTGTCAGGGGCGTTGCTAGGCCTACTAAAGATATGGGGCTAGAGCCCATAGCAGCGAAGTAAAGAAAGTCATGCGCTTGGGCAGGCATACACATGTATATAATAAAAGTGTGTAAGTGTGTGTGTGTGTGTGTGTGTGTGTGTGTGTGTATATATATATATATATATATATATATACAAGAGGTGATGCAGAGGCTGCGGACATGATACAGGAGATGTCAGAGGCTGCGGGCATGGTACATGGGATGTCAGAGGCCGCGGGCATGGTACAAGAGATGTCAGAGGCTGCAGGCATGGTACAGACCACCCCCCTCCATCAGTACAGACCCCCCCTCAGTACAGACCACCCTTCCCTTAGTATAGCCCTCCCCCATCAGTATAGACACCCCCTCAGTGCAGCCACCCCCCATCAGTATAGACCCTCCTCAGTGCAGACCCCCATCAGTATAGACACTCCCCTTCAGTGCAGACCCCCCATCAGTATAGGCACCCCTCTCCCCTCCCATAGTCCCCTGCACATGTCCACCTGCATACTGTATAGTAAAAATGTACAGACCTCAGAACAGCGCTGACGGATATACTGTACACAGTGGTGTGTCCCTCGTGATCCTCCTCCTCCTGTGTGGATGTAAACAGAGAGGAAGGGAAGGCAGCCCCCACCCCCCCCAGCGACACCACTGCTTCGGGCTCCCACTGTGTCACTCAGGTTACGTGACATCACGGGTAGTTAGACCCTGGGTGGCTCTAGCAATCAGTGCAGTGGCAGAACAAAAGTAAAATGGCTGAGATGTTAGTTATCTGCACGGCGCCCACATCCGCCACTGATGGCATCGCTTCCCCCAGTGAGAGACTCGGGGCTATGGGCCCCAGATTCGGGGCTATAGCCCCAATAGCCACCCCCTAGCAACGCCTCTGCCTGTTGTCAGAGAAGAGCATATGTTTCCACCGCCCCAGGTACAGGTTGGCATACAGTGGGGCACAAGAAGTCCCCATCGCAACCCCCTGCACCTGGAGGTAGCAGGCCAGTGTAGTGAAGCCATTGCTTCTCGCTGCAGCGTGTGGAGTGAAACTGTGGTTTCACTCTGCACATTGTGCGGTGGGACTATGGTTTCTCACTACATTTTATTTTTCTGTTTAAAGCTCACATTCTCATTGCTACACCTCTCCTTTATATATAGCCAGGGTCTCTCTCATTTTTACCTCACGACATTATATGCTTTTCAATCAAATGGTAGTTTTTTCAATTTTTGACATTTCTTTTTCTGATAAGGTCGTGCATGTATATACATGCATTTATGTGTTTATAAATAATATTGCATTTGTTGTTTCTCCCTGCATTTATGTTGGTGAGGGTATTATTGGAAAAATACTAACATCCCAATAGACAATTTTAATTTTAAAATACAATTCTTTTATAGATGTAAATAGGTCCACAGTTTGTATTTCTATTGATTGCTTATACCTCAATTATTGTCAGAGTCTTTTGAAAATATCAGTGACAATTTGTCGGTTATTATCTGTAACCACATTATGATTCTGTGCATTTGTTCTAAGATCTGTATTGTGTTATATGCTATATATTTTTCTATTATTGTTTACCATTCTGATTTTATGCCTATGAATGCACTCTGTGAGGGAGGCACATCAAGATAACAACCATATGTTTTATTTATATTTTCCTTATTTTATTAGGTTTGTTGGATTTTCATACATTGGTGTGCTTTTTTTTCCTCCCCTTCAGGTGTTTTCCATTTTGGTATTTTCAAGGCCTGATCATGGGGGAGGTTTTTTCCAAGACAACTTTATTTTTTGATTGGCTGTTTAATTTTTGCATTTTCCCTATATATATATTTATATATATATATATATATATATATATATATATATATATATACATACATATATATATATATATATATATATATATATACACATATATATATATACATATATATATATATATATATATACATATATATACATATATATATATATACATATATATATATATATATATATATACATATATATATATATATATATACATATATATATATATATATATATATATATATATATATATATATATATATATATATATATATATATATATATATATATATATATATATATATATATATATATATATATATATATATATATATATATACACATGATCAGACCTTGACCATTTAGCTATGAATAAGCACCACTATACGGTGTGAAACGCATTAGCGGCTCTTCTCTGCTTCTTTTGCTTATGAAGTGACTGTATTGGATTTTAACATATCAATAAAGACACCTTCAGAGGTATGCGGCCATCCAGGACTTTTCTTCTTCTCCTTCCAAGTTTGTGCAGAGCCAGCACCTGCGAGTTCATAATAGGGTGGGTGTTTCTAAAGGTCTGGAGCCTTTGGAGCTGCAATCTTCTCCTATAAAGACATTGCCTGTCAAAATGTGCTCTAGAAATAGAAAGGATAAATTTACTGAAGGACCATGAGTCCCGAGTCCTCTCACTTAGAGAGTCCTGTGTGACAGATAGGCCCAAAGAATGTGGAATACTGCTGTACAGGTCGATATAAATAGCTATTAAAATAGTATCCATTGGTACTTGAATATTTTCCAGATGACGCAAAAGATCTGGTGTGTCCTGGACATATGAGGCAAGCAATACAACATAGGAACAGAAGTATTGGTCAACTATTTGACTAGCCTGTTCAGTGTATGCACCGTTCCCAGATATAATTGGTCTTCCAGGGGGACACACCAGATCTTTATGCGTCTTGGGAAGAGAATAAAAAGTTGGCATAACAGGGTGTTTAACGAGAAGAGCCTCGTCCAAAAGAAGTACGGTAAGTAAAATTCATCCTGAACTTTACTAGCATGTTCTTCAGAAATTTGTTTATACCATTCCTCATTATCCAGGATCCTGTTACACATGGCCACCTATTGAGCTCTATCCATGAGGACAATATTGCCCCCTTTGTCTGAGGGTTTAATAATAAGTCCCTCTTGTGCACATAGTTTCTGTAAAGCCTGTTTCTGAACGGGGGACAAATTGTCCACATTGTGAGGATATATTTGTAGTTTTTCAATTTCCTTTGTGACCTGTGTAACAAAAGCCACAATATTTGGATTGGTTTGCAATGGGGGAAATGTCTCTGATTTCTTTTTCATAATAATTTGTGAAGTATTGTCACTCTAGGACTTAGGAATTCTGTGATTGCTGCTCAAATTTTTCAGTTTCTTCCAAGAGATCTGTTAGATTTCTTAGTGCTCGAAAATCCCCCACTGAAACGGTTTTCCACTGATCTCTAAACTTTCTTATCGTTAACCTTTCTCTTTCTCTCTTGATCAAATAGGTACTTAATGGTCTCAAATGGTCTCAAATTGGTCTATTTCCTGAGTGGGGCAAAAAGTTAGACCCAGGCCTAATACTTCTATTTCTGCAGTGGTCAAATTGTAATCTGACAAGTTGATTACATTCAAGATGTCATTTCTTGAGGGGTCTTGACTATGAATGGATCCAAGTTGCTGCTCACTTTCCTTTCTTTTGGTGGAGGAGCCACCCCCTCGTTTGGGCCGGAAAAAATGAAGATGTAGTAGTGCCGGAAAGAGAAGAGGGTTGTGCAGAGCTCAACGTACCCCTGTCGTGTTCAACTACATGTGCGGAGGATTTATGAGCAGACGTGCCCAAGGTCTCCTCATTAGGGTTATATCTAGTGCGTTCATGTGAGCCCCTCAGATGCGAGTCCTCGAGAAGTCTTTTTTTACTACCTCGTGTGCGTCCATTCCCGTGGATTTGTTCCACGAGATCTAGCTGTACCTTGTGAAAAGAAAGAGTTATTGGAAGCATTGGAGGAATCTGAGTCTCTAATTTCCTCACATGACCACGAGGCGATGTTATACGTCACGTGACCGGGTTCTTTTTGGCGCCATATTTGCGCTTCCATGCCCCCTCTGTTATCCCCACGCCCTATTATAAGAGGGGATGCACATGGCCACATGACCATGATCACATGACCCACGATCATGTGACGCTGTTATACGCCACGTCACTTGGCTTTTTGGCACCATATTCGTGCTGCCACCCCCCTTTGTTACTCTCATGCCCCTATATACTGTAAGAAGGAATGCATATGGGTTTGGGCCACACACACTGGTGCAGTGTCAAAAGGTAAGTCATACTTTTGATTAGCTACCCTAGCATACCACTTTGTGACATCTCTTTTTAATTGGACATTTATTCCACTTATATAATTGCTTTTGTTATAGGGGCACATTTTCCCCTGCTTATGTGGCCACACTGGTTTAAGCCCTAACAAAAGGTCTCCCCTTGTGGGATAAGTGCATTATTTACATATTCAGGTGGGCCCTCACGTCTTCCTTTTTGTCTTTTTCTTGTCAGTTGTGCCTGCATTTCGGCATCTTTTTTATATATATATATGCTAAGTACTAATTGGGTTGCTATAATCCCTCTCTCTTAGACATGCCACTGGTCTCTATATTTAAGGGGATTGTGTACTCACCCATCTAATACATTGGCCTTGTACCTATGGGCTATTTCTTGGTACTATTGGTAAGTACTACTCATATATACCTTTTGATTCTTTTTTGTATTCTACTCCACTATATATACCCTGTTCATTGGGCCATTTGAGATAAGGAGAGTTATAAACCCTGTGGCTTTTGAACTGACACTTCCACAGTCTTACGAGATCCACCCATTCTTCCATATGTCTCTTCTGAAACCTGCCCCTGCAGACCCTTTTCCTGGAAGAGAAGACCCACCACCACCACCAGTTACAGTGGGTGAGGAGACTGAATTTGAGGTAGAGTCAATTCTTTATTGCAGGAAACAAGGAAGGTAAACTCAATATCTACTCAATTGGAAAGGTTACCCTTCTGAAGACAATTCCTGAGAGCCCGAAGGGAATATTCATGCTCCTGGAGTTCTTCAACAGAAACCCTGAAAAGATATCACGTTCGGGCATCTGGAGGCTATCAGGAGACTAGCCGGAGGAGAGTTGCCCACAGGCCTGGCACAGTGGCCAATTTCCAATATGGCCGCACCCGCACACTTACTGCGAATGCATATTCACCATGTTGAAGACGTGTGCATGCTGGCGCATGTAATGCTTGTCAGATCCTGGCGCCCTCTGGCCTTTAAAAGAGTGACTGCGGGTGTGTGCCAAACAGACGACGCCGGTCCTGGCTGGCTGGGGAAGAGAGGAGCGGAGCGGAACAGACGAGCAGACATTCTGTGGAGGAAGTGAGGGCAGGTTTGATTGCCTCCCCGTGCCCTCCTAGTCGACCAGGCTGATATCCCCAAGTTACAGAGTGTAATAAAGATAGAGGTGGGGTGAATGACTTGCTTTACCATTGTACTATTACTGTATGCACATGGTGCTAAGACTGGATGGACTTGATATCTGATACATAGAGCAATATCCCTGTTATTACAACGGTTAAGCTGTGAAAAGGACTGAAATCTGTGAATAGTAGCTCACTGGTATTAAGCTGAACAGACTGTGTATGTGGAGGCAGTGTGAATAACCAATTTAACTGCAAAGCTGTGTGGAACAGAATATTAAACCAATTTAGATGAAATAAAGGAGGAATATGGAGGAGTAGTAGAAGCAAAGACTAACAGGCTTGGCAAGAGGAGAGAGTGGGGAGAGAAGGGATGGTGAGACCCTCCCCTTACCCCCGTTTCAGTATACACAGCCTTACTCAATGCTCCCCTGTATTTGTGCTCAATAAGAGAAAGTACCAGGAAATTGTATCTTGGAAACCATAAGATAAACAAATCGAGCAACCTAGCTCTCCTGAAACATCGCATATAGATGTTATTAAATATATAGGAAATTGGGAAACAGATAAGGCCACATAGTAACACAGTAATTTAAGCAGTAACTAAGCAGTCACTCACCCTTGAAGTCACGGGGTCTGTTTGTGGCCAGCAGGACGAAAGGGAAAAGCTGATCCCCCCCCAAAAAAACGAATAGAACAATGCAGAGTAACAGAGAACAGAGGACAAGATGAGGGGGAAACCCGTAAAGAGTGGGAACCCACCACCCAGAATGAGTGCGAGTCCAGGCTCCATAAAAAAATACATGACACAGGAAGGGGGGATAGAGAGCCCAGGGAAACAGACAGGGGCCAAGAGTAAAAAAACCCCAGAGGGCGCCCCAAAAAATGAACAGAGAAAACAATCTAAGGACCCAGATTCAACAGAATTAGCAGCCAGTATTGGGGAGGATATAGAAGAAGATCTGACAACTGAACCCAAACAAAAAAAACAACTGCCAACCAAAGGAGAGATGGCGGAGATGTTTGCAAAATTAGAATCATCTATCAAGGGGGAGATGGCCACCTTACATGAGGACTTAAATCATATTTTAAGAAGGGTAAAAAGTACAGAAGAACAACTCGATTTGCAAGCAACAGAAATAAAGGACCTGAAAGAGTAGACGACAGGACTACAGAGAGAGCAGAGAGATATGATGTATCGATTGGAAGACCAGGAAAATCGGAATCGAAGGAAAAATCTTAGAATAAGGGGAGTTCCAGATATGCAAGGAGAAGAGTTGCAAGCAAAAATAATTAAATTATTTGGGCCTATGCTGGGACTAGCAGAGACAGAAAAAATAAAGTTTGAAAGGGTCCATCGGGTAAGAAAGCCAGCCACTCTGGCAGCGGAAATACCGAGAGATATAATAGCAAGATTTCATTATTTTCAAGATAAGGAACAGATTTGGCAGAGCCTAAAAAATAAACAGCCGATTAAGTATGAAGAGTTTACCTTTCAGATATATCCAGACCTGTCACCCGAGACCCTAGCCCGAAGAAGAACACTGAAACCCTTACTGGAACATTTAAAAGGCAACAATATACAATATTCCTGGGGCTTTCCAGCATGCCTAATAGGGAGAAGAGAGGGACGGTCTGCTACCCTGAGATATCCAGAAGATACGGCTACCTTTTGTGATAGATTGGATATTCCAGTGATCGAAATACCAGGATAGTGGGAAGCACAAAATTGTACCCCGACTGGAGAGGAATGGAGATGGCAACCGATTACAAGGAAAAATGAGTATCAACAAAGAAGAAGAACTGAGAAAAAAAGAACTGGGGGCTGAGGGGGGCATGGGGATGGGGGTGGGAGGGATTAAAGAATGAGTAAAATGTTCGGGGGGGAGGGGGCGAAGGGCCATCCCCAGTCTTGGATGCAGTGGGTGCAGCGGGTCTGACGGTGCCCTCATGCAGAGTCTAACCTCTAGGGGGGAACCAAAGGGCCAGGAGGAGGTAAAGGGCCTTGGATCCATGGGCCACGGGGAGGCCAACTACTCCAAGGGAAGGGGGGGAGGGGGAGGGTAAAGGGGAGGGTAAGGGGGAGAAGTGGGAAAAGGTGGGAGATACTCCTAGGGAACTGCTCTGGAAAGGATTATGATATAGAGGAAGGGAGGGGTGGATCTCTGCCCACGGTGCTCCTAGAGAGAGAGGAGATGTAAGTGAAGGAGAAGGGCAGGGATGTTCCGGAGCACGGTGTGCAGAGATGCCCACCCTCAACTTCATGACTTATAACGTTCAAGGTTTAAATGCTCCTATAAAAAGAAATATATATATCACATGATTCTAATTTAAAAATAATATCTAGAGACTACCCAGTCTGGGGACTCCCCAATAAAAAGAGCCAAAGGGATTGCCATAGGATTTGACAGAGGAGTAAGAGGAGTAAGGAGTAAGGAGTAAGGAGGACAGAATTACAGGAAGGGCGATATCTGTTCTTGAAGGGTAAAATCAATGAGGAAGAATACACTCTGGCAAATATCTATTGCCCCAACAGAAATCCAATAAAATATACAATTAATATCATTAAAAAATTTATGGACTTTAAGAAAGGACATACTATTATGGGAGGGGATTTTAATTTCTGTATGTCTCCAGGTAAAGATAGATAGTCGAGTGCACAGAGGACTGGGAATGTGTTGAGGAAGGCTTTAAAAAAGACTCTATTCCAGAATCAATTGATAGAAGTCTGGCGAACACAAAATGTAAAACGCAGAGACTACACGTTCCATTCCTCTTTGCACAGGATGTACTCAAGAATAGATTTTTTCCTGGTAGACCATAGACCACTTGAAATAGTTGTTAAAACAGATATTAAAATCGCCACGTTTTCCGATCACGCGCCGGTAATGATGGGAATAAAGAATGTGGAAAAGCCAAATAGAAAAGCCCCCTGGAGATTAAGTGAAGAGCTTTTACAGGATAAAAAAGCAGAAGAGAGGATTAGGCAGGAACTAGAGTGGCACTATAAAACTAATGACACGGAAGAAATATCAGAAGCCACACTGTGGGAGGCCCACAAGGCATACATCAGAGGTATACTGATTCAATTAGGAACAGAAACAAAAAAGGCGGGAGTAAGGAGAAAAACACTCTGATAAAAGATATTACAGAAATAGAACAGCAGCATAAAAAAACAGGAAATGCAGAAACATGGGCGACTCTTACTGGTAAAAGAGAGGAACTGAAAGACTTAGTCGAGCAGGATACATGGGCGGTTTATAATAAGATTAAAAAGGAAAGGTCTTTATGGGGAAATAAAATCGGCAAACCTCTAGCAAGGATGTTAAAAAAGAAAATAACAGCAAACTACCGTATATACTCGAGTATAGGTTGATCCAAATATAAGCCGAAGCCCCTAATTTACCACAAAAAACTGGGAAAAACTTATTGACTTGAGTATAAGATGAGGGTGAGAAATGCAGCAGCTACTGTAAGTGGAAAAGAGGGTCAACAATGCCCATCTGCAGCTGCATGCCTCCCTGTGCATGTGTCCCTGTGTCCTGTGCAGCCTACCTGTGTCCTGTGCATGTGTCCCTGTGTCCTGTGCAGCCTGCCTGTGTCCTGTGCAGCCTACCTGTGTCCTGTGCATGTGTCCCTGTGTCCTGTGCATGTGTCCCTGTGTCCTGTGCATGTGTCATGTGCATGTGTCCCTGTGTCCTGTGCATGTGTCCCTGTGTCCTGTGCAGCCTACCTGTGTCCTGTGCATGTGTCCTGTGCAGCCTTCCTGTGTCCTGTGCATGTGTCCCTGTGTCCTGTGCAGCCTACCTGTGTCCTGTGCATGCCTCTGTGTGGAAATCTGCATCCTCCGTGTGCCGCTCTGCACCGATCAGCATGTGATAATACCATTCGGTGGCCATTCCACTGTTCAAAAGCTGCGCCTCCTCCTCGTCTGTGATAGACAGAACACTCCATTTCCCAGCAGTCAGCGGTCAGCCTATCATGGACATTCTCTCATCCTCATACCACGGACGAGGATGAGAGAATGTCCGTGATAGGCTGTACACTGACTGCTGGGAAATGGAGTGTTCTGCCTATCATAGACGAGGAGGAGGCACAGCTTTTGAACAGTGGAATGGCCGCCGAATGGTATTATCACACGCTGGCCGCCGTCTGTCTGCATGACACGCTGATCATGTAGGCAGACGGCGGTGACTCGAGTATAAGTCGAGGGGGGCACTTTCAGCCTAAAAAAAAGGTCTGAAAATCTTGACGTATACTCGAGTATATACGGTATATAGAAAAAATACAAGACAGTACAGGGAATATGGTTTATAAAACATAAGGGATAGCAAAAATTTTTCAAGAGTACTACGTGAAACTATATGCCATTAATAAGAATGAATCAACTGAGCAAAAAAATAAAAGAAGGGATAAAATTATAGTTTTTTTGGAAGAGATAGATCTAAATAGAATTTTAGAGGAGCAAAGGAAAGGGCTGTAGGAACTGGTAACAGAGGAAGACATAAGGAAAATACTAAGAGAGACCCCCTTGGGTAAGAGCCCAGGCCCGGATGGCCTAACAGCGCTATACTATAGAAAGTTTGGAGATATTCTGGTTCCCAAATTGTGTAAATATATCAATGGGATAGGAACAAAATGGGCAATAAGGAAAGAGGCTTTAGAGGCGGCCATAACCATAATACCAACAAAGGGAAAGGACTTTACACTTTGCTCGAGTTATAGGCCAATTTCATTGCTAAATGACAACATCAAGCTGTTTGCCAAGCTAATGGCAGGAAGGTTGAAACCATTAATGAGCGAGCTAATACATACTGACCAGGCAGGGTTTGTACCCGGAAGAGAATGCAGAGACAATGGAATTAGGACATTGGTGGTGGTGCATGAAATAAAGGAGTCCGGGAAGCCCGGTCTACTCCTGTCTATTGATGCTGAAAAAGCATTTGACAGGGTAGACTGGGGGTTCATGGGAGAAGCCCTGGTGGGGAGGGGTTTAGAAGAGAGATACTTGCAATGGATAGGATCACTTTACAAAACCCCTACAGCAAGGGTGAAGGTAAATGGCATTTGAAATGCATAACGGCACTAGACAAGGGTGCCCCCTATCCCCCCTATTGTTCATACTGTCGATAGAACCGCTATTAGCGAAAATACGTCAGGATGCGAGCATTAGGGGGCTTAGGTTAGGAGATGTGGAACGTAAGATGGCTGCATATGTCGATGATATATTGTTTTTTGTGACCTATCCGAGGATAACCCTGCCTAACTTAATGAAAAAACTGAAACAGTATGGAGAATGTTGGAATTTCAAAATAAATCCGGGGAAGTCTGAGATACTGAATATCGGTGTCCCCCTAGAGGAGGCACTGGTATATCAGGAGGAGTTCCCATTTATTTGGAGAGAGAAAGAGTTAAGCTATCTAGGGGTTAAGATTACAACTCATATAGATACGCTCTATCAATCAAACTTCCTGCCGTTACTGAATGGAGTCAAAAATTACTTAAGCAAGATAGCGTCAAGACGTGTCTTGGCTGGGGAGAATTAATATCTTTAAAATGAGTCTTTTACCAAAGATCATGTACCAATTTTAGATGCTGCCGATCCCTCTCCCACAAGTATATTTTAAAACATGGAAAACAATGCTCCTTAGGTATATCTGGAAGGGGAAAAAAACAAGAATAAGTTTACAAATGCTAATTAGAGACAGAAAGCAGGGGGGACTGGGAGTTCCAGATTTAAAGAACTTCCATAAAGCGGTTCTTCTCACTTGGGTCATGGATTGGGCAAGAAATAATAAAAATAAAAGATGGGTGGAATTGGAAAACACAATTAGTAAAACAGAGTTGGGGAAAATGATTTGTGTGCCTACATACTTGAGGAATATAGGAGAAAAAGCACATAAGATGACATTTAAAGCACTAGAGATTTGGGATATGACACATAAAAAAGAAAAATGGAGATACAACTCACCATGTATTGCACTGAAGGACACAGAGTATTTCCCATTGTGAAAATGTAATTTGTTTGGAAATTGGATTAAAAAACAGAATGCACAACTGAAGGATATAATGGTGAACGGAAGGTTATGCACATTACAAGAGTTAAAACAAAAAAACGATTTATTGGTGATAGATGAATGCGCTATTCCCATCTAAAACACTTTTTTGATTCCCTCCCTCAACCAGTGAGATCAGCAGATAATTTGCTACCGATGGAGAAACTATGTACGGAGGGTGTTAAAAGAGGGGGGATATCGGTAATATACAAAATCTTGATGGAAGGGAATGGGATGGGGAAACCGCCATACATAAGTAAATGGGAAGAGGAATTAGGGACACAAGTAAATGAGAGGGAGATGAGGAAAATTATGAGTTTCGTTTTTGTAACATCACAGGATAGTAATATGATAGAGAGTAGTTTTAAAAGTTTAGCACGGTGGTACATAACTCCAGAGAAGGCCCATAAGTATCAAACAGAGACCTCACAATGCTGCTGGAGGGGTTGCGGAGAACGGGGAACAATGTCACATATTTGGTGGACTTGCCACAAAATCAAACAATTTTGGAGAGAAATAGTAATGAAAATAAAAGTGATAACAAAAAATGAAGTTCAAGAAGATCCGTGGGAGTGTTTGTTCCATCGGACAAAAAAAACAGTTAAACATTACATGAAAACCCTGGTCCCCTCACTTCTGAATGCAGCCAAAAGTCTAATCTCTAAACATTGGCAAGACCCAGAGAGCCCCACGATGAGGAGTTGGAGCAATAAAGTAGATGTAATATATAATATGGAGTATTTGAGGTATAGCGGGGAGGAGGGATGGGTGGGATTTGAGGAAAAATGGAAGGATTGGCATAAATTTAAGCACACAATGATGTTTGCAGAAATGCTTGGAGCTTGACCAGACCAGGAGCAGGTATATTGGAAGATGTAAGAGATAAAAAAAAAAAAAATCTGTATCCAGAGCAGGGAACGAGAGGGGGGGGTAGTAGGGGGGTGCGGAGGAAGGGTTCAGGGGTTTAGAGGTAATTGTCTCTTTTTTGTTCTGGTACAGTTAAGCAGGATGGTTTGAAATGGAAAAGATGTTATTAAATTTTATCTAATACTGCATATGATGTAAAGATTAAATTACAATAAAAGATATTGAAAAAAAAAGAGTGACTGCAGCACATGGACATTGCTGACTGGTCTTCAGCTTCCTGCTTCCTGTTCCTGTGTGTGCTTATGCTTCTGATCTCCTGTTTTTTTACCCAGCCTGCCTTTGGATACCTCTTGTCGCTCTCCCAGCTCTGACCTCGGATTGCCCATGGATCTGCTCTTGTCTCCTGTCCTGTGTATGACTTTGACTTGCCTGACCACATCTCTGTTCTTCTGTCTGCTGACCACTGGCTTACCTGAACTTGGCATCCATTCCTGACTACGCTTCCTACTTCACCCCGTCTTCTGTGATCTGCCTTGGTGCCTACCCACAGTACCCAGCCTGCTGTAACTACCTGCAGTACTTACCTGTTGCTCCAGCCTGCAATCCATACTTGCTGAATCCAACTTGCAATCTCCACTGCAACCTGTTTCCTGCTGTGTGCAGTCTGCACAATCATCAGCTCCACTGGTTCCTACTGCTCACCTCATCTGGTATCCACCTACAGAGAGATCTTTACACCTGCATCTCCCATATGTGGCACAGCCAGCAATCCTTGCTTCTCTGGGCTTTGTGTTCCCTGTTTCAACCTCCAGGGACACCAAGCACTCAGCCGCAAGGAGAGTCCTCTCAGCATTTCGGCTTCAGGACCGGGTACGTAACAGACCCCCTCCTAGGGTGGGGTCATTAACCTCTACTCCCAGCTACAATACGAGCCCAGTGCACACCTGGCTCATTAGTCTGCTGCCAAAATAAAACATGGCACGGGCTCATCTCTCTACAACTGGTATATTGTATGTTTTTTGTTACGCATGACCTCAAAATGACGTTGTGACATGCATTTTAAAAATGTGTAACTGTCATTGAAAATGTAAACCAATTGTGTGCATGAGGGTGCCACAGAACCAGAAGTGCCTCGGGCCCCCCAAGGTCTAAATCTGGTCCTAGCTAGTAGCACTTAATCATTGTGGAGAGGTAGTAGTGGTCATCCTTCTCTTCAGTGACGAGAAAGGGTATACAGCTGTTGTCACTTTGCTGAGGATGGGTGGCTTCAGGTCTGGCTAGGGTCCCAGTCCCCTTCAGGTCACCTAAACGCTTTCCTAAATTCAGGGAGATTTTTTAGGTGAGTGCAAGATGTGTGCTTTGTCACCTGTTCTCAAAAGTAGGTGAAAAGGATACCTCCAGCATTTCATCACTCTTCTGTGAGGGCACGAGTGGGTGGACAGAGAGCTCTCTTCCTAACCAGGGTCCTCTTGGAGAGGTCTGGTGAAGCATGACTTATGTTTCCTTAAAGTCAAGCACACCCCTTTCTCTGACATGGGTTAGGATTTTCCATGCTAACCATTCCCCTACCAATTTTTCTCTTTTATTTTTTCACACTGATTTTTTTTTTTAATTATGGATCTTGTTGATTTTTAAATAGGTTGTAATCTCTCAAGTTTCATGTGAAGTGTCTTCTGTGTATTACTGCCTCCTAAAACATGTCCTAGGTCCCTAAGCACAATTGCATTATGCCCATGGTCTTTGACCCTCTACTGTTGCATGTCTGCAGTCTATGATAGCTTACTGTTGCATTCAGTTTGGTGATGTCAGGGGCTGCACTTGAGGCCACTTGGATCAAAGATTTGCCCACAGAAGATTTATAGAGTGTAGTGGTCATATTGCAGAGGTAAAGACTATAGAGCTCAATGTTTAGAAGTAACTCTTTAAGTTGGTGCTCAGTAATTTTTCCCCCTTATTATATCAGTGGTCTGTAGTTTGTGCCCCTTTTGTTGGTGGTCAGTGGTATGCTCCCCTTTCATTGGCGATCAGTGACCTGTGTCCCTTTCTTTGGAGATCAGTGGTCTATCCTCTTTTGTTGTAGGGAAGTTCAAGCTTCATTATTTACTTACCTGAGAAAAGCTGCAGATATTTCATGCCACCACCTACCACTTTTACAATGTGACATTGGGCTAAACTTATACAGGCAGCCCTAGGCTAGATATTACTATGTCCAATGTTGCTGGCATACAGCATAGAATATCACTCTGACAGTCAACCACTAATGAACTGTATTCTGCTAGACTACCTCCACAAAGACAGGTGGAATAATTCTTGAGATTCTTTTAAACAATGACTGAAGAGGACTTATCAAAATAGGAATAAGTATAAATACACTGAGAAGAACACAGAAGACACAAGAAGATATGACACAGAGCTTGAAAGTAACATAGTTGATTGAAAACACAGGCTAATAATATATGTTAGGTTTCTTGGGTAGGCATGTAAAAATGGTAAAGAGGGCATCAGCTAAAGAAAATTAAAAAAATAAAAATTGCTTTAACAAACAAAATCTTGCAATTCCAATACTCTAAAAACATTCATGAAATACCTTTGCATTGTGCTTATCCCTGCTTAACTTGTTTAATCTCATCTCCCTATCTTTGCTTTTGCAGTGTGCACAGCCTGTCCAAGGAAATGGCATGCTTTTGTATTTCTTTCCTGCATAGTTCTGCTTTCACTAACCTGGTAAGTAATGATTTTTCAATCAATTGCTACTTAGACTTTGATGATGCAATCATATAATACAAATACAATACCAGTGCGTGGTGCCCTAAAATAAAAAAAATGTGTGTTGGAATTCAACATGATTTCATATCATATTTCTGGAGGTTTACTTCCTGGTTGATACAGCCAGGTGGCCTAAGTTAGAATGTAACCAGTTACACATCAAAGCTTTGTAGCATATCAGAATAACAATGGCTTGGCTCAAGCACACCTGGTGTGATAAAGATTGAAGTGCTTGATTAGCACGTCTGCAAACAAAGCTTCAAAGAGAGCCACTGCTGCCAAGATGACTGATGGGTTTAGCTAAGATTTGACTCAGGTCGGACAGTGGCGATTCATGGACAAGCACTGCCCCATAGTGGTGCAATACAGCATGCTTCCTGGAAAATGGATAGATATTAGGAATACCTCTTGGCAATATCTATTGGCAGGAGGCAACTGGGGGTGGCTACGAGTGGGCGTGTATGTTTGAGTAAAAAGAGCACAGACAGGCAATTTCTCCCTTTCCCTTTGGATCATGGCTTGGGCCTAAGCCTCATGGCTCTGGCCCTCTCTTGGTCATCTGAGCATAGCTGGAAGAGACAAGCCTCGCGGAGGGCCTTGTGATAAGTATCTTTGATATTCTTGTATTATGTTCGGATTGTAAGCTTTGTAATATTGTAGTATCATTTAATACTCTTATGTTAGCTTTCTTATTTCCTTGGGGAATAAATAAGACTTTATTACTTATAAACCGTGTGTTTGGTTTCATAGCTAACCTTGTATTATTGTGATATCAACAGTAACATGTGGTCAGAGTTTCTATAGACTAGCTAACTATAGGGATTAGACAAATTAATATACAGATACAATAATATTTATTGTATCATTTTTACTTCAATGTGGCTGCCCCTTTTTAGGTGAACTAAGCACCTCTACTATGTAAAATAAAAAATGTAAAAGGTGGCGCTCATATACAAAAATAAAGTGTGAAAAACAGCACCTAACAAAAAACAAATAATAGTGGATGATGCTCACATACATGCCATGTACATATAATATATATATATATATATATATATATATATATATATATATATATATATTATCAGTATATATATTAGAGCTGCACGATTAATCGTTAAAAAATTGTGATCTCCGTTCAACCCCCTCACGATCTTAATCCGGCATTTCCACGGTTTCAGAGCCGTTCTCTTCTCACAGCTGTCAAATAAAAAAAAAAGCCAGCCGGTGTTCTATTGAATATTGCCCTCCAACGAAAGTCCATTCCAGCTGATTTCCCGATCAGCTGGTGTGATGTGACCATAGCACACCGTAGGAGGCATTTTTCGACGGGAGATACCATTTGATGGACACAATTGAAAGCTATGCAAACAGCGGAGGAAGACCCTAGTTGTCACATTGTGCCTCACTGTTGCGGGGCGGGTTGTGGGTGTGTTGAAGGGTGGGCTTTGTCTGTGTTGCCTTCCACCCTTAGACACAGGCAAAACCTGCCATTCAACACCCTGCAACACACACAAAACTGGGCCTTCAACACACTGTAAAGCTGCCCCGCAACTTCGAGGCACAATCTGACAACTATGGTCTCCCCCCACTGTTTGCATAGTTTTCAGTTGTGCCCATCAAATGATATGTCCCATCTAAAAAATGCCTCCTACGATGTGCACATGCGATATGGTGACGTCACGCCAGCTGATCAGGAAATCAGCTGGGCCTTCCATACTGTGCATGCCCAGGCACTTTTCGACAGAGGGCACTGTTCGATAGAACACTGGCAAAGTTTATCACAACATTGCTCAGCGCTGGGAGATAAAAATAAACTTTCTTTTATATCAAAGGGATGAACTTCGGTCTGTAAATGAGGGCAGTTTAACCACTTAAAGTCTTTTTCTGACACTTGTTGCTTACAAGTTAAAATCAGTATTTTTTGCTAGAAAATTACATAGACCTCCCAAACATTATATACGTTTTTTTAGCAGAGACCCTAGAGAATAAAATGGCAGTCATTGCAATATTTTATGTCACACTGTATTTGCGCAGCGGTCTTTCAAAAGCAATTTTTTGGGAAAAAATACACCTCAATGAATTAAAAAAAAAACTAAAGACTAAAGTTAGCCCAATTTTTTACTTTAATGTGAAAGATGATGTTACGCCGAGAATCATGAGAAAATTTATATTCTGAGCAAAAAATTGTGATTCTCATTTTATCCAGAATTGTGCAGCTCTAATATATTGTGTGTATATATATATATATATATATATATATATATATATATATATATATATATATATATATATTTATGGTCCTCTGCCCGGAGAGATATGAGCCACATAAACACGTCACAAGACTAACAACATAAAGTAGACCTGAAGTGTGCCCTGGTCTGCTGGACGGTATGCCAAGAGTAGGGCGCATACCCCAAGAAAGTAAATGGATGTTTCTATAGAGAAATTGTTTTAACAGAAGTACCTGAGAAGGGGAATGGGTGGGTACCGTGCACTGGAACCGACACAGACCATCATGGGTGGTCTGCTTAAATACCCCCGGGCTCCTCCCATAATTTCAGGCCACCATACTGGCCTTCCTATTTATGGTCAGAGCCCTCTGCCTGGAGAGATATCAACCACATAAACACGTCACAAGACTAACAACATAAAGTAGACCTGAAGTGTGCCCTGGTCTGCTGGACGGTATGCCAAGAGAAGGGCGCAAAAGACTTGGTTAGGGAGGTAGTTATTTATTTAAGTTTAATAACATACTACAGGGCAATCTTGCCGAAGGCTCGTGACATTTCTGTTTGCGGATTGGGGATGTATCGAGCGAAGCAAGTGGATTTCCACCTGCCCATCTTTCCGTTTCGTGAGGCTGCTCACGCTGCTCCAATGTGAAAAGAATGCATAGAAAATTGCCCGGGGTCAAGGCCTAAGTTGCGCAAAAGAATCCTGATGTGTCTAGTGAATTGGTTGCTACTTAAAGGGCTAGTCGGGAACGGTAGTAATGGGCTGTTCTCCGAGAGATCGGACAGACAAGATAATAACTGATTTAGAATGGCCACGGGGGACCAGGCGTTGCGAGTCTGGAAAAGTTTGATATCTACCCCTGGACTGGACTGTTGTGTTTTGGACACCACGAGGTGCAGGATGAAGTAACTCGGGTGGCGTGTGAGGTGGCATCTACGTAACATCTTACAACTGGGGCCGGTGACTGTGAATTCGCTGGGGCGTAAGAAGCCGTAGAAGGCCAGGTAGATGGCTGATGGAATGACCAAGCTGGGTAATAACCCAAAGGGGAATGTGAGAGGTTGGTAGACATTTCTCGGAATATGGCGCTGGTCACAGGTAGGCGTTTACTACTGATTTGGGGTTGTTGCCTGTGAATACCGAGCAGGATGGTCTTGACCGCATGGGCGGCGAACAAAGATGGTTTGGTAGGATCTTGTAAGGAGATGAAATGCTGGATGCCAGCTAAGTAGAGTCTAATGATATTGTGTGACAATGCCAACTGTATGCGGCAATATGATATGAAGGCCAGGATGTGATGGAGATCTCCTGGTACTGCCCCAGGGTTTGAGGCTAGGAACCTGTCATAGATCTTCCAGGTAGTACGGTAGGCCTTCAGGGTGTTGTGAGATAATGATAGATTAATGAGGCAGGTAGCGTCATGAAGGTATTGTTTCAATCCAAGGTTAGCTGCGACCAATGTGGGATAATAGACATGGTCAGGTCGGCTCCAGGTTCCTGCGAAAAGAATGACGCAAAGTTAAGAGGTATTGCATTTGCCTTGGATGTGGACGCAGAGGACATTAAATTGGCACTGTAGGGATAGTTGCACCAGCCTGCGCAGGAAGGACATGATGGCCAGCGACTTGGACCGGCCTTTATTTATGATACTGGCTGTGGCTTGGTTGTCTGTAGCAAACGTCACTGTTTGTCCTGCCCAGGTGCTGCCCCAGACTTGAGCTGCTGCAACAATGGGGCAGAGCTCGAACAAAGAGGAGGATTGACTGAACCCAGGAATCAAGAGGATTACTGGTGGCCATGGCCCTGTAAACCAATGATGGCCAAAAATTGCCGCAAAGCCTGTGGAGGATGTGGCATCCGTGACTATCTGAGGTGAAGAGGGAGATGCTGACGGGGGATAATCCTCATGGTAAAGTTAAGCATGCCAAGCAAAGATTGTAGTTGCCTCTTAGTGCAGACTTGAGTAATGGCGAAGGTATGAATGACCGTCCTGATGCGGGTCAATTTGTCGGGAGGCAGGCTAGCCTGCATGGCGCGAGTGTCGAGCGTGACACCCAAGAAGGTGATGAGCTGTGCTGAGCCTTCCACTTTCTTTTCTGCTATAGGCACATTGAGATTGTAGAACACCTCTCTCAAGCTGTTTCTCGATGTGCAGGAAGTCATCTAGGTAGTGAATCACTTTCTGACAGGATGCGTGATGTGACAGGATCCAAGAAAGGGACTGAGCAAATGTGTCAAACAGCCACGGGCTGCTTTTGGAGTCAAAAGTCAATTTAGTGGCGAAATAATACAAGCCTTCCCACTTGATTCCGTGCCATCGCCAGAGGTACGGTTCGATTGGCAGTAACTTGAAGGCGTCTGAGATGTCCGCTTTAGGCAGCCAAGCTCCTGCTCCTATACTAATGATAGCTTGAATAGCTAGGTCTACAGATGAATATTTAAGGGAGAACTCTTCTGAGGGTATGAGGGAATTTAAACTTGGTATGTGAGAACAATGAGGCGCGGACAAATCATAGACTAAACAAAGTTTATTGGAAAACTTGCCCTTGACAAGCCCGATAGGGCTGATTCTCCATACAGAGAAAGGTGATTGTGCAAAGGGGCCGATCATGTACCCCCCGTCTAGTTCGGTCTGAAACAAGGTGCTGATGGCTTCCTCGTCGGTGGCAGCCAAGCTCCTGCTCCTATACTAATGATAGCTTGAATAGCTAGGTCTACAGATGAATATTTAAGGGAGAACTCTTCTGAGGGTATGAGGGAATTTAAACTTGGTATGTGAGAACAATGAGGCGCGGACAAATCATAGACTAAACAAAGTTTATTGGAAAACTTGCCCTTGACAAGCCCGATAGGGCTGATTCTCCATACAGAGAAAGGTGATTGTGCAAAGGGGCCGATCATGTACCCCCGGTCTAGTTCGGTCTGAAACAAGGTGCTGATGGCTTCCTCGTCGGTGGCGGTTGAGAGCAGGTTCTTGCACTCATGGGTTGTGTTGGGAAGCGTGATAAGTCCGGTGTGGAATCCTGTAGTGAACCCCTGCATGAGGAAGGCGGCCAGTGAGGGTGTTGAGTGTGAGCATAGGTAAAACCCGAGCCATCCGACGTGTACGCGGCCTAGTCATGAGGAATTAAGCTGCTTGACACCGTACGTGTTTCTGGGGTGAGCTTTATGGCATGCAAGGCAGATATGAAGGAGTTTGCAGTGAGGGAAGTTGCAACCCCCGAAGTTGAAATTGCTGCAAATAGCTGCGCCCCCTAGTGCACAGATGGGTCATCCTAACCTGTCCGCCTGGGATGGCTGTGTAAATGCTGGTGGATTTTGAGTGGCACTAGAGATGGGGGGAAAGCTGGGGAGGCGTCTGCCACCTAACTCAGAACACCAGTTAGCCGTGTGGGTGGAAGACTGGCAGTTAGCACAGAGTGGGGAGCGTAGGCCAGCAAAATGGCGACAGAACAGCTCTGTATCGATGGTGCTCCAGTTGGTAGTCACCTGGAACTGAGAGAGTCTGGCTGCTGCCTTAGCTGAAAATGACGGGTAATAGTTATAAAATGAGCATCCTCCATACTTGTAACCTAGATCCACTACTGCATGCAGATATAGGTCCAGTTCTTCCCTCCTGTTGGGGTTGACCGTGCATAGCACATCTCTGAGCATCCCAAAGGCCAGCACAAACTCTGTGACAGTGAGCTCGCGAGTAAGCCTATGGTCTTTGGCTTTCAGGACGACAGAGACATCCCCCCATGAATAAGACTTATTTTCGGCCAAGTCGTGTACTGATATGAGGAGGGATGCTAAGTTAACGTCCTTGCCGTCCAGGATGTCCTTCCTGATGCCTGCTGGGACAAGGTGCGCAGGGAAGACAGTGGTGCAGATGTCGGGCGTACCTGTAAGTGAAGGCACGGGGATGACGTGGTGACTGGAGCTGGTAGGGGCGCAGCTTGGCGTACTTCCAGGGCTCCCACTCTGGCCTGGATGCCGGTGACTGCTGTTGACAGTGTGGTCACCAAGGAGTGCAGCTGAGTAATCGCTGAGGAAATAGACTGCAGTGACCCCTGGGTGCCTGGTAGGGCTGCCACTGGCGGTGGAAACAGCAGCCTAAAAAGCTCAGCTTTCCTAGCTGTGGCAGGGTAGGAAATACTCCTGCGCCGCAGTTATGCTGTGAGCTTGGGGATGGTCCAAGCTCTGGGAGACTGCGAACCACCGCTTGCTGAGCCTGCACCGGGTGACGGCGGAGTGGAGGTCATCGATGTCGGCCTGTGACATAGCGTCAGCTAAAAATAAAGAGGGGAAATGCATATGTTTAAGGTAGGTTGCAAAGATAGGAGGGGATAGATGCGTTTGGATAGATAAGATGGAAGGCAGAAGGAAAACAAAAAGGACAGGACAAGAAACAACAGGCTTAGTGACAGCCAGTTTGCGTGCGAGCGCTGTTGAGTGTGGATTTAGAAAACTCAAAAGATTGCGTGGCAACCGAGGTGAGCCAAGAGGTGACTGGCTAGGTAACCAACAGCTCGGGTGCCTGTCTATGCTTGGCATAGACTAATGAGCCAGAGCCCCCTAGGGCAAACTGGGGCAGGTAACTGAAGTCTGGCATTCTAAGTAGGAATGTTGCGATCTGTAGTTTATTGACGTTTGGTCTGCAAATGCTTTCACTGCCAACAAGCTAGATATTAGGTGACCTTGTGAAGGATTTTGCTTCGAAAACAGAGTGAAATGCAGAGAAGTATGTGACAGTTACTAAACGCCTAGGGAGCATGTCAAATTGTGTATGTGAAGTAAAAACATGTCATGAAAGAGTGTTGAAGAGAAAAGCAAGGGGGGATCCCTTTGAACTATGCACCTGACTTGAAAACCTAGTAGTGAAGTCTCAGTTGGGGTCGAGAACTGGGTCGACCGGGAACCTGTAGTAAGGTGACATAGGAAAATTGTTTCTGAGAGGTGGGATTGCTAAGAGCTGTTGGGTGCAGTAGCTGGCCCCCTGGTAAAGAGATGCAAGCCCTTGACAATGGCTTTTTTTTTTTACCTGACGGAAATACTGTCCAAACCTGGTGCAGGATGGACCAACTGGAACTCTACTGAACTAAAAGGGGAAAGCGACAGAGAAATAGGTTAGCAGCCGTGTTGCTACTGGAGATGAGTGGCCGATTTGAGCCATTTGCAGAAATGCTTTCAGCGACTGCAATTAAGCAGCCTTTTAGAAAGGCAAAACAAAGTTAGCGGAATTTTTGATTATGTAGGAATGACCGTGCGCAACATTGTACAAGTAGATGGAGTGAGTTGTGTATGTTTATGCATGATAGAAGGTAAGGCTGGGGATGCAAATTGTAAGTACCACTGTATTCGTATTGCCGATGCGACTAGTTTGAACCGGGCTGGGGTGTGAACAACTGGTGGGGTTGTTTGGGATCCAAATCGTTGAGCCGGTCATGCGACTGGACTCGGATCGGTTGGTGATGTTTGTATTGCTGAGGACCCGAATCGGTGCACCGATGATGCGACTAGATTTGAATTGGCTGTGGATGCAAGGTGACAAGGGGGCTTGTGTTCCGGATCCGAATCGTTGTGCCAATGATATGACTGGACTTGGATCGACTGATGGTGATGGTGGTTAAAGGGTCTTGTGTTTGCAGAGGATCCAAACCATAGTGCTGAAGCTGCGACTAGATTTGGATTGGCTGTTGGTGAGTGCTTGGTATCCAGTAATGCTGAGTACACACGGCCGGACTTTTCGACCGGACTGGTCTGACAGACTTTCCAGCGTACTTTCAACGGACTTTTGACGGACTTCTGATGGACTTTCTAGCGAATGGACTTGCCTACACACGATCACACCAAAGTCTGACGGATTTGTACGTGATGACGTACACTGGACTAAAATAAGGAAGTTGATAGCCAGTAGCCAATAGCTGCCCTAGTGCCGGTTTTTGTGCGTCGGACTAGCATACAGATGATCGGATTTCTGGGTCCGGGTTACAACGTAAAGATTTGAAGCAAGTTCCAAATCTAAAGTTCGTCAGATTTGCGACTGGAAAAGTCCGCTGAAGGTCCGGTGAAGCCCACACATGATCGGATTGTCCGCCTGCTTTGGTCCGTCGGCGTCCGTCAGACCAGTCCGGCCGAAAAGTCTGACCGTGTGTACGCGGCATAAGAGGTGTAGGGAGTCAGTTAGGTGAAGTGGGTGTTTCACAGGAGGTGTAGGGGGTCAGTAGGTGGAATGGGGGTTTAGTGGGAGGTGTGGTGTATGGGACGCAGGTTCGGGACTGTCACGTACCTTACTGTGGAGTCTGAAATGACGAGGGTGGCCTCTTGCACAGTTTCCGGTCCTAACACCCCTGGAGGTGGAGACAGGGCTGCTAGGGCAACGGAAGGGTGCAGGTGCCTGTTGGCAGGATCAGGAACACCAGAGCCTAGAGATGCTGGTAAGATGTTGATCCTGGATAGGTTCAGGAATGTCCAACAGGAGAACTTGCAAGGTCGGGAACAAGCAGGAGTCGGCAACGTGCTGGCAGGAAGGTGCACAATCGATAGGCAGGTTCGTAGTCAGGGGCTAGCGGAGGTTGGCAATGGGCTGGCAGAGAGGTACAAGATCGGAAGACAGAGCCGTGGTCAGAAGTTCAAGCCGGGTTCAGTACAGGAAGCAGAAGTAAACAGAGTTGCAGGGATAATCCAAAAGAGTAGTCAGGAAGGCCAAGGTTTCAGGATCAAGGTTCAATCAAACAGCAATCAAGGATATAGGAACTAGCTGAGACAATCCAGCACTGATACTAGTATGCTGATCCTTTAAATAGGGCACCCTGTGCTGTGATTCGTTGGCTTGCGGACATGCCCACGCCGACGTGCACTTGTTCGTATGAGAGTACTAACGTGTGTGCCTGGTCCGGGGTTCACATATTCGTGCCGCACGTCTGGCTGGCGCACGGGAATGAGCGTTTGTAATGGTTCTCTGACATTGCCCCCTCCTTACGGGCAGCCTCCGGATGCCCCTCTGGATCCTTCTTTCTGGATGAGAGTGATGAAAGGCTTGTATAAGCCTTGGGGCATGAAGGTTTGCTTCCGGTTCCCAGGAGTTTTCTTCTGGGCCAAAACCTTTCCATTTAATTAAATATTGATTATGTCCTTGCCTTTTTCTGCAGTCCACAATGGTCTCGATCTCGAACTCCTTCTCTCCATCCACCATTATGGCCTCTGGGGGCCCCATTTCGCGTCCTGGAAAGGGATTAACCACGTCAGGTTTCAACAAGGAAGTATGAAACACAGGATGTATCATGTATCAAGTTCATACGCCACTGAATTGATCTTTCTCTTGACTGGGAAAGGTCCCAGATATTTAGGTCCCAATTTCCTGGACGGGCAGGCCAGTTTCAGATTGACTGTTGAAAGCCATACACGGTCACCCACTTTCAAATCCAGTTCTCCTCTCCTCTTTCTGTCAAAGAATCTTTTATTAACCTCCTGTGTCCTGGCAATGGTCTCTCTCAGCACCTGGTTATTAGTAGCAAGGAAATTTAGTCTGTCCTGAACAGCTGGTAACGGAGAGTCTGGAATTAGCGTTGGCAAGAAAGAGGGATGGAACCCATGATTAGAGAAGAAGGGAGATTGGTTGGTAGCTGTATGGGTAGAGTTGTTAAATGCGAATTCCGCCAAGGGCAATAGTGAGGCCCAATCTTCCTGGGAAAAAGAGGTAAAGCATCGCAGGTATTGTTCTAGCGTTTGGTTGGTACGCTCAGTCTGTCCATTGGACTGGGGATGATATGCGGAGGAGAAATTTAGTTTGATGCACAGTGCTTCGCACAGTGTTTTCCAAAATCTTGAAGTAAACTGCACTCCACGATCTGAAAGAATGTCACTAGGGATTCCATGCAATCTCACCACTTCTTTAATAAAAACTTCAGCAGTTTCTGTTGCTGATGGGGTCCCTTTTATGGGGACAAAATGGGACATCCTGGAGAGGCGGTCCACCACTACAAAGATTGATGAAAATCCTTCCGATGGAGGGAGCTCTACAATAAAATCCATCGCAATCTTATCCCAGGGTCTTTTAGGAATGGGTAGTGGTCTTAATAATCCCCATGCTTTGCTTTTGCTGTTCTTGTTTCTGAGACAAATTGAGCACGAGCCGACATATTTCCTGCAGTCCCTTGCTAAGCTGGGCCACCAAAAATGTCTCTGGATCAAATCCATGGTCTTGTGTCCCCCGAAATGGCCGGCCAGCGGGTAGTCATGGCACACTTGTAAAATAGTAGTACGCAGATTCTGTTGTACGAAAATTTTATTCCCCTGCCAATAGAGCCCATCGTCTTCTTGAAGGTTCATATCTGGAGGCAGAGAGATTCCCCTGGATGCTTGATGTATCTGTGTCATTAAATCATTTTGTGTGAGCAAAAAATTCCCAGCCTGTAATATGGTATCCGTTTGAGGTGGAACCTTGATTTCCGTGAACATACGCGACAACGCGTCTGGTTTCACATTCTTGGATCCGGGCCGGTAGGTTATATGAAAACTGAAGCGAGAAAAAAAAAGAGCCCATCTTGCTTGTCTGGGTCTGAGACGTTTAGCAGTCCTGAGATACTCTAAATTTTTGTGATCTGTGAAGATCAGTATTGGGTGTGTTGCTCCCTCCGAGAGGTACCGCCACTCTTCCAGAGCCGATTTGATTGCCAACAGTTCCCGGTCCCCCACATCGTAGTTCCTTTCTGAAGGCCCTAATTTCTTCGAGAAAAAGGCCACAGGGTGCATTAAAGCTTTAGATCCTTGGCGCTGAGACAGGATGGCCCCTACAGCGCTCTCTGAAGCATCTACTTCCAGTATGTATGGAAGGGCAGGATCAGGGTGCTTCAATACCGGGGCAGAGGTGAATAGTCTCTTTAATTTGTCAAAAGCAGCTTGAGCTACCTCTGTCCACTGAAAGCGATTCCGTTTTTTGGTGAGCTGAGTGATGGGAATGATGATACCCAAAAAGTTTTTAATAAATTTCCTGTAAAAATTGGAGAAACCAATAAACCGTTATACCCCTTTCTTGTCAACGGGAGGCGGCCAGGACATTATGGCTGTGACCTTTTGAGTATCCATTGCCATCCCTCCTGTAGAGATTACTAGTCCGAGAAAGTGAATGGTCTGCCATTCAAATTCACATTTCTCAGCCTTGGCATAGAGTCCATTTTGTCTTAACCTAAGAAGGACCTGTTTCACATGGTCACGATGTAGTTCCAGGGAAACCGAGAAAATCAGAATGTCGTCTAAATAAACGATCATGAATAAGTCTAGGAAGTCTCTGAAAATATTATTTACGAAATGCTGGAAAGTTGCTGGTGCGTTACATAACCCAAAGGGCATAACGAGGTACTCGAAATGGCCAAACCGCGTCCGGAAGGCCGTTTTCCACTCATCACCCTTTCTGATCCTGATCAAGTTGTAAGCACCTCGTAGATCCAACTTGGTGAAAATCGCTGCAGAGCGGAGTCTCTGGAGTAATTCTGGAATTAGAGGCAGGGGGTAGCGGTTTTTAACGGTAATCCGATTTAGTTCCCTGTAATCCACACACGGCCGAAGTGAGTGGTCCTTCTTTTCAACAAAGAATATTCCTGCTCTGGCTGGAGAAGTAGAGTGTCGGATGAACCCCTTTTTGAGGTTTTCGTTGACGTAGTCTTTCAGGACCAAGAGTTCAGGTTCCGAGAGGGGGAAAATTCGGTCAAACAGGATTTCTGCCCCTGGTAAAAGTTCAATTGGGCAATTGTAGGCCCGGGGGGGAGGAAGGGTGTCTGCTTTCTGTTTATCAAAGACATCCAGGAAATCACGGTATACGGGTGGAACAAGATCTTGGGATTCGGATGTGGGTTTGAGACAGCCAACAGCTGGTACTGAGTGGTGGAGGGTTTGGAGGCAGTTATGGAGGCAAAAGGCAGACTGAAAGACCACCTTGCTGGTTGTCCAATCGATCTGTGGGTTGTGTGCTTGCAACCATGGCATTCCCAGGATGATTGGGAAGAGCGGTGAGGATATCACGTCTAGGCACAACAGTTCTTGGTGGTTGGGTGAGATATCAGCGGGCAGAGGTTGACTTTCTTGAATGATGGGCCCAGATTTGATGTTGGACCCATCAGCTAGTCGTATGGACAATTTGTGTTGCTTGGGACGTAGAGGAATCTTGTGTTGCAGGGCGAAGGCATGGTCGATGAAGCAACTACAGGCGCCTGAGTCAACGATGGCCTGGACCTGGAGTGCCCCTTCCGGAAGCTGTAGGGAGACAGGAACAGCAATGTGAGTTGATCTTGATAGAGCCAAAGCACAAGGATCAAGAGAAGGAGAGACACACTTACGAGTCTTGTTAGGACACATGTTGGCGTAATGACCGGCTCCTCCACAGTAAAGGCAGAGATTATTCATATGGCAGCACTGCTTCTCTTCTGGTGTCAATGGGGCATGAAGCAGGCCTAATTGCATTGGCTCGGGAGCTTCAGTGACTGGAGTAGATAGTGGGGTTGCAGGAATAGGTGGGTGGCTGGGTACCCTAGGTAACAACCACATGGGCCGGTATTGGCTGGTTCTTTCAGATCTTCGCTCCCTCAGCCGGCGATCGATCTGAATAGATAGCTGAATCAGTTCTTCAAGAGAATTGGGGACCCACACCTGAGCTAGTTCATCTTTCAATGCCTCTGACAGTCCTGAGCGGAACTGAAAGCAAAGAGCGGCGTTGTTCCACTGTGTGTTGGAACTCCACCGTCTAAAGTCTGTGACATAGTCCTCCACAGGCCTAAGGCCTTGCTGGAGGGAGTGGAGACTAGCCTCAGCTGTAGTGGTGCTCTGAGGGTCATCATAAAGCTTAGCCCTTTCATCCAAAAAAGAGTCCATGGTGCCTAGCAAGGGACTAGCTTGTTCTAATAGATGGTGAGCCCAGGTCTGGGGTTCTCCCTGTAGCAACGAGATGATGAATCCCACCTTGGTACATTCCAAGGAGAAGGTGCAAGGCTGAAGTAGGAAATACAGATGGCAATCGTTTCTGAAAGTGCGGAATTTACTGCGGTCTCCCATGAATCTTTCTGGAGCAGGAACTCGTGGCTCAGGGGGTGGCACCACTACTGTGAGATCGACGGTGCAGGTGCTGCGGTTGTCTGGCGTGCCGAGGTGCTTGGAGAAAGAGACTCCACTCGTTGCTCAAGTCGCTGATAGCCATCCTGCAGGCCCTGGACTGCTTGAGTGAGGTTTGCAATCTGCTGGCACAGAGCATCCATAGCTGAGGCCCCCTTTTCAGACTCCATTTGGCTGGATTGTACTGTCACGTACCTTACTGTGGAGTCTGAAATGACGAGGGTGGCCTCTTGCACGGTTCCGGTCCTGACACCCCTGGAGGTGGAGACAGGGCTGCTAGGGCAACAGAAGGGTGCAAGTGCCTGTTGGCAAGATCAGGAACACCGGAGCCTAGAGATGCTGGTGAGATGTTGATCCTGGATAGGTTCAGGAAAGTCCAACAGGAGAACTTGCAAGGTCGGGAACAAGCAGGAGTTGGCAACGTGCTGGCAGGAAGGTGCACAATCGATAGGCAGGTTCATAGTCAGGGGCTAGCGGAGGTTGGCAATGGACTGGCAGAGAGGTACAAGATCGGAAGACAGAGCCGTGGTCAGAAGTTCAAGCCGGGTTCAGTACAGGAAGCAGAAGTAAACAGAGTTGCAGGGATAATCCAAAAGAGTAGTCAGGAAGGCCAAGGTTTCAGAATCAAGGTTCAATCAAACAGCAATCAAGGATACAGGAACTAGCTGAGACAATCCAGCACTGATACTAGTATGCTGATCGTTTAAATAGGGCACCCTGTGCTGTGATTCGTTGGCTTGCGGACATGCCCACGCCGACGTGCACTTGTTCGTATGAGAGTACTAACGTGCGTGCCTGGTCCGGGGTTCACATATTCGTGCCGCACGTCTGGCTGGCACACGGGAACGAGCGTTTGTAATGGTTCACTGACAGGGACCATGCGCTGCTAATGCGACTTAATTCGTAAGTGGCTCTACGTGCTATCCATATGGTTCGTAATGCCTAGTCGGCTACATACGAATGGTGCCGATTGGAGGGCTACCACGAGTCGTTATGTCGCAGATGCGACTGGGCTCGAATAAGGAACAGAGCTAGGCAGAAAGTGAGAATACATGGGAATGACATAGTAAGACCTACGAAGCCATAGGGGCGGTTTACGAGAGGGGAACATGATAACATAACGATTCAGGTTTCGTAGGAACGGTAACAACAAGTCCTACCTGCGACAGCGAGCATGTAACGGTCAACGAAAACCTGCGAACGGGGAACTGCAACAACCTGGTTCTCGAAAGCACGAACTCACGGACACGCAGTGAGTTGGCAAAGTCGGCCTGGTGATGTAAAACCGCGCACTGGAACCGACATGGACCATCATGGGTGGTCTGCATAAATACCCCCCGGGCTCCTCCCATAACTTCAGGCCACCATACTGGCCTTCATATATATATATATATATATATATATATATATATATATACAGTATCTCACAAAAGTGAGTACACCACTCACATTTTTGTAAATATTTTATTCTATCTTTTCATGTGACAACACTGCTCAGTCCTAACTGGGTGTAGGACTCAGTCTGAGCGTGCTCAGTCTGAGGCTGTGGAACTCGGTGTAAGTGGAGCTGGTATAAGTGGGAGTTAAAAAGCAGAGTTAGAGTGAACAAGTGTTGCTTTTTGTTTGCTGGGTTTGCTGGGTTGCATTTTTGGGGCTTTTCCTTTTAGTTTTTCATTTGCCTTTTTCTGTCACTTTTTAAATAGCTTTTTTTTTTCTCTGGTTCCTTCAGTCTATCAATTAAGGGGGGTGGTTAATTGCTCACAGGTGCCTATTTAACTGGGTGTAGGACTCAGTCTGAGCGTGCTCAGTCTGAGGCTGTGGAACTCGGTGTAAGTGGAGCTGGTATAAGTGGGAGTTAAAAAGCAGAGTTAGAGTGAACAAGTGTTGCTTTTTGTTTGCTGGGTTTGCTGGGTTGCATTTTTGGGGCTTTTCCTTTTAGTTTTTCATTTGCCTTTTTCTGTCACTTTTTAAATAGCTTTTTTTTTTTTTTTTTCTCTGGTTCCTTCAGTCTATCAATTAAGGGGGGTGGTTAATTGCTCACAGGTGCCTATTTAACTGGGTGTAGGACTCAGTCTGAGCATGCTCAGTCTGAGGCTGTGGAACTCGGTGTAAGTGGAGCTGGTATAAGTGGGAGTTAAAAAGCAGAGTTAGAGTGAACAAGTGTTGCTTTTTGTTTGCTGGGTTTGCTGGGTTGCATTTTTGGGGCTTTTCCTTTTAGTTTTTCATTTGCCTTTTTCTGTCACTTTTTAAATAGCTTTTTTTTTTTTTTTTTTTTCTCTGGTTCCTTCAGTCTATCAATTAAGGGGGGTGGTTAATTGCTCACAGGTGCCTATTTAACTGGGTGTAGGACTCAGTCTGAGCGTGCTCAGTCTGAGGCTGTGGAACTCAGTGTAAGTGGAGCTGGTATAAGTGGGAGTTAAAAAGCAGAGTTATGCCCCGTACACACGGTCGGACTTTGTTCGGACATTCCGACAACAAAATCCTAGGATTTTTTCCGACGGATGTTGGCTCAAACTTGTTTTGCCTACACACGGTCGCACAAAGTTGTCGGAATTTCCGATCGCCAAGAACGCGGTGACGTACACCACGTACGACGAGACTAGAAAAGGTCGGTTCAGAACCAAGCGCGGCACCCTTTGAGCTCCTTTTGCTAATCTCGTGTTAGTAAAAGTTTGGTGAGAGAGACGATTCGCGCTTTTTCAGACTCGTGGCTTTCAGATCGTTTTCTGCCATTCAGTTTGTGCTTGTGGGTTTGTATCTGCTCTTCAGTGCGTGCAGTCAGTTCATATCAGAGTTTTCTGTGTGATCTTGCCTGCTCGTTGCTGTTTTTCAGGTCGCTCTTCACAGGCCTTGCTGTTTTTCAGTGCGTTCTGTTACTTCGTTCTGAGCAGCCGACCGTTTTCTAGCCATGTTTCGTATGCGTACTCCTCGTAGAGTTTGTGCTGTGCGGGGGCTTGGTGTTGGGGTCCTGACCTTGACACAAGTCCAGTCCATGAACAGGGTGGGGAGGAGTTCATGGACCAAGAATTGGTTGCTTCAGCGTGACCAGTTCTCTCATATGCCTTTGCTCCGTGAGATCCGTGAGAATAATCCTGATGATTTCAGGAACTTTCTCAGGATGACGGACCCCGTGTTTCACCGTTTGTTGGCTTCGCTGACCCCTTATATCAGCAGTCAGGATACCTGCATGAGGCAAGCCATCACTCTGGAGCAGAGGCTCGTCGCTACCTTGCGATATTTGGCCACAGGGAGAAGTCTGCAGGACCTCAAGTTCTCAACAGGCATCTCCCCCCAGGCTCTTCTTTGTGGACATTTACTGCTTGTGTTTGTTTTAGCTGACCCTGACAGAAATGTGTGGAGTGCAGAAAATGTCGTGATTGTGTAACCTTATACAAAGCACTGTTGGCTGTTATTTACTAAATGCAAAGACACTTTTCACTACAAGTGCACTTGCAACTGCACTGAAACTGCACTTGTAGTGCAAAGTGGATTTGCCCTTAGGAAATTACCCCCATTTTCTCATAAAACAACAATTACATCACCCCAAAAGTGTTGTAGCGTTGAGACAATAATCCACACATTCTTGATGAGCAATCTTTTTAATACCTGCACAATCACATGTGCATTACCAAAGGTTTTTCTGACAAACCAACATGTTTGTTGTATACCAATTTTTGTGGTGTCATTATCCAAAATAAAAATGTGCATTTTATAGAAAACAGGCCTGTGTAAAACCCACAAGAAAGACACAAATCTTGATCTTGCAAAGTTCACATTTGGTAGAACTTGAAGGCAATATCAGACATGAGTATTTAGGAACTGTGTTTGATATTGCGTTCAGATGGGGGGAAATCACCCCTGGAAAAGCCAAATTTGGAAGATGCACACAAATTTCACAATGTCAACATGTGCTATCTGCCATCACGGGGGATCAAGGGACGTGTTTTGGTGGAGAAAGCCCTTCCTCACAGCTACTTTATAATTGAGGAAGGGGTTGCACCCCCAAAACGCGTCCATTGATCTCCCGTGATGGCAGATAGCACATGTTGACACACTGTGTGCATCCTCCAAATTTGGCTTTGGAAAAAATCACAAAAACATTTCGCACATTGTAGCAGACAAAAGAAGAAAGTGATTTGGAGGGGTTTTAAACTCGCCCCAAAACATCAATGATGTTTTTATATTTTGGAATAACATCATTGATATTTTGCTTGATGTTTTCCAATTGTAAATTATACCCCATGATCTCCCCGATCACGATCTGGGCACCTTCTGATGTGAAAGGATCTTCATCCACAACCTCACGATCACCTAAAAAGAGAGGAAACCCAAAATAAATTAGGTCTAAAAAAAATGCCGCCATCCATCTCTTATCTGAGCCTGTGGTCGCAGACACTCACCTGTTGTGGTGACTACTTCCACCACGTCTTCTTCCTCCTGCTCATCTTGTGTTGGGTGGATTTCCCCTTCTTCCAGAGGTGGGGGGTCTCTGGTCTCCTGGGATGAGGGGTGTCCTCCGAGTCTTTTCTCCCCTATGTAAAACAAAAATGGTATAATTAGCACACAGATATTTGATAGCAGAACTAGAAATAGGAAACATTGCTTGGAAGTGGGGTACAATTGTCTATTTTAGCAGAGTTCCAAGATGTAGCTTTTTTAGTGTCCTTTGTCAACCTGTAATACTTTACCTGTTTAGTACAAGCTTCACAGATAGAGACCCCCCTATAGTATACACTGGAGCACCTGTGTGCCCCCCCTAATAAAAATGGTGTTCTTGTGTCCCACACTAGTGCTCCAGTGTCCAGATGTTAAAACAGCTGCTCAGTGTCCTCTCCTTACACAGAATCTAGTTTGCATTTCATTCTATTAACAAAGCCATCTACACAACCAAATTCTTTGAAGACAAGTATAGGGCCTCAAAATGGTGGCCAAATGCATATGGCCTAAACAATGGTATTTTATAGTCCGAAATAAAAATGTGTGATCCGAACGAATAATGTGCCCATGAACATGAAAGTTGCCATTTTAACCGCTTGACATCCGGAGGACGTCATATGACGTCCTCGACTTTCGGGGCTTATATCTGAATGATGTCTGAGGCTACAGACATCATTCAGATACCAGCATTTTCAGCCGGCGATTCCGTACACCATAAGAATGATCATAGTGGCTGTTCCGCCGCTTGATCGTTCTTACGGGCGGCGGGAGGGGACGTCCCCCCCTCCCGCCGCCCTCCGGTGCTACTACCGACTCACCTCAGCGATCGGTGAGTCGGATAGCGGATCCGCCGGCGCCGGATGTTCACCATAGAGATTTACGGCGGACCAGATGGTCGCCGGAGTCTCTATGATCGTTCGGAGGCCGGGCGCGATGTTATGACGTCACGCCCGGCCTCTGCATTCAAAAAAACGGCGCCGCTTCGGCTGTGAAGCGGCGATCGTTTTATTTTTTTTTTTATTTTAGGCTTCCCAACCTAGAGGTGAGATGTGGGGTCTTATTGACCCCATATCTCACTGTAAAGAGGAATGATCGTGTCATATTCCTATTACAAGGGATGTTTACATTCCTTGTAATAGGAATAAAAGTGATAAAAAAAAAAAAAAAATTTTTAAAGTGTAAAAATAAAAATTTTTAAGTAAAATTAACAATAAAAAAAAAATTTTTAAGCGCCCCTGTCCCCGTGAGCTCGCACGCAGAAGCGAACGCATACGTAAGTCCCGCCCACATATGAAAACGGTGTTCAAACCACACATATGAGGTATCGCCGCGAACGTTAGAGCGAGAGCAATAATTTTGGCCCCTAGACCTCCTCTGTAACTCAAAACATGTAACCAGTAAAAAATGTTAAAGCGTCGCCTATGGGGATTTTTAAGTACCAAAGTTTGGCGCCATTCCACGAGCGTGTGCAATTTTGAAGCGTGACATGTTAGGTATCTATTTACTCAGCGTAACTTCATCTTTCACACAATGCAAAAAAATTTGGCTAACTTTGCTGTTTTGTTTTTTTTTAAAGCATGAAACTGTTTTTAAAAAAAAAAAAACGCGTTTGAAAAATTGCTGCGCAAATACCGTGCAAGATAAAAAGTTGCAATGACTGCCATTGTATTCTCTAGGGTCTCTGCTAAAAAAACATATATAATGTTTGGGGGTTCTATCTAATTTTATAGCAAAGAAATGATGATTTTTGACATGTAGGAGCGAAGTGTCAGAAATGGCCTGGATGCGAAGTACAACAGTTCCTAAAAGCACATGGAGCAGCACGAACGTAATAAACACAAAAAGAATAGGAACACAGCACAACTACTTACTTTTTTGCAGCACTCTCCGGATCTGTCTGTACTGCTCATGTTCTCGTAATTTCAGGTCCGACCACCGCTTCCTGAGCTAATCTTTCGATCGTCGTACCCTGAATTTCCGGTGCAGACTTCTGACCACTTTCGCCATGATCTTGGCCTTTCAGATATTGGGGTTGGGGTAAGGCCCATACTTTCCATCATAGTCGGCCTTCTTCAGGATGTCCACCATCTCCAACATCTCCCCAAAGGACATATTTGAGTCCTTTAATCTCCTTCTGAATCGGGACGTTTCAGGCTCCGGCCTTTCCTCCCCCTCCTCCTCCTGGTTGCTGTACTTAGCACGATCCTGCTGTGTCTCCGCCATGTGCTCTTCCTCCACTGCGCCGAACGAAAAGGGGCGGGGAATAGAATAGAAAGAACGTCAGGGGCGGGCGGAGTTATACGCATGCGCAGTGTGTATAAATCGTAACGCGCGCGTCTTACGTACGATCTGTGAGCGGAGGAAGGAGCATCGGAGACGCCAATCGTGCTAACGAAGGTAGGATCTAAACTTGGGCCTATACTGCTTCGAAATGGAAGCCTATATTGTAACAAGATTAGGGGAGTTTGGCCTGACATTAGGGTTTGTCTTGTGTTGTGTCTTGCAGAGAAAATGGATGGGTTCAACGACCACAATTTCCTGCCCCTGTTTATTGACAAGTACAGGGAGCTGCCCTGTCTGTGGCAAGTGAGACACCCCCACTATAACCACAAACAAAAGAGGCAGGCAGCGCTGGAGAAACTGCTGGAGTTGGTGAAGCCGGTGGTCCCCACAGCAACCATCCCTTATTTAAAAGCTAAAATTGATGGCCTGAGGAGCACTTATCTTAGGGAGCGCAAGAAGGTCACAGATTCCCAGAGATCCGGAGCTGCAGCAGATGACGTTTATGTCCCCAGGCTGTGGTACTATGAGAGACTGCGATTTCTGTCAGACCACACTGAAGTCAGGGAATCCCTCTCCACTCTTCCTTCTACCATTCATTCCACCCCAGCTGAGGCTTCCGATGTCCAACCTGGGCCTTCCAGCCAGGAAGAAGTGGAGGAGCCCAGCTGGAGTCAGGTATAGCATTGTTCTACAGATTTCTGGGCAATAAATAAATGATGTTTACTAGATGTTATTATTGATCATTAATTGCTGATTAAAAAAAGTGTTTTACATATCAATAGACAGTAGTGGGCACCCAAAATTGGGACAAGAATGCAAAATGCTGGGCTCAGAAGGATAGTCTGTTATATTTGTTAACATTGAATTTGCAGCAGTCAGGAGGTGAAAATTGTGTGTGATTGATGTAAAAAAAACTAAAACTATGTCCCTTTTTCATACACAGGAAGACCTCAGCCAGGAGGAGGCTGTGGAATGTGGCAGTCAGGAGGAGGCGGGGATTATTAGTGTCAGCCAGGAGGAGGCGGGGATTAGTGGCAGCCAGGAGGAGGCGGGGCTAAGTGACAGCCAAGAGAAGCCTGGGACCAGTCGCAGCCTGACTGAGTCTCAGGTTCCTCCCCTCCGCCTTCCATACAGAAGGGCCAGGAAGGCCACTCCCAGTCCTGTGCAGGATTCAGCATACAGGCTGATCCAGGAGGCTTCTGCGTCCCTCAGAGCCTTCCCCAGTCCTGAAGAGGCCTTTGCCTGCATGGCTGCCACCAAATTGCAGGGCAAATTGCAGGGCATGCAGGAGGGCCAACGCAAGATCTCTGAGGACCTACGTAAGGGGGAGAGTGGGGAACTGACACACAAGACGGATGTCATTGAGATGGATGATCCTCCTCCTCCTCCTCCTCCTGCTGCCACAACTCCACCACCACAGCCAAAGGCTGGAAGGAGGCGTGGAAGGAAGACCAAAGAGTGATGACCCTGGGTTCAGTCTGGTCTCTTGTATGACCACAGCCTGGGGACACAGATGTCATCTGCTGCTTTCCGGATCTCTGTGACTTCTGGACCAGACTGCCCTCCCTTAGATATGGACTCCTCAGGCCACCAATTTTGATTTTAAATAATTGATGTCTGCCCTGGGGGTCCAAGGCTTCACCCACTTCTGCAGTTTCTCCAGTGTTGCCTCCCTCTTTGTTTAGTTGTGACCCCTTAATAAAATTTTTTAGGTAAATTCTACTCTCCTGTGTGTGTTTTCATCCAAAAAGGACCGTTTGTTGGTGATGATTCAGGTACATTTCTAAAGTACAATGTTAAATTAACAAGGGACAACAACACCAAACAATCTCTACAGATTAAATAGAACAACATATCAATGGTGTTGTGGGAACTTGTCACAAAAAACACACAAACATTTTCGGGAGTACAAATCAAAATCACCAAAAAAAAAAATTAAAAAAGAGAAACACAAAAAAAGATTCTACATTAAAGTAAAAAAAAAAAAAAAAAAAATTATGTTGTCAGATGTGAGAAATCAAAATATATTGAGGGAATCCCGATAAATAGTAACGAAAGAAGTTTGTGAGAAGTGTGTGTGAATATCAGCATCAAAACTACTTAATTCTTGTCACATTATAAAGAAGAAGAGAGTGCGCTGTATTAAACCATTTTAAACATTGCAGCGTGATGAAAGTGCTGTATCCATTGCGAACGCTAAGTTTACCAGAACGAGCTGTCCCGTGTCGGAATTTCTTCTGAGCATGCGTGGCACTTTGTGCGTCGGAACAGGCCACACACGGTCGGAATTGACGCGATCGGATTTTGTTGTCGGAAAATTTTATCTCCTGCTGTCCAACTTTGTATGTCGGAAAATCCGATGGAAAATGTCCGATGGCACCCACACATGGTCGGAATTTCCGACAACACGCTCCGATCGGACATTGTCCATCGGAAAATCCGACCGTGTGTACGGGGCATTAGAGTGAACAAGTGTTGCTTTTTGTTTGCTGGGTTTGCTGGGTTGCATTTTTGGGGCTTTTCCTTTTAGTTTTTCATTTGCCTTTTTCTGTCACTTTTAAATAGCTTTTTTTTTTTTTTTTATTCTAGTTCCTTCAGTCGATCAATTAAGGGGGGTGGTTAATTGCTCACAGGTGCCTATTTAACTGGGTGTAGGACTCAGTCTGAGCGTGCTCAGTCTGAGGCTGTGGAACTCAGTGTAAGTGGAGCTGGTATAAGTGGGAGTTAAAAAGCAGAGTTAGAGTGAACAAGTGTTGCTTTTTGTTTGCTGGGTTTGCTGGGTTGCATTTTTGGGGCTTTTCCTTTTAGTTTTTCATTTGCCTTTTTCTGTCACTTTTTAAATAGCTTTTTTTTTTTCTCTGGTTCCTTCAGTCTATCAATTAAGGGGGGTGGTTAATTGCTCACAGGTGCCTATTTAACTGGGTGTAGGACTCAGTCTGAGCGTGCTCAGTCTGAGGCTGTGGAACTCGGTGTAAGTGGAGCTGGTATAAGTGGGAGTTAAAAAGCAGAGTTAGAGTGAACAAGTGTTGCTTTTTGTTTGCTGGGTTTGCTGGGTTGCATTTTTGGGGCATTTCCTTTTAGTTTTTCATTTGCCTTTTTCTGTCACTTTTTAAATAGCTTTTTTTTTTTTTCTCTGGTTCCTTCAGTCTATCAATTAAGGGGGGTGGTTAATTGCTCACAGGTGCCTATTTAACTGGGTGTAGGACTCAGTCTGAGCGTGCTCAGTCTGAGGCTGTGGAACTCGGTGTAAGTGGAGCTGGTATAAGTGGGAGTTAAAAAGCAGAGTTAGAGTGAACAAGTGTTGCTTTTTGTTTTCTGGGTTTGCTGGGTTGCATTTTTGGGGCTTTTCCTTTTAGTTTTTCATTTTCCTTTTTCTGTCACTTTTTAAATAGCTTTTTTTTTTTTTCTCTGGTTCCTTCAGTCTATCAATTAAGGGGGGTGGTTAATTGCTCACAGGTACCTATTTAACTGGGTGTAGGACTCAGTCTGAGCGTGCTCAGTCTGAGGCTGTGGAACTCGGTGTAAGTGGAGCTGGTATAAGTGGGAGTTAAAAAGCAGAGTTTAAAAAAGGAGGTTATAACAGGGGTCATAGTAACTGTGTAGTGTGAGTATCTGAGTGTTGTCCGAGTAGTGTGTGTGGATCATTAGTACTTGTGTATTGTGTACTGTATACTTGAGTATTGCGAGTGCACGTAGGTCTGCGACTGTTCTGCGATTGCATGTAGGTCTGTGAGTACCTGTGTATTGTCTTGTTGTGTACCTGTGTATTGTCTTGAGTATTAGTGCCAGGAAGCTAGCTGTTAGGTAATTTGGACAGGGTAAAATCCCCAAATCCTCAGTAAATTTAATAGGTACGATGCCTGGCGGGTGTGGAGAGGCGACTCTTTGTACATCTTGCGGCATGTATGCGTTCCTTGATCATCCGATCGAGGGCGAATACTGCTGTGCAAAATGTAAGCACATTGTTTCCCTGGAAGCCCAGGTTCTGAATCTGGGGAAGTAACTGTCAGCACTGAGAAGTCCCTCCATACTAAAGGTGAGCCAGGAACATACACGGCAGGGGCCAGCACAGAGGCGGGTGGAGACAAAGAGGTGCAGGTACTAGCAAAGAGTAGATGGGTGATAGTCAGGAGGGGTAGAGGGGGAAGTGCCAGGGAGGCCAATCCAGGACTGGAGCATCCCAATAAGTACGCTCCATTGAGTGACATTGGTGAAACCAGTCAGGGACCAGCACTGCTGGAGATGAGGGACTCTCCTAGCTGCCAGGGGAAGAACTCCTCCAGTGAGAGTGGGGGGGGCAGCAAAGGGAAAGGAAAGACAGATTCTGGTGGTAGGGGACTCAATTCTTAGAAGGACAGAGACGGCAATCTGTAACCAAGACCTGAAGCGCCGAACAGTATGTTGTCTACCGGGCGCTCGGGTTCGGCACATCATAGATCTTGTGGACAGATTACTGGGAGGGGCTGGGGAAGACCCGGCTGTCATGGTGCACGTTGGCAGAGGCAGATGGAGTGTCCTAAAGAACGATTTTAGGGACTAAATTGAGGAAAAGGACCTCCAAGGTAGTGTTCTCAGGAATACTACCAGTACATCGAGCCACACCAGAAAGGCAGAGGGAGATTAGGGAAGTAAACAAGTGGCTGAAGAGCTGGTGTAGTAAGGAGGGGTTTGGGTTCCTGGAGGACTGGGCCAACTTCTCAGTCGGTATCCGGTACTATAGAAGGGACGGAATGCACCTAAATGAGAGGAGGGTGCAGATCTGCTGGGAATGAAGATGGCCAAAAAGTTAGAGGGGTTTTTAAACTAGGCGATGGGGGGGAGGGTCCAGAGACAGTGATAGCCAGCGCAGAAGATATTCCAGAGGGTAGTATTGGGGGCATTACTGGTAGGTTAACCAAAGCACAAAAGCACAAGGTGAGTATAGTAGCAAGTCCTAGTTGCAATCTTGAAACACCCAATACAAGGACAATATGCGACCGGTCTAAACTATGTGCCATGTTCACCAATGCCAGGAGCATGGCGGACAAGATGGGTGAACTAGAGATACTGTTGTACAAGGAGGATTTGGATTTTGTGGGAATTTCAGAGACCTGGTTCAACAGCTCTCATGATTGGCTGGCAAACATTCAAGGGTATACCCTATACCGCAAGGATAGAGAGGGTAAAAAAGGGGGAGGGGTATGCCTATATATCAAGAATAATGTACAAACGAATGTGAGAGATGACATCACTGAGGGAGCTAGAGAGGAGGTGGAATCCTTATGGGTAGAGCTCCAAAGGGATGAAGCTAAGGGGAAAATAATACTGGGAGTATGCTATAGGCCCCCTAACCTGAGGGAGGAAGTGGAGATGGATCTCCTATCACAAATTGGATTAGCAGCAAGGATGGGAAGTGTTATCATAATGGGGGATTTTAATTATCCAGACATAGACTGGGCGGAGGGAACCGCGCATTCATTTAAGGCTCGCCAGTTCCTTAATGTCTTGCAGGACAATTTTATGGATCAGATGGTAGACGCACCAACTAGAAATAAAACATTACTGGATTTACTGATTACCAACAATACAGACCTGATCACAGATGTGGAAATACGGGGCAATTTAGGTAACAGCGATCACAGGTCAATTAGTTTCAGTATAAATCACACAAATAGGAAACATGAAGGGAACACAAAGACACTGAATTTCAAAAGAGCCAACTTCCCTAAACTACAAACCTTGCTAAAAGGCATAAATTGGGATAAAATATTAGGAACAAAGAATACGGAGGAGAGATGGGTTTGCTTTAAGAGCATATTAAATAAGGGCATTAGCCAATGTATCCCATTGGGTAATAAATTTAAAAGAGCGAACAAAAATCCTGGATGGCTTAACTCCAATGTAAAAATGCATATAAAAGCAAAGGAGAAGGCCTTCAAAAAATACAGGGTTGAGGGATCATCCTCAGCATTCAGACTTTATAAAGAATGCAATAAGAAATGTAAGGGTGCAATTAGGACGGCTAAGATAGAACATGAAAGACACATAGCGGAGGAGAGCAAAAAAAATCCCAAGAAATTCTTTAAGTATGTAAACAGTAAAAAAGGGAGGACAGACCATATTGGCCCCATAAAGAATGAGGAAGGACATCTGGTTACAAAGGATGGGGAGATGGCAAAGGTATTGAATTTATTCTTCTCCTCAGTCTTCACAAGTGAATCGGGGGGCTTCAGTAACCAAAACTGCAGTGTTTATCCTCATGACACAACACAGGAAGCACCTCCATGGTTAACAGAGGACGGAATTAAAATTAGACTTGAGAAACTTAACATTAATAAATCACCGGGACCAGATGGCTTGCATCCGAGGGTACTTAGGGAACTCAGTCAGGTGATTGCCAGACCGTTGTTCCTAATTTTTACAGACAGTCTACTGACTGGAATGGTACCAGCTGATTGGAGAAAAGCCAATGTAGTACCAATATTTAAAAAGGGCCCAAAAAACATCCCTGGGAATTACAGACCAGTTAGCCTAACATCAATAGTATGTAAACTCTTGGAGGGGATGATAAGGGACTATATACAAGATTTTAGTAATAAGAACGATATCATTAGCAGTAATCAGCATGGATTCATGAAGAATCGTTCTTGCCAAACCAATCTATTAACCTTCTATGAGGAGGTGAGTTGCCATCTAGATAAAGGAAGGCCCGTGGACGTGGTGTATTTGGATTTTGCAAAAGCATTTGACACAGTTCCCCATAAACGTTTACTGTACAAAATAAGGTCCGTTGGCATGGACCATAGGGTGAGTACATGGATTGAAAACTGGCTACAAGGGCGTGTTCAGAGGGTGGTGATAAATGGGGAGTACTCAGAATGGTCAGGGGTGGGTAGTGGGGTTCCCCAGGGTTCTGTGCTGGGACCAATCCTATTTAATTTGTTTATAAACGACCTGGAAGATGGGATAAACAGTTCAATCTCTGTATTTGCAGACGATACTAAGCTAAGCAGGGCAATAACTTCTCCGCAGGATGTGGAAACCTTGCAAAAAGACCTGAACAAATTAATGGGGTGGGCGACTACATGGCAAATGAGGTTCAATGTAGAAAAATGTAAAATAATGCATTTGGGTGGCAAAAATATGAATGCAATCTATACACTGGGGGGAGAACCTCTGGGGGAATCTAGGATGGAAAAGGACCTAGGGGTCCTAGTAGATGATAGGCTCAGCAATGGCATGCAATGCCAAGCTGCTGCTAATAAAGCAAACAGAATATTGGCATGCATTAAATGGGGGATCAACTCCAGAGATAAAACGATAATTCTCCCGCTCTACAAGACTCTGGTCCGGCCGCACCTGGAGTATGCTGTCCAGTTCTGGGCACCAGTCCTCAGGAGGGATGTACTGGAAATGGAGCGAGTACAAAGAAGGGCAACAAAGCTAATAAAGGGTCTGGAGGATCTTAGTTATGAGGAAAGGTTGCGAGCGCTGAACTTATTCTCTCTGGAGAAGAGACGTTTGAGAAGGATATGATTTCAATTTACAAATACTGTACTGGTGACCCCACAATAGGGATAAAACTTTTTCGCAGAAGAGAGTTTAATAAGACTCGTGGCCACTCATTACAATTAGAAGAAAAGAGGTTTAACCTTAAACTACGTAGAGGGTTCTTTACTGTAAGAGCGGCAAGGATGTGGAATTCCCTTCCACAGGCGGTGGTCTCAGCGAGGAGCATTGATAGCTTCAAGAAACTATTAGATAATCACCTGAATGACCGCAACATACAGGGATATGTAATGTAATACTGACACATAATCACACACATAGGTTGGACATGATGGACTTGTGTCTTTTTTCAACCTCACCTACTATGTAACTATGTAACACTGAAGAAATTACACTTTGCTACAATGTAAAGTAGTGAGTGTACAGCTTGTATAACAGTGTAAATTTGCTGTCCCCTCAAAATAACTCAACACACAGCCATTAATGTCTAAACCGCTGGCAACACAAGTGAGTACACCCCTAAGTGAAAATGTCCGAATTGGGCCCAAAGTTTCAATATTTTTTGTGGCCACCATTATTTTCCAGCACTGCCTTAACCCTCTTGGGCATGGAGTTCACCAGAGCTTCACAGGTTGCCACTGGAGTCCTCTTCCACTCCTCCATGACGACATCATGGAGCTGGTGGATGTTAGAGACCTTGCGTTCCTCCACCTTCCGTTTGAGGATGCCCCACAGATGCTCAATAGGGTTTAGGTCTGGAGACATGCTTGGCCAGTCCATCACCTTTACCCTCAGCTTCTTTAGCAAGGCAGTTGTCGTCTTGGAGGTGTGTGTTGGGGTTGTTATCATGTTGGAATACTGCCCTGCGGCCCAGTCTCCAAAGGGAGGGGATCATGCTCTGCTTCAGTATGTCACAATACATGCTGGCATTCATAGTTCCCTCAATGAACTGTAGCTCCCCAGTGTCGGCAGCACTCATGCAGCCCCAGACCATGACACTCCCATCACCATGCTTGACTGTGGGCAAGACACACTTGTCTTTGTACTCCTCACCTGGTTGCCGCCACACACGCTTGACACCATCAGAACCAATTAAGTTTATCTTGGTCTCATCAGACCACAGGACATGGTTCCAGTAATCCATGTCCTTAGTCTGCTTGTCTTCAGCAAAATGTTTGCAGGCTTTCTTGTGCATCATCTTTAGAAGTGGCTTCCTTCTGGGACGACAGCCATGCAGACCAATTTAATGCAGTGTGCGGAGTATGGTCTGAGCACTGGCAGGCTGACCCCCCACCCCTTCAACCTCTGCAGCAATGCTGGCAGCACTCTTACATTTATTTCCCAAAGACAACCTCTGGATATGACTCTGAGCACGTGCACTCAACTTCTTTGGTGGACCATCAATGGCGACGCCTGTTCTGAGTCGAACTTGTCCTATTAAACCGCTGTATGGTCTTGGCCACCATGCTGCAGCTCAGTTTCAGGGTCTTGCTGATCTTCTTATAACCTAGGCCATCTTTATGTAGAGCAACAATTCTTTTTTCTGAGATCCTCAGAGAGTTCTTTGCCATGAGTTGCCATGTTAAACTTCCAGTGACCAGTATGAGAGAGTAAGAGCGATAACACCAAATTTAACACACCTGCTCCCCATTCACACCTGAGACCTTGTAACATTAACGAGTCACATGACTCGGGAAAATGGCTAACTGGGCCCAATTTGGACATTTTCACTTAGGGGTGTACTCACTTTTGTTGCCAGCGGGTTAGACATTAATGGCTGTGTGTTGAGTTATTTTGAGGGGACAGCAAATTTACATTGTTATACAAGCTGTACACTCACTACTTTACATTGTAGCAAAGTGTTATTTCTTCAGTGTTGTCACATGAAAAGATAGCACAAAGTATTTACAAAAATGTGAGGGGTGTACTCACTTTTGTGATATACTGTATATATATATATATATATATATATATATGTATATATATATATATATATATATATATATATATATATAATAAAGTCTGGTGTGATTGTCCGAACACCTATGGTTGCTTCAGTGATTAGATACTCTTATGGCGTGTACACACGAGCGGACTTTCCGGCATACTTGGTCCGGCGGACCAGAGTCTGCCGGACAATCCGACTGTGTGTAGGCTCCGGCAGACTTTTCCAGCGGACTTTTTCCCAAAAGCCTGCCGGACCTAGATTTGAAACATGTTTTAAATCTTTCCGTCGGACTCTTTCTGGCGGAAAGTCCGCTCGTCTGTGTGCTGGTCCGACGGAAAGCCCACTCGTCTGTATGTTGGTCCAAGCGCGGGTCATACCAGGCCCTTAGGTCTGGTATGGATTTTAAAGGGAAACCCCCTACGCCGAATAAACGGCGTGGGGTCCCCCCTAAAATCCATACCAGACCCCGATCCGAGCATGCAGCCCGGCCGGTCAGGAAAGGGGGTGGGGACGAGCGAGCGCCCCCCCCCCCCTCCTGAACCGTACCAGGCCGCATGCCCTCAACATGGGGGGGTGGGTGCTTTGGGGGAGGGGGGCCCTGCAGGCCCCCTCCAAAGCACCTTGTCCCCATGTTGATGAGGACAAGGGCCTCTTCCCGACAACCCTGGCCGTTGGTTGTCGGGGTCTGCGGGCGGGGGGCTTATCGGAATCCGGGAGCCCCCTATAATAAGAGGGCCCCCAGATCCCCGCCCCCCACCCTATGTGAATGAGTATGGGGTACATGGTACCCCTACCCATTCACCTAGGGAAAAAGCGTCAATAATAAAACACACTACACAGGTTTTTAAAATAATTTATTAAACAGCTCCGGGGGGTCTTCCTCTGGCTTCGGGGGTCTTTTTCTGGCTTCCGGGGTCTTATTCCGGCTTCGGGGGTCCCTCCGGTTCCTCTTCTCCTGGCGTCCGGTTGGTTCTTCTCCGCTCCCTCCGGCCTCTTCTCCCGGTGTTCCAGTTCTTCCGCCGGCTCCTCCGCTGTCTTTAGGCCGCTCTTTTGCCAGCGGAGGTCTGGACTTCTGGGCTTCTTGTCTTCTTCCCTCTTCTCTTCTCCAGATGTTGACACAACGCTCTCTCCAGCTGGACTGCTCTCTGAGCTCTCCTTTGTGACTTATATAGGCGGAGACCCCGCCCCCTTATGATGTCACAGTCCCTGGGCATGCTGGGACTGTGACATTTTAGGGGGCGTGGTCACTGGGTGATTTTGACCGCGCCCCCTGAAGACAGCAGAGGAGCCGGCCAAAGAACTGGAACACCGGGAGAAGAGGCCCGAGGGAGCGGAGAAGAACCAACCGGACGCCAGGAGAAGGGGAACCGGAGGGACCCCCGAAGCTGGAAGAAGACCCCCGAAGCCAGAGGAAGACCCCCCCGGAGCTGTTTAATAAATTATTTTTAAAACCTGTGTAGTGTGTTTTATTATTGACGCTTTTTCCCTAGGTGAATGGGTAGGGGTACTATGTACCCCATACTCATTTACATAGGGTGGGGGGCCGGGATCTGGGGGCCCTCTTATTATAGGGGGCTCCTGGATTCCGATAAGCCCCCCGCCCGCAGACCCCGACAACCAACGGCCAGGGTTTTTCGGGAAGAGGCCCTTGTCCTCATCAACATGGGGACAAGGTGCTTTGGGGGAGGGGGGGCCCCGCAGGGTGCCCCCCCCTCCCCCAAGGCACCCACCCCCCCATGTTGAGGGCATGCGGCCTGGTACGGTTCAAGAGGGGGGGGCGCTCGCTTGTCCCCACCCCCTTTCCTGACCGGGCGGGCTGCGTGCTCGGATCGGGGTCTGGTATGGATTTTAGGGGGGACCCCACGCCGTTTTTTCGGCGTAGGGGTTTCCCTTTATAACCCATACCAGACCTAAGGGCCTGGTATGACCCGCGACGGGGCTCGCAAGGTGTCAATCTCGCCGATAAAAGCGGCAAGATTGACTTCCTTTTCTAGTCCCGTCATACCTGAATCACGTTCAAAATGAACGGACTTGTCCGTGTGTGGGCAAGTCCGTTCATTCTGAAAGTCCGCTGTAACTCCGGCGGAAGTCCGTCGGAAAGACGGGCGGACATAGCCCGCCGGAAAGTCCGGTCGTGTGTGGGCAAGTCCGTCCGTTTTAAAGCCTGGCACACCTGGCAGACAAAGTCCATCGGAAAGTGTGCCGGACCAAGTATGCTAGAAAGTCCGATCGTGTGTACGCGGCATTAAGCCTCGTACACACGATCGGATTGTTGGCCAACAAAACCGTGGACTTTTGTCTGAAGGGCGTTTGCCCAAACTTGTCTTGCATACACACGGCACACAATTGTTGGCCAACAAACATGAATGTAGTGATGTACTACATGGTTTTTCAGATCTTTAGAGCCACCCTTTAGGCTCCTTCTGCTAATTTCGTGTTAGTAGAAGTTTGGTGAGTGTTGATTCGCGCTTTTCATTTAGCGCTTTTCAGTTTGTTTCTGGACAGCCGTTCGCCAACCAGACATGTTGCGGAATCGGAAGAGATAACGTGTTATTTATTATTGGCTTTGACATTATTTTTTTGGTTGAATAATGATTTGATTTGTTATATTTTCTATATTTTTGGATTCATAGATTGCACTTTTTGGTTAAGTTCTATTGGCAGATAGCTTGTCTAATTTTATTTGTAATAAAATAAAATAAAATAATAAAAAAATTGTGTAGAATAATACTTGGCTTACTTGTGTTTTACTTCAAATAACAGTTTGGGAGTAGACAGTTACATTTAAAAAAATACAATGTAAAATTGACAAGGGACATTTGACAATTGACAGTTGTATCCTTGATCCTAAAACCTACGGGATAATGGTGTTGTGGTAACTTGCGCCAAAAAAAAAAAAAAAAAAAAGCATAATAATATATTCTTGATATCACTAGAAAAAAAAAGCCTTTGGAAATGTGTTTGCAATAACACCATCAGTATCACCAGCAAAGCAACTTCATTATTATCTCATTAAGAAGAAGAGAATTGTGCGCTGCATTTATTTTAAGCTTTCATAATTTGTCACGTCAGGAATGTATATTCTCCATTACGAACGCTAGTTTACAAGACCAATCGCTTCTGGCTCGTCCTTGCTTCCGAGCTTGCGTCTTTGTACTTTTGTCCGACTGACTTGTGTACACACGCTTGGAAAATCCGACAACAGACATTTGTCCGTGGAAAATTTTAAAAACCTGCTTTCCAACATTTGTCCGCGGAAAATCCGACAACAATTGTCCGATGGAGCATACATACAGTCGGATTTTCCGCCAACAGCCTGTCGGATTTTCTGCCAACAGCATGTCATCACACTTTCCGGTCAGAAAATCCGATCATGTGTACGAGGCTTTAGTCTTCACCGCTAGTGCTCAAATGGTGGATGTACACCCTCGCCCTCTCTGTTCCTCCCAGGACCTCCTGCTCTCTAGCTCCCTCATCACCTCCTCCCATATCCGCCTCCAGGACTTCTCCCGAGCCTTGCCCATCCTCTGGAATTCACTACCCCAATCTGTCAGACTGTCTCCAAATGTATCCATTTTTAGGCGATCCCTGAAAACTTTCCTCTTCAGAGAAGCCTATCCTGCCTCCATCTAACAACTGCGCTATTTTCTCAATCAGCTCATCCTCCACAGCTATTACCCTTTTGTATAACTTGACCCTCCCTCCTAGATTGTAAGCTCTAATGAGCAGGGCCCTCTGATTCCTCCTGTATTGAATTGTATTGTACTTGTACTGTCCTCCCTAATGTTGTAAATCGCTGCGTAAACTGTTGGCGCTATATAAGTCCTGTATAATAATAATAATGTACACTCACCAGGTGAGTGCCGTAACCCCTGTATTTTTAAAAACGGCAGACTGTCCTCTTTCAGGTAAAAGTGGTCTCATCGGGGAAGATGGCCCCTGCTCGGCTCCATAGCATCGGAGGGCAAAAGCGATGTCAAATATCAGTTCTGTCCAATGCTCTTAAAGGGGATTTTTTTTTTTTTAAATGACATTTTAGTGTAAATCTGAGGACTTTTTGACCCAGATCTAATATTTAAGAGGTCCTGTCATGCTTTTTTTTCTATTATAAGGGATGTTTACATTCCTCGTAATAGGAATAAAAGTGACACAATTTTTTTTTAAAGGATAGTGTCAAAATAAAAAATAACAAGTAAAATAAATAAGAAAAAATAAATAAAAAATTAAAAAGCACTCTTGCAGAGCTCGCACGCAGAAGCAAATGCATATGTAAGTCGCACCTGCATATGGAAAACGGTGTTCAAACCACACATGTGAGGTATCGTCACGATCGTTAAAGCAAGAGCAATAATTCTAGCCCTAAACCTCCTCTGTAACTCAAAACTAGTAACCTGTAGAAATTTTTAAACCTCACCTATGGAGATTTTTAAAAGTAGAGGTTTGTCGCTGTCACGGGCATGGCCAGAGCGGAGGCTGTTGGAGAGGACTGTGTGCAAGCCTGTTGCCCACCGATTATGGGCCCTAGCATTTGAGGTGAATGAGAAATCCAGTCTGAACTGTATTAATCGGACTCAGTCATGTATATATTGTATGGGGACTCCTTACTGTATATTTGTGTCCCTGAAGAGGGAGGGGGGATTCCTCCAGCAGCCCCCTGCTGATAAGACTGATTCATTCTGCTGGGACACATCCTGTGAGGAGATGCTGGTGTTATCAACATGTGTTTATGTTAATTGAGAGAGCTGATCACATTAGCCACCAGCACTGGCTAATAGACGAATGGTCTAGGCTGAGGAGGGGGGAGATTGTTGTTTGTATTGTTAATTGTATTAATGTGTGAAGCTCGGTGCCCACAAGACTGTCATCTGGTCTGGGTACATTTTGTAGTAAATTAGGTCATGTTAATTAGGTTAGCTTTGAGTCATCCCTGCTGTATAAAGGTCTGTGAGATCTCAAAATAAAGGTAGTTCTGATGTACTCCAAGACTGGTGTTGTCTAGTTCTTGGGGTTCCTATGGCCAGATCCATTGGACTCGGGTTCCAGAACTTAGGAAGCGGTATATGACGGAAGCACTCAAGCGGAGTGTGGGGCGTTCCGTGACATTGGTGGCAAGCAGCGGGAAAGCTTCCTGAAGTCTGAAGTCTGGGACATCCAAACCTCCAACTGGATCCAAGATCAGCATAGCAGACTTCAGTCACCCCAGCGGAGATATGGACCTGGCATCAGAATTCCCGGGGCTGCTGCGGATCATCCTTTCAACGTACACCAGGACTGTGTCTGAGGATGAATACCTGGAGCTCAGGCAGCTGATTCGGGTGGAGCTCTGGATTGCAGCCCTCCGTCTCGCTGGTATAAAACAGGGCAAGTGCTTTCCAACCCAAGAGCAACGGGCCAGTGACCAACGGGCATTGCGGATGGCATTCCTGGGAGAGCAGCCCCAGGAGCAATGGGTGACTGAGTTGGACAGGTTGGTCCAGCAGGAGATAGAGCTGGACAATCGATATCGGGCTCTGCAATGGCACGCAGAGGAGGGATATTTAGGGGAGACAGTACTCCAAGACTGGTGTTGTCTAGTTCTTGGGGTTCCTATGGCCAGATCCATTGGACTCGGGTTCCAGAACTTAGGAAGCGGTATATGACGGAAGCACTCAAGCGGAGTGTGGGGCGTTCCGTGACAGTCGCCATTCCACAAGCAGGCGCAATTTTGAACGTGACATGTTGGGTATCAATTTACTCAGCGTAACATTATCTTTCACTATATAAAGAAAATGGGCTAACTTTATTGTTGTCTTATTTTTTTTAATTTAAAAAAGTGTATTTTTTCAAAAAAAGTGCGCTTGTAAGACCGCTGGGCAAATACTGTATGACATAAAGTATTGCAACAACCGCCATTTTATTCTCTAGGGTGTCTGAAAAACAATATATAATGTTTGGGGGTTCTAAGTAATTTTCTAGCAAAAAAAAAATGATCTTACCTTACCTTACCGTAAACTTTGAGTCTGAAAAATAGGCCTGGTCCTTAAGTGGTAAAAATACTTAAAAAAGTAAACGCAGTTACCACAGTGTGAGGTTTCAAAATATACTCATCAGCCACTTCATTAGGTACACCTGTTCAATTGCTTGGTGACACAATTTGCTAATCAGCCAATCACATGACAGCAACTCAATGCATTTAGGCATCTAGACGTGGTGAAGACAACTTGCTGAATTTCAGCTGTGACATTCAGATGGTAGGGTCAGAATTTGGCGTAAACAACATGAAAGTATGGATCCATCCTGCCTTGTATTAACAGTTCAGACTGGTGGTGGTGGAGTAATGGCACACCTCCCAACTTTTTAAGATTGGAACAAGGGACACTTATTAGCAAAAGTATGGGATAGGCCACGCCCACTTAAAAGAGAATTATACAAAAAAAATAGTTAAACTTGTTTTTACCGCTACTATTCATTTATACTGGCTTTTGAAATTTACAAATGCAGCAATTTAGAAATTGGATAAAAGGTTTAGCATCGGGAAACACTTTTTAAAAGATAAATATTGCTGTTCATATACAACTATATAGATCAGACCAAAATGAGGGACAAATGAGGAGGAAAGAAGGACAGAGGGACATTGCTCCAAATCAGGGACAGTCCCTCGAAATCAGGGACAGTTGGGAGTTATGTAATGATGTGGGCAATATTTTCTTGGCAGACTGTGGGCCCCTTAGTACCAATTGAGCGTTTAAATGCCACGGCCTACCTGAGTATTGTTGCTGACCATGTCCATCCCTTTATGACTACAGTATACACATCTTCTGATGGCTCCTTCCAGCAGGATAACACACCATGTCACAAAGCTCAAATCATCTCACCACTGGTTTCTTGAACATGACAATGAGGTCACTGTACTCCAATGGCCTCCACAGTCACCAGATCTCAATCCAATAGAGCACCTCTGGGATGTGGTGTAATGGGAGATTTGCATCACAGATGTGCAGCTGACAAATCTGCAGCAACTGCGTGATGCTATCATGTCAATATGGACTAAAATCTCTGAGGACTGTTTCCAACACCAAGAATGAAGGCAGTTCTGAAGGCAAACTTGAGCCCAACCCGGTACTAGAAAGGTGTACCTAATAAATTGGCCAGTGAGCGTATATTAGTATTACATTTAATTTTGACCACATTCTTGTGATTATTACACCTCCTCTAGGACACTGTTGGAGCCATATCTCATTGTTCTCTACCATAATCAGCAAACCTAAAGCCAGCTAAACAATCTTAGAGCCCCAAATATAGCTTTACAGATGAACAATAATGTCAAATTTCACTATAGCTGGTAGTGATATTTCTAATATCAGCTGCTGATGGTGATAAACAATTTAAAGCCAACCTCCACTCTACAATTGGTCTTTTTCCCCCTGCAACACCACCCCCTCCACAAATTTAAAACGTTGATTTTTTTTTTTTTACTTTTTTAAAATCTGGTCCTGTCTTCAGCTTCCATTCACGACTGGGTAATATTGATGTGTCTCTGCTCCCGTAGCCTCCTGGAATTTCATCATCACATATCCAAAGAGGCTGCAGGAGCAGAGATATAGAGCTGTATGGGGGCTGACTGTATCAACCAAAAGACAGCTGGGCTCCCAGAGATATCAGAGAATAGGATGATGGTGCAGGGCCTGATGTGTGCCAGTTGTACAGTAGATCGCAGAAGGACAACTCTGAGTTCGCTGGGTAGGTATTTGAACTGAGGACAATGATGCTTAACAGACAAGAAATGGATAGAAGATCCTTTTTAACCTTACAGTATCCTATAAACTACATACACTTCAGTTGGAGAAACTAATTTATGTGATGATTATCTAGGAACATCATGAAAAATAAAGAATGGCGTTCCATTATTACCCTGTCATGTGACAAAACACAGTGAGTACATTTTATTTACTCTAATACTCTTAATCTTTTCACGTATATTTGTATTTGTCATGGTTGATCACATGGCATGACCCTGGTGCATGAACCAAATTCAGGACTGTGAATTTTTGTATGTTGCTTGAAAATGTAAAAACAATTTGAAATCCTTACAGGCATGAGGTGTGTGGATTCATTAGACCAAATTGAAAGACCACTGGTGGGCCAGGGGGTAAATGCCTTTATTTAACAATGAAAATATTCACAAACTCATAATCTTTATTCTTGTCCACCACAATGGAAATGGTCAGTTGTAGTTAACCCATATCACCGTGACCTGTGGGATCTTGAAATAAAGTATATCTAATGTGAGTTTAGCTTTTTTTTATATGGTATAGGAAGATTTGTTTTTATTTCTTTACTATATTCCATATATTCCCTTTGCTTCATTATTTGTATGTCACCCAGTATAGCCAGTATTCTTACTAAACAGTTGCTAAACAGTTCCCCTGCAAAGTAAAAGCATAATGGGCTAGTATGCATTGCATACTAGCCCATTATGTTGCACTTACCTGCAAACAAAGCCCACTGGTGGCCACCTCCATCTTCAACCCTCTTCCTTCCGGGGGGCCGTGGGCTCTGTGACTGGCCGGAGTCGCGTGATGTCACTCCCGCGCATGCACGTGGAACCTGCCAGTCATGGCACGGGCCCTTTAGAAATGGCGTGATCGTACCCTTTCTTCAGTGCGCATGTGCCGATAACGTCGGCACAAGCTTATATATAAGACATATCTCCTAAACTGTGCAGGTTTAAGAGATATTTCCAGTACCTACAGGTGAGCCTTATTATAGGCTTACCTGTAGGTAAAAATGGTGTAACAGAGTTTACAACAACTTTAACGTTTGGTGTAGAATAATTTGTAATAACATTCACCTGGACAGTGTATGTTTTCTTGGCCACGGGCATAGCTAGAGCTAGAATAGGTCAACACCATAGACTTTCCTGAAATAACAAGATAGTTACCAATACGGTGTTGTCCACCTAGATCAGTGGTTCTCAACCTTTCTAGTGTTGTGACCCCTTGATAAAATTTCACAAGTTGTGAGGACCCCTAACAGTAAAATTATTTTCATAGCATGGGTTGTCAGCACCCAAGGCATGACAAGTAATTTGGGCCCCTAACCCATGGACATTTAGCGCTCCCTGAGTCCCTTCCACTCGTACAGTATTAAACCCCTTATGGTACATTTTAGGATGTACCACTCTTTCTCTTTGTTCTCCTTTCGTTCCCTTTTATCTCTCTCTATCCTAATTTCTTGGTTTTTTTCCCCCATCCCTCTCTCTATCCGTCTTTCTTGTTCTTTCTCTTCCTTTTTATTTGTTCTTCCCCCTCTTTTCCTCTCCGTTCCATGTATTCTCTATTTTCATTCCTTCTCTTACTCCTTGGCGGGGGGTGGGGGGAGAATGGGATGAGTGGCAGTGCTGGTGGGAGTTGGGATGAGTGGCAATGATGGGGGGAGTTCTGATCAGCCAACTTGGGTGCTCTTGATCAAGGTCATCTGCTGATCTTAGAACTGTAGTGGGGACTTTTAATGGCAACTACAATCACAGGTGGTGTTACTCACTGCGTCTCCGGCTTCACTGTGTCTCTGACTTTTTGGTGTCTCGTAGCAGTGACACCTATGCCGAAATCAGGAGATAGGGTCTCCTCCAGCCCCTCCCACTTCACATTCCTCACCAGTCAGCTGACCTCTAGTCTCTGCCCCCCAGCCATGCCGTGAACTGAATGGGTGGCTGCGAAGAAGCTGGGTGGGCGGCCGCGGGCTCCAGGAACAGCCCAGCTGGGCAGCCACAGGCTCCAGGGACAGCCCTGCTGGGTGGCCGCAAAAAGGCTGGGAGAGAGGTGCGGGCTTCAGGAACAGCCTAGGATTTGGTGACCCCTGGCAAATCATCATTTGACCCCCGAGGGGGTCCCAACACCCAGGTTGAGAACCACTGACCTAGACAAAGGGAACACAATTCATTGTCACTCTTATATTAAGAGGGTGAAGAAATTTAACACAGATAACTTTGTAATAATCTTTTTCTGCTGTAATGTTTATCTAGGTCTGACATAGAACTAAGAATGCTTCCTCCTAAGAATGTTTCCTCCAACCAGAAGTGAGTATCTCTATCTATCTATCTATCTATCTATCTATCTATCTATCTATCTATCTATCTATCTATCTATCTATCTATGGAACATAACTGTCCCCAAAGGTTGCCCTGATCCACAAGCCTCCCGACACCTCTGACACCCTGGGTTTTGACATTATTCAAGGAAAGATTACGAATGCACAAGACACCAAAGTAATATCAGAAATCGCAATTGGATAATTTACTGGATATTATTGAGTCAACAATGGAAAGAAGTGTAGAATATGCTTTTTTTTCCCAAAGTGCAACTTTTAGCATAAACAAACTACAGAGATATACAAAGAAATGACAGTCACAGTGAACATGGTGGTATAAACCAATAGACCTAAAGGAGACTCATGACCCCAGGTACAAGAGGGGGAAGAATATACTTTTTTGTCAATTAGCTCCCTCTAAACCCTGATGCCACGGGCATAAAAAAAATAACAAAAACACAAAAAAATGTACACTCTCAGTAAGATTTCCCCTTTCAGATGAACAGATTATGTGGGCTGATTCCTTTGTGTGGGGGGAGAGAAGAGTCCTTGAATTGAAGGTATTCAGAATCTTCAGCTAGCTATGCAGGGGCCCAAAGATGTTGCTGTGGAATGGCGATCAGCAATGGTGAATAGCATAAGCAAAGTGTTTTCCAGAGGAAGGCCTTTAAGGCGAAAAGGATAAGGTAAAGTGTCTGCACGCAGTGTCTTTACGTGCTTTGTGTGTCTTTGTGTACAGTGGGCTTCTGCCTGCTCACCTGAGGACACCAAGGCTCAGGGAGATAGGATGTCCCGGAACAGGCTCTTGAAGAATTTGCAACCATTTGAAGATGCCTGGCTGTGCACCTGACGACCCAGGGATTGAGCAGCGTCTGTGTGGGTATACAGTGCCTTGCAAAAGTATTCAACCCCCTTGGCATTTTTCGTGTTTTGTTGCCTCACAACTGGAATTAACATGGATTGTTTGAGGATTTGTATAATTTAATTTACAGAACATGCCCACAACTTTGAAGATTTTATTATTTTTTTTTTTTTATTGTGAAGCAAACAACAAATGGTACAAAATAACAGAATGTTTCTATGAGCTTGCTGCATCTTATCACTGGGATTTTTGCCCATTCCTCCTTGCAAAACTGCTGCAGCTCCTTCAGGTTGGATGGTTTGTGCTTGTGAACAGCAATCTTTAAGTCTGACCACAGATTTTCTATTGGATTGAAGTCTGGGTTTTGACTAGGCCATTCTAACACATTTACATGTTTCCCCTTAAACCACTCAAGTGTTGCTTTAGCAGTGTGTTTGGGGTCATTGTCCTGCTGGAAGGTGAACCTCTGTCCTAGCCTCAAATCACACACAGAGTGGTTCAGGTTTTGCTGAAGAATATCCCTTTATTTAGCACCATCCATATTTCACTCAACTCTTACCAGTTTCCCAGTCCTGACTGCTGAAAAACATCCCCACAGCATGATCCTGCCACCACCATGTTTCACTGTGGGGGTGGTGTTCTTTGGGTGATGTGATGTGTTGGGTTTGCACCAGATATAGCGTTTTCTTTGAAGACCAAAAAGTTCAATTTTAGTATCATCAGACCAGAGCGCTTTCCTCCATACATTTTGGGAGTCTCCCACATGCCTTTTCGCAAACTCAAAACATGTTATTTTGTTTTTTGCTGAAAGTAATGGCTTTCTTCTGGCCACTTTGCCATAAAGCCCAACTCTATGGAGCGTACGGCTTATTGTAGTCCTATGTACAGATACTCCAGTCTCTGCTGCGGAACGCTGCAGCTCCTCCAGGGTTCCCTTAGGTCTCTGTACTGCCTCTTTGATTAATGCCCTCCTTGCCCGGTCCGTGAGTTTTGGTGTGTGGCCGTCTCTTGGCAGGTTTGCTTTTGTGCCATGTTCTTTCCATTTGGTTATGATAGATTTGATGTTGCTCCTAGGCATCATCAAAGATTTGGATATTTTTTTTATAACCTAACCCTGACTTGTACTTCTCAACAACATTGTCCCTTACTTGTTTGGAGAGTTCCTTGGTCTTCATGGCAGTGTTTGGTTAGTGGTGCCTCTTGCTTAGGTGTTGCAGCCTCTGGGGCCTTTCAAAAAAGTGTGTATATGTAATGACAGATCATGTGACACTTAGATTGCACACAGGTGGACAACATTTCACTAATTATGTGACTTCTGAAGGTAATTGGTTGCACCAGAGCTTTTTATGGGCTTCATAACAAAGAGGGTGAATACATACGCACATGCCAATTATCAGTTTTTTATTTCTGAAAAATAGTTTTATGTATTAATGTTTCTAATTTTACTTCACCAACTTAGACTATTGTGTTCTGATCCATCACATATAATTCAGATTAAAAAAAAAACACTGAAATAAAGATTGTAATGTAACAAAATAGGTAAAAAGCCAAGGGGGGTGAATACTTTTGTAAGACACTGTAGATGAATGTGATCCCAGATAGTCACTCTACCGATGAGAAGCTGTTAATTGCGCATCTGCATTCAGGAATTAGACTCACTCGCGGAAAACCCTCCGTGCCGTCTAGGCTGCGGTGCCAGCTCACACCAACCATGGGAGCCTAGCTATCACGTACCTGGTAGCAGAGCCTGATATGATGAGGAAGGCCTCTCTTACACCTCTGACTCGGAGCCCCCGATAGTGTATACAGGAGGAGCAAGGAGTACAGAGTGGCACAAGTGCCCTGTATGTCTTGCTAGCAGCAGGGCAGATGTTCACACTGGGCAAGAGAAGTTGTCAGCACGCAGGCAGGCAGCTGGTACTGGCGATAGCAGGCAGAGTAGCAGAGTCAGGCAGGCTGGGTCATACACAGACAGGATGTATTGGGTAGAGGGCACAGGCAGGAGTGTGGTCAGGAAACAAGCCAAGTCTGGAACTGATCAGTAGAGCAGGAGCCAATGGAGCAGCGGAGGTCAGGGGACAAGCCGAGGTCGATGCAGGTGGCATTCAAAGAATGGTCAGGACAAGACAGGTCAGCAACTTAAAGCAAGAAACAGATTAACAGGGTCACAGGTTACACGGGAGGCTGAAGAAAAAGCAGCACTGATCCTGGCCGAGTTTAAAATAGCTCAGCATCTGTCACAGGTGCACGCAAGTATGCGCATATGCATTAGTTAGTCTCCAAGTCTTGCAAGCATGAAAGGGAACATGTTTTAGCCTGTGCACAGAAGGCCTTTCCTTACACTAGCCTCTTTAGCTGCAGGCCTCAAGTCCCAACAAAGCGAGACCCTCTCCAAACTGTTCTATTTATCACTCACCCAGAACTCTTCTCTCTCCAGTCAGCTGGAACTTGTACTTTGCACTTGATCTATTGAAATCCCTGATTTCCAGGCTACATATCCCACAATTCCCTCCTTTCAGTAGTGGTCTCTCTCTCTCTCTCTCTGAAGTCAGAAAGTGATGTCATGATCCCCAGGCTGAACACTAGTGGGAACAAAGCTCAATGCAATCTATGTTAAAGAATGTCCCATGATGGCAAAATAGCCAGCATTTGGCTACCTCCTCTCCCACTTGAAACCGTTGGTCTGCCAAAGAGGTGGGAACTTCACAAAGTATTGCTCAACTGGTAGCTAATAGTAAAGCTAACATAAAAAATTATAACAACATCAACCATAACTTGATTTCACAAGCAATTTGCATACATCAGGTAATGTTTTACACACATCAGATAAATTACATCAGTAATAACATTTACCTGGATAGTGTATATTTTCTAGGCCACGGCATAGCTAGAGCTAAAAAAGGTCAACACCATAGACTTTCCTGAAATTACAGGATAGTTACTGTCACTGTGCTGTCCACCTAGACAAAGGGAACACAATTCATTGTCACTCTTATATTAAGAGGGTGAAGAAATTTATTACAGATAACATTGTATTAATCTTTTCTGCTGTAATGTTTATCTAGGTCTGACATTAGGAATGCTTCTTCCAACCAACATAAGTATCTATCTATCTATCTATCTATCTATCTATCTATCTATCTATCTATCTATCTATCTATCTATCTATCTATCTATCTATCTATCTATCTATCTATCTATCTATCTATCTATCTATCTCACCACCCTTGGAAGATACTGTAACTGTCCCCAAAGGTTGCCTTGAACTTACAAGCTTCCCGACAACTCTGATACCCTGCGTTTTGACATTATTCAAGGAAAGATTTATGAATGCACAAGATACCCAAGAAATATCAGAAATTGCAAATGGATACTTTACTGGATATTACTGAGTCAACAATGGAAAGAAGTGTAGAATATGTTTTTGTTTTCTCAACATGCAACTTTTAGCATAAACAAACTACAGAGATATACAAAGAAATGGCATTCACAGATCTGAAGGAGACCTATGACCCCAGGTACAAGAAAGGGAACAAAATACTTTTTGTCAATCAGCTCCCTCTAAGCCCTGATGCCACGGCATAAATAAAAAATAGAAAAATGTACAATCTGAGTAAGAGTTCCCCTTTAAGGTTAACAGATGTTGTGGGCTGATTAATTTGTGTGGGGGGAGAGAAGAGTCCTTGAATTGAAGGTATCCAGAATCTTCAGTTAGCTATGCAGGGGCCAAAAGATGTTGCTGTGTGGAATGGCGACCAGCAATGGTCAATAGCATGAGCAAAGTGTTCTCCCAGTGGAGGGCATTTAATGTGCAAACGGTAGGGTAAAGGTGTCTGTATGCAGTGTCTTTGTGTGTAATACTTAGGGTGGGCTTTTGCCTGCTCACCAATCCTGAGGATACCAAGGCTCAAGGAGATCGGATGTCCTAGAACATACTCTTGAAGAATCTGCAGCCAGTTGATGATGCCTGGCTGTGCACCTGATGACCCAGGGATTCAGCAGTGTCTGTGTGGGTGTAGTGACCCCCGGATAGTCACTCTGCCAATGAGAAGCTGTTAATTGCGGATTTGCCTCCAGGAAAAAGGCTCACTCGTGGAAAACACCCCCAGGCCGTAAACTCGCGCTCACACCAACCAGGGAAGCCTAACCTCTCGCTTCAGGCCTTGAGTCCCAAGAGAGCGTGCACCCAGCCCCTCCACCCCAAAAGATTGTTCTATTTATCTGCTCACCCAGAATTCTTCTCTCTCCAGCCAGCTGAAACTTGTAGTTTGCAGCAGTATTAGATACATTGACATCCTGGCTTTCCAGGCTACGTGTCCCATGATCCCCTGCTTTCAGTAGTGGTCTCTCTCTCTCTCTTTCTCTGCAGTCAGGAAATTATGTCATGATCCCCAGGCTCAACACTAAAGGGGAAAATCTATCTACAGTGGATATAAATCTATCTATCTATCTACAGTGGATATAAAAAGTACACCCCTGTTAAAATGTCAGGTTTCTTTGATGTAAAAAATGAGACAAAGATAAACCATTTCAGAACTTTTTCCACATTTAATGTGACCTATAAACTGTACAACTCAATTGGAAAACAAACTTAAATCTTTGAGGGGGGAAAGTAAAAATAAAAAAGTAAAATAATGTGGTTGCATAAGTGTGCACACCCACTTATAACTGGGGATGTAGCTGTGTTCAGAATTAAGCAATCACATTCAAACTCGTGTTAAATAGGAGTCTGTACACAACTGCTATCATTTAAAATGCCTCTGATTAACCCCAAATAAAGTTCAGCCGTTCTAGTAGGTCTTTCCTGACATTTTCTTAGTCGCATCCTACCAGTGGCGGCTGGTGAAGTTTCGGGATGGGGGGGCGCCAGACCCCGCCCTTCTTTTTTGACCCCTCCCAGTTGGTGAAAATGGGCGTGGTGTCAGCAAAATAGTGGGCGTGGCTCTAAGGTGGTGTGGTTAGCGTCTGAGATGAACGAGGGATGGAGGGAAAGGGAGAGAGGGACAGCAGCCCCAGATCCTACACAACAATAGAAATGTGTATTCTAGAAAGTTTAACAATCAGCAGATAAATATACTCCAAACACCTAGTGTTAGCGCTTCAATCATCCCGGCACCATGGTTGTTATGGTGTCAGGATTAGGGATGAGCCGAACACCCCCCTGTTCGGTTCACACCAGAACATGCGAACAGGAAAAAAGTTCGTTCGAACACGCGAACACCGTTAAAGTCTATGGGACACGAACATGAATAATCAAAAGTGCTAATTTTAAAGGCTAATATGCAAGTTATTGTCATAAAAAGTGTTTGGGGACCTGGGTCCTGCCCCAGGGGACATGGATCAATGCAAAAAAAAGTTTTAAAAACGGCCGTTTTTTCAGGAGCAGTGATTTTAATAATGCTTAAAGTCAAACAATAAAAGTGTAATATCCCTTTAAATTTCGTACCTGGGGGTTGTCTATAGTATGCCTGTAAAGGGGCGCATGTTTCCTGTGTTTAGAACAGTCTGACAGCAAAATGACATTTTGAAGGAAAAAACTCATTTAAAACTACCCGCGGCTATTGCATTGCCGACAATACACATAGAAGTTCATTGATAAAAACGGCATGGGAATTCCCCAAAGGGGAACCCCGAACCAATATTAAAAAAAAAAATGACGTGGGAGTCCCCCTAAATTCCATACCAGGCCCTTCAGATCTGGTATGGATATTAAGGGGAACCCCGGCCAAAATTAAAAAAAAAAAAATGACGTGGGGTTCCCCCTAAATTCCATACCAGCCCCTTCAGGTCTGGTATGGATTTTAAGGGGAACCCCGCGCCAAAAAAAAAAAAAAAAAACGGCGTGGGGTCCCCCCAAAAATCCATACCAGACCCTTATCCGAGCACGCAACCTGGCAGGCCGCAGGAAAAGAGGGGGGGGTGAGAGTGCGCCCCCCCCCTCCTGAACCGTACCAGGCCACATGCCCTCAACATTGGGAGGGTGCTTTGGGGTAGCCCCCCAAAACACCTTGTCCCCATGTTGATGAGGACAAGGGCCTCATCCCCACAACCCTGGCCAGTGGTTGTGGGGAAAATTAAACCAAGGGAAGGGTAAAGGGAAAAGGAACAAGGAGCATTAAGGAGTGGTCAAATTTGGGTGACCACAAAGTTCATAATAAACTGATGCTGTAACCATAAAAATGCGAAAAAAACAAAGAGCACCCAGTACTAGTGTCTGGGTAAGGGGTTACTAAAGCAAAGCTATCTAATAGTCAATCATTAATTGGCAGAGTTGCCGGAGGTTGAGTAATTCACTTTATTTGGATAGTTAAAAAACATTAAACGTTTAGGCAACACACTTAATTAAAATGTTAGTAAGTTAAACGCAGTAGGACCAAAAAAGGCCCTATTACTGCGATAATGGTTTGGTAATAAACCTGACACAACAAACAAAAAAACGCACTAAACAAAACAAAAACAATACATACAACGGATGACAACGCCCGGGCGCCGTAAGGATTTTGCTGGTAGCCGGCTGGTAACAAGTAATCAATTAATGTAACCTGTTAGGTATCTATTATTATGATACTGGTGTTCGCAATTGGCCAAAAATATACCAGTCAGCAGCGAGAAAAATCCTTTTGAGGATGGGTGGGAATAGTGGTGGGGGAACAGGATAGGTGGTTGTTAGGTACTACCAGCTTCACGGGAAGTGCTAGGCACTGGAATTACAGGGCTGTGAGTAAAAATTAAAAAGCAATGGTAGTCCACATATGGTGATCAAATCCTGGGGATGTTAATGAGAGGCTTGTTGAAAAAGAAGCGGTAAAGGAGTGGTTGGCCTTTGAGCAGTTTAGGTAAAAGTCATTAATATTGATATAGTAGGTATAGAGTATTCTCAAAATATGTAAAGATATGAAATCTACCAGACTTGGCTCAGGTGAATGAAGGTATTAAACTTTACCATTTGTTGCATCAGTTGTCCTCTAAGATCCACTCAGGATTGTTAGTTCACAAGTACTGTCCACCTGATGAGAAGGAGAGCTGGTAGAGAGATGTGGCTCCGATACAGACAGCATCAGCTGGAGGGACAGCGGGATCGTGAATTGTAAAGCCGCGGTTACTGCCTCCTGGTCAGATCGCTGTTAAAGTTGCCGCCTGCTGATGGAAGTCCACCGGCTCCTAGTATTCCTCCTAGGGGCTTGAGTCCATCTCCAGTTGGTAGGAGAAATCAGATGAACGTGGATGCCGGATTAGCATCAGAGGGATGGGCTGGTCGGAGCAGTCAGCTGTCAGCAGCTACCTGACGCTTCGTCTCATCTCCTGATCTCACACACACTCACTATGCCCGGCGCCCGCGGCGTGTCGGCGTTGATGACGTCAACGCGTTTCGCTATGCCGATAGCGTAGCTTCTTCTCGGACGACTGCAGGGCTGGTGAGGACGCTCCTCTTGTATCGTCGGCTGCGATCAATCACCGCCCTGTTGCTAAGGTTTTGACACAAGTGAATCTCAATCACATTTGTGTGTTGCTGTCGGGAGAGTTTCATGTGTTGTTTGTTTGGGGGATAATAAATGGAATAAACTGTAGGAGTAAGAGTTTTTTTCTAATTTTGATGGTTCATTGAAACAACTATATATTTCAAATAGTTACAAGTACCTAACCTGATATGATATCATAAAAGGAAGGAAAACAAGAGGGGAATGGGAACACAACGAAAAACGAACATACTCATGAGACTAGGATTAGGTTAATGATGCCGCATATTAAGTGAAAATAGAAATAAAATTAAAAAATTAAAAAAAAAAAAAAAAAAAAGGGGGATAGTAAATACTGGTACTAGTATAGGACTTCCCAAGTATTAGCAGGTGACTGTACTTTGGTATTTGCGGCCATGTCAGTGTTTTGTTCATGTGTAGTGTTGATACACTTACATGGATGGAATGATAACACCAAATATAATGCAGAATTGTTGTTTAGGTGGGTAGGAAGGGCTGAAAGTTTAGTTCAGTGTTTAGCCCTGCAGGAACTAGCGACTTTAGGCGGTATACCCACCATTTTTCTTTTTGAAGTAATATGCGATCGAAATCGCCACGTCTAGGGGGTAGTTTCAGGGCATAAATGCCTTTTACCGTCATCCCACGCGAATTGCTCCCATGGAATTTAGCAAAGTGCTTTGCCAAGGGTTTCTCAGGGATTTTTGTTCTATCATTGATTTCTCGCAGATGTTCCCCAATGCGAATTTTTAGTTGTCTTTTTGTTTTTCCAATGTATATTTTGGGGCATGGGCATGTGATCATGTAGATTAATCGAGATGTAGAACAATTGATTAGATCATGAATTTTAAATGATCCCTTTCCATACGCATCAGTAAAGGTGGAAGTTCTGTGTACATAGGGGCAAATTTGGCACCTATTACACGGATACATACCAATAGTTCGCGGATAGTCGGACAGCCATGAATTTTCAGGTTTTCGCGTAAACTCTGACTGTATCAGCATGTCCCCTAGATTTTTGGCCCGTCGGGCAACCATCTGGGGAGAGGTACCTACTATCATGCCCAAACCCGGTGAATTTGTGAGCAGACCCCAGTGTTTCTCTAGAATGGACCGAATGTCATTCCATTGAGAGCCGAAGGTGGTAATTAATCTAACTGGGTCGTCAGTTTTTGGTTTAGGTAAGTCCGAGTTATGAGTTGACTCGGTTAGGAGTAGGCTCTGACGGTTCCGAGTCGACGCCTTCCGCCTAGCTCGCTTAATTTGACGATGTGAATAGCCCCGCTCTCTAAAGCGTGTATAGAGATCCTGGCTTTCCTTTCGATAGTCACTGGCTTTTGAACAGTTTCGTTTAAGGCGTAGAAATTGACCCACCGGAATACCATTTTTTACCCAGTGGGGATGATGGCTGGTGGCACTCAGAAAGGTATTTGCCGCCGTTTCTTTGCGGAAAGTTGAAGTATGGAGTTGTCCATTCTCAAAATGGATTTGCAGATCAAGAAAGGACAATTTCTTTTGACTAAAAGAATATGTCAAGTCACATATTGAATGTGTTATCATTCAGCTTGTTGATAAACTCCAGCATTTTAGTCTGGGTGCCCCGCCAAATCATGAAAATATCATCGATGTACCGTAACCAGGCGTAAACGTGGTCACGGTACATCGACGAAGGGAAAACCATCATCTCCTCCCAGAAGCTCAGGTGAAGGCACGCGTATGAAGGTGCCCAAGCTGCTCCCATAGACGTGCCTCGAATTTGCTGATAATAGACCGCCAAAAATTGGAAATAATTATTCCCCAACATAAATCTTAGGAGGTCAACCAGAAATTCATTTTGTGGTCCTGATTGGGGGTAAAAGGTATTCAGGAAGGTCTCAACTGCTCTGATCCCATACTCATGGGGTATTGAGGTATATAATGACTCGACGTCAATGCCGACGAGCCATATTTCACCCAGCTGGTCAAGATTTTGAAATTCCGTTAGTTTGGCCAAGACATGGCGTGTGTCTTGTACAAAGGATTTTTGGCCAGTGACCATGTCCTTCAACAGGAGGTCAAGATACCTACCAATACGTTCAAAGGGGCCTTGACAGGCTGATACTATCGGTCTTCCCGGTGGATCTTTCAGGTTTTTGTGCAGTTTGGGAATTACGTAAAAGGTAGGTGTGTTGAACTCCTGAACTGAAAGATACTGATATTCACGCATGGTCAATAGTCCCTCGTCCCTGGCAAAAGTGAGTATCCGATTAAGTTCTTGAATTAACATAGGAAAAGGATTGTGGTCCAATCTACAATAGGTAGTATCATCATTTAGTAATTTCTTTGCCATTTTTTCATAATGTGTGTCATCCAAGATGACCACATTCCCCCCTTTATCGCTGTTTTTAATGACTATGTTTTTCCTCTTTTTAAGGTCATCGAGGGCGATTCTTTCGCCTTCGGTTAAGTTATCCATGCCTCTTTTGTTCCAATTTACTTTCTCGAGATCGGTTTGAACCATCTCGAGGAAGAGGCTTAACCACTTGTGTTTGGACAGAGGGGGCATTTTTTGTGATTTGATTTTTAAATCAACCTTTCGTTTGGTTAATGTATTGACCTCATCGCTGTGTCCTAGATTTTCATCTAGTAAAGAGTTTAAAATATCCAGAACTTGTTGATCATCTGAATCAACAATGGGATTGGAGGTCGCACCTTTGCCGTCATATAGGGACCATAAAAAGACCTTTCTCAAAAATAGAGAAATGTCCTTATATACGGTAAACTCATCCATGGTGGATGTAGGTGAAAAGGACATACCCTTCGTGAGGAGACTAAGGTGATCCGAACTTAAATTATGGCTGGATAAATTGACCACCTTCAGGTCATTTGGCTCATGTTGTGTACTCTGAGGGGGTTGCATGATTAATGTCTTTTTTGACTTCTCGTGTATGTGCGGTCGCCTAATGCTTTGATCTGTTTTTGTTTCTGAGAGCTTGTTTTGTTTTTTTGTGTCGGAGGCGGGGTTTGTAGGGTATTCCGCCCCCTTTGTTCTAAAAAAGTGACTGACCTTGTTGTTTCATCGTCAGAATCAGTATGTGATTTATCTCGACGTTGTTTGGATTGTTGGCGTTGGCCCCTCCCTCTAGATCGACTACGGCCACGCCGTATGGTCAGATCAAATATCTCATCTTTTTCAAAATCTGAGATATCCCGTTTAAATTTACTTTGTTTTGTTATTTTAAGATTTAATTGGGTCTTTTCTATGTCTTTTTTGAGAGTGTCGTTTTGTTTGATAAATTCGTCAAGATGTTTAAATGCCTCCAATCCTCGAGCACTTTCCTCTATTTGGGCCTGGATTTCTATCAACTGTGCCTTTTCCTCTTCAACTATGAGCCCCATCACAGCCATGCCGTGGTTGATACATAGTTCTTTCCATTTGGGTAGAAAACTTTCAGTATGTAGGTGTTCCGCTGGTATAGTTCGATCGCGTAATCCCCTTGGGACAATCCTGTGCGCTATATATGTTTCTAGTGAGGTTACGTCCCATTTTCTATTCAAGTGTTTTATTAGCAGTTTTTTGTGTTCCTTGAATTTATTTCTGATCTCATCCTCTTGTTTGGTGACTTGTGGAGTGTCACTCTGAAAAGCGGTGGTTGTGGGGGTCTATGGGCGGGGGGCTTATCGGAATCTGGAAGCCCCCTTGAACAAGGGGACCCCCAGATCCCGCCCCCCCCGTGTGAAATGTTAAGGGGGTACTTACCCCTACCATTTCACTAAAAAACTGTCAAAAATGTTAAAAAGGACAAGAGACAGTTTTTGACAATTCCTTTATTTAAATACTTCTTCTTTCTTCTATCTTCCTTCATCTTCTGGTTCTTCTGGTTCTTCTGGCTCTTCTGGTTCTTCCTCCGGCGTTCTCGTCCAGCATCTCCTCCGCGGCGTCTTTTATCTTCTTCCCCTCGGGCCGCTCCGCACCCATGGCATGGGGGGAGGCTCCCGCTCTTCTCTTCATCTTCTTCATCGTCTTCTCTTCTTCTTTTCTTCTCTTCTTCTCTTCTTCTCTTCATTTTCTTCTCCGGGCCGCTCCGCACCCATGCTGGCATGGAGGGAGGCTCCCGCTGTGTAACGGCGCTCCTCGCCTGACAGTTCTTAAATAACGGGGGGCGGGGCCACCCGGTGACCCCGCCCCCCTCTGACGCATGGTGACTTGACGGGACTTCCCTGTGACGTCACGGGGACTGCCACAGGGAAGTCCTGTCATGTCCCGTGCGTCAGAGGGGGGCGGGGTCACCGGGTAGCCCCGCCCCTGTTACTTAAGAACTGTCAGACCAGGAGCGCCGTCACACAGCGGGAGCCTCCCTCCATGCCAGCATGGGTGCGGAGCGGCCCGGAGAAGAAAATGAAGAAGAGAAGAAGAGAAGAAGAGAAGAAAAGAAGAAGAGAAGAAGATGAAGAAGATGAAGAGAAGAGCGGGAGCCTCCCGCCCATGCCATGGGTGCGGAGCGGCCCGAGGAGAAGAAGATAGAAGACGCCGCGGAGGAGATGCTGGACGAGAACGCCGGAGGAAGAACCAGAAGAGCCAGAAGAACCAGAAGAACCAGAAGATGAAGGAAGATAGAAGAAAGAAGTATTTAAATAAAGGAATTGTCAAAAACTGTCTCTTGTCATTTTTAACATTTTTGACAGTTTTTTAGTGAAATGGTAGGGGTACTTTTGTACCCCCTTACCATTTCACACAGGGGGGGGCCGGGATCTGGGGGTCCCCTTGTTAAAGGGGGCTTCCAGATTCCGATAAGCCCCCCGCCCGCAGACCCCCACAACCACCGGCCAGGGTTGTGGGGATGAGGCCCTTGTCCTCATCAACATGGGGACAAGGTGTTTTGGGGGGCTACCCCAAAGCACCCTCCCAATGTTTAGGGCATGTGGCCTGGTACGGTTCAGGAGGGGGGGGGCCGCACTCTCGTCCCCCCCTCTTTTCCTGCGGCCTGCCAGGTTGCGTGCTCGGATAAGGGTCTGGTATGGAATTTAGGGGGAACCCCACGTCATTTTTTTTTTTTTAATTTTGGCCGGGGTTCCCCTTAATATCCATATCAGACCTGAAGGGCCTGGTATGGAATTTAGGGGGACTTCCACGTCATTTTTTTTTTAAATTTTGGTTCGGGGTTCCCCTTTGGGGAATTCCCATGCCGTTTTTATCAATGAACTTCTATGTGTATTGTCGGCAATGCAATAGCCGCGGGTAGTTTTAAATGAGTTTTTTCCTTCAAAATGTCATTTTGTTGTCAGACTGTTCTAAACACAGGAAACATGCGCCCCTTTACAGGCATACTATAGACACCCCCCAGGTACGAAATTTAAAGGGATATTACACTTTTATTGTTTGACTTTAAGCATTACCTGGGACCTGGGTCCCCAAACACTTTTTATGACAATAACTTGCATATTAGCCTTTAAAATTAGCACTTTTGATTTCTCCCATAGACTTTTAAAGGGTGTTCCGCGGCATTCGAATTTGCCGCGAACACCCCAAATTGTTCGCTGTTCGGCGAACTTGCGAACAGCGAACTCGAAGCTCATCCCTAGTCAGGATGATTGAAGCGCATTATTACTATTATTACATTGTAATATAAAATGAAATCATTCAACTCACCATAATGCAGAATCAGTGGGAGCCCTGAGCGTGTCACTAGCCACGTCGCCTACAACCAGATGCCATCAGGTGTCCCCAGCAGTCCGTCCTTACATGCAGCCTGTGTCACATCAAATGCAGCCTCTGTCACATAAAATGCAGCCTCTGTCCCCCCAAATGCAGCCTCTGTCTCCCCAAATGCAGCCTCTGTCTCCCCAAATGCAGCCTCTGTCCCCCCCAAATGCAGCCTCTGCCCCCCCAAATGCAGCCTCTGCCCCCCCCAAATGCAGCATGCCTGTGTCCCATTACATGCAGCATGCCTGTGTCCCATTAAATGCAGCCTCTGTTCCCCCAAATGCAGCCTCTGTCCCTCCAAATGCAGCCTCTGTCCCCCCCAAATGCAGCATGCCTGTGTCCCCCCCAATGAAGCCTCTGCCCCCCCAAATGCAGCCTCTTCCCCCCCAATGCAGCCTCTGTCCCCCCCAAATGCAGCCTCTTCCCCCTCAAATGCAGCATGCCTGTGTCCCATTAAATGCAGCCTCTGTTCCCCCAAATGCAGCCTCTGTCCCCCCCAAATGCAGCCTCTGCCCCCCCCAAAATGCAGCCTCTGCTCCTCCCAAAATGCAGCCTCTGTCCCCCCCAAATGCAGCCTCTGCCCCCCCCAAATACAGCCTCTGCCCCCCCAATACAGCCTCTGTCCCCCCCAAATGCAGCCTTTGTCCCCCCCAAATGCAGCCTCTGTCCCCCCCAGATGCAGCCTCTGTCCCCCCAAATGCAGCATGCCTGTGTCCCATTAAATGCAGCCTCTGTTCCCCCAAATGCAGCCTCTGTCCCCCCCAAATACAGCCTCTGTCCCCCTCAAATGCAGCCTCTGTCCCCCCCAAATGCAGCATGCCTGTGTCCCATTAAATGCAGCCTCTGTTCCCCCAAATGCAGCCTCTGTCCCCCCCAAATGCAGCCTCTGTCCCCCCAAATACAGCCTCTGCCCCCCCCAAATGCAGCCTCTGTTCCCCCCCAAATGCAGCCTCTGCCCCCCACAAATGTAGCCTCTGTCCCCCTCAAATGCAGCATGCCTGTGTCCCATTAAATGCAGCCTCTCTTCCCCCAAATGCAGCCTCTGTCACCCCCAAATACAGCCTCTGTCCCCCCCAAATGCAGCCTCTGCCCCCCAAAATGCAGCCTCTGTCTCCCCCAAAATGCAGCCTCTGTTCCCCTCCAAATGCAGCCTCTGTCCCCCCAAATACAGCCTCTGCCCCCCCAAAATGCAGCCTCTGTCCCCCCCCCAAAATGCAGCCTCTGCCCCCCCCAAATACAGCCTCTGTCCCCTTACATCAGAGTTGCCATCAGTGTCCCCCCACAGCATGTGTCCCCATCAGAGCCCCCCACAGCAGGTGTCCCCATCAGAGCCCCCCACAGCAGGTGTCCCCCATCAGAGCCCCCCACAGCAGGTGTCCCCCATCAGAGCCCCCAACAGCAGGTGTCCCCCATCAGAGCCCCCAACAGCAGGTGTCCCCCATCAGAGCCCCCCACAGCAGGTGTCCCCCACAGCAGGATGTCTCCATCAGAGTCCCCCCACAGCAGGTGTCCCCCATCAGAGTCCCCCATCAGAGCCCCCCACCAGAGCCCCCCACAGCAGGTGTCCCCTTATCAAAGCCCCCCACAGCAGGTGTCCCCATCAGAGCCCCCCACAGCAGGTGTCCCCCATCAGAGCCCCCCACAGCAGGTGTCCCCCATCAGAGTCCCCCCACAGCAGGTGTCCCCCATCAGAGCCCCCCACAGCAGGTGTTCCCCATCAGAGCCCCCCACAGCAGGTGTCCCCCATCAGAGTCCCCCCACAGCAGGTGTCCCCCATCAGAGCCCCCTACAGCAGGTGTTCCCCATCAGAGCCCCCCACAGCAGGTGTCCCCCACAGCAGGTGTCTCAATCAGAGTCCCCCCACAGCAGGTGTCCCCATCAGAGTCCCCCCAAAACAGGAGTCGCCCATCAGAGCCCCCCACAGCAGGAGTCCCCCATCAGAGCCCCCCCACAGCAGGTGTCCCCATCAGAGCCCCCCAACAGCAGGTGTCCCCATCAGAGCCCCCCAACAGCAGGTGTCCCCATCAGAGTCCCCCCAAAGCAGGTGTCCCCATCAGAGTCCCCCCACAGCAGGTGTCCCCCATCAGAACCCCCCACAGCATGTGTCCCCCATCAGAGCCCCCCCACAGCAGGTGTCCCCATCAGAGCTCCCCCACAGCAGGTGTCCCCCATCAGAGTCCCCTATCAGAGCCCCCCACCAGAGCCCCCCACAGCAGGTGTCCCCCATCAGAGCCCCCCCACAGCAGGTGTCCCCCATCAGAGCCCCCTACAGCAGGTGTTCCCCATCAGAGCCCCCCATAGCAGGTGTCCCCCATCAGAGCCCCCCACAGCAGGTGTCCCCCATCAGAGCCCCCCACAGCAGGTGTTCCCCATCAGAGCCCCCCCACAGCAGGTGTCCCCATCAGAGTCCCTCCAAAACAGGAGTCGCCCATCAGAGCCCCCCACAGCAGGTGTCCCCCATCAGAGCCCCCCCACAGCAGGTGTCCCCATCAGAGTCCCAGCGGTACTTACCTTGGGTCTCCTGCGGTGTCCTCCTCACACTGGCACCAGCATTCTTCCTGTTTCCTCTCTCGGGCGCAATGAGAGAGAGAGGCAGGAAGTGACATCTGACTCAGGGCAGATGTCAATCAAATCTGAAGTGCCGAGTAGCTTCCGCCCGGCGCCTGTAGTATCTATTACTATGGCCGGGCGGAAGCTACTCGGCGCCTCAGAAAACGCCACAAGGCGGGCTAAACGCCCGCAAATGCAGCGCCACGTCTGCAATCTCGTGATTGCATAGATGTGGCGCTTCCTATAAGTGCACTGTGTCCGGCGTCGCACTGTGTCCGGCGTCCGAACACAGTGCACTTAAGGACCTTTTTTTTCCTTTTTTTTTGTAAAGGGCCAGTAATAAAAAAATGTTTTGTTTTTTTTTTTGACTTTTTTTTTTTTTTTTGCTGCCTGGAGGGGGGGGGGCGGCGCCCAGGCGCCCACTATGGACGGGCCGCCACTGCATCCTACAGCAAAAGCCATGGTCCGCAGAGAGCTTCCAAAGCATCAGAGGCATCTAATTGTTAAAAAGTATCAGTCAGGAGAAGGGTATATAAGAATTTCCAAGACATTAGATATACCATAAAAAAATTGAAATAAAGTTGTGCTACTTATATCTAGAAAAGCTGTTAGCCTCAACAATAAGACTAATTATATAAAAAGTAAAAATATAAAAAATGCAGCGCTACAAAGAGCATAGGAACCCTGGATAGGTATCCAGAAGCAAGTGCTCAATATAAAATATTAATGGGTGAAATGAATTAACATTTTATACCAATGTGCATACTGAAAATGCTACGTGCATAAGCATATACACATATATATACATACAGATACATATACCGTATTTATCGGCGTATAACACGCACTTTTTTCCCCTTAAAACCAGGGGAAAATCGCAGGTGCGTGTTATACGCCGATCCCCTGCGATCCCGACCTGTCACATTTTCAAAATCGCCGACCGCGATTTGAAAATGGTGCCGCCGGCGCCGAAATACACAGAGCCGGTCCTCGGCTCTTCCCGGCGGCTCTCGTTCATTTTCGGCTCCACTCGTAGTCCCGAGCGGAGCTATCCGAACCTACTCGGCTAGGTTCGGATAGCTCCGCTCGGGACTACGAGTGGAGCCGAAAGTGAACGGGAGCCGCCGGAAAGAGCCGAGGACCGGCTCTGTGTATTTCGGCGCCGGCGGCGCCATTTTCAAATCGCGATCGGCGATTTTGAAGCCCAGAATGGCTGGGATCACTGGGGCAAGGCTGCACTGGGGAAGTCTGCACTGGGGAAGTCTGCACTGGGGAAGGCTGCACTGACAAGGCTGCACTGGGGAAGTCTGCACTGACAAGGCTGCACTGACAAGGCTGCACTGGGGAAGGCTGCACTGACAAGGCTGCACTGGGGAAGTCTGCACTGACAAGGCTGCACTGGGGAAGTCTGCACTGACAAGGCTGCACTGACAAGGCTGCACTGGGGAAGGCTGCACTGACAAGGCTGCACTGACAAGGCTGCACTGACATGGCTGCACTGACAAGGCTGCACTGACAAGGCTGCACTGACATGGCTGCACTGAGAAGGCTGCAATGATGGGCGTTTAAATGTAAGTTTTTTTTCCCTTCAACTTCCCTCCTAAAAGTTTTTTTTCCTTAAAATTCCCTCCTAAATTGGGGTGCGTGTTATACGCCGGTGCGTGTTATACGCCGATATACGCCGATAAATACGGTATATATATATATTAGGGCTGTTACTGATTACATTTTTGGGTTCAATTATTCGATTAATCAATTTTTTAAAATCGATTAATCAACTAATTTCGATTAATTATAATGCACATACGGATCCAACTACTTTTAGCTGATTTAGCACCGTTGTTATAGCAAAGGCCGAAGCCGGACATAGCGGGGTATGGCTAGGACGTCACACATCATAAACTCAGCCTCACCGTGCCTATAATCTCAGCCTTACTGTGCCCATAATCGCAGCCTCACCGTGCCCATAATCGCAGCCTCAACGTGCCTATAATCGCAGCCTCGCCGTGCCTATAATTGCAGCCTTACCATGCCCATAATGCTGTCTCACCTTGCCCATAATGGCAGCCTCGCCATGCCTATAATGGCAGCCTCACCATGCCCATAATGCAGTCTCACCGTGCCCATAATGCAGTCTCACCGTGCCCATAATCGCAGCCTCACTGTAGTCAGTGCCTGTGCCTGGATTACACAGTCTGCGGGCATCTCCTGCTGTGTGTCTTGGAGCTGAATGTGAAAACTTTGGCCGTGCTGTGAGAATAGTCCCGCCCTCCTCCTAGATCAGCTCGTGTGATAGACAGAACACTGCGTCTATCACACAAGCTGATCTAGGAGGAGGGCGGGACTTTTCTCACAGCACGGCCAAAGTTTTCACACTCAGCTCGGAGACACACAGCGGGAGATGCCCGCAGACTGTGTATGACATATAGTGGAGGAGGAGGAAGCCACAGCTTGGCCCAAAGCGTCCCCAGGGCAGGCAGTCTACCGATCAAAAAAATTAACGATTAATCGAGGAATTAATTGTTAATTTCCGCAGCCCTAATATATATATATATATATATATATATATATATATATATATATATATATATATATATATATATATATATATACATACATACACACATAAAGAAAAATAATCCTGTGAAGAAACACAAAATCATACAATATTATGGACGCACATGAAAAGTCCCAACATAGAAGATATATGGAATGGTTTGCACATCCAACCTACAGTGGAGCAAGATAACCAAAGTAACCATTTATGAGTCCCTGAAATAGTTCAATGTAACATGTTCAATCCCATAGATGTAATCACAGGGTGTTGGAAATCCTAAAATTTGCCTCATTAATGTACACACAGCACCCCATATTGACAGAAAAACACAAAATTGTTGACGTTTTTGCAGATTTATTAAAAAAGAAAAACTGAAATATCACATGGTCCTAAGTATTCAGACCCTTTTCTGTGACACTCATATATTTAACTCAGGTGCTGTCCATTTCTTCTGATCATCCTTGAGATGGTTCTACACCTTCATTTGAGTCCAGCTGTGTTTGATTATACTGATTGGACTTGATTAGGAAAGCCACACACCTGTCTATATAAGAACTTACAGCTCACAGTGCATGTCAGGGCAAATAAGAATCATGAGGTCAAAGGAACTGCCTGAAGAGCTCAGAGACAAAATTGTGGCAAGGCACAGATCTGGCCAAGGTTACAAAAAAAAATTGCTGCACTTAAGGTTCCTAAGAGCACAGTGGCCTCCATAATCCTTAAATGGAAGACGTTTGGGATGACAAGAACCCTTCCTAGAGCTGGCCGTCCATCCAAACTGAGCTATCGGGGGAGAAAAGCCTTGGTGAGAGAGGTAAAGAAGAACCCAATGATCACTGTGGCTGAGCTCCAAAGATGCAGTCGGAAGATGGGAGAAAGTTGTAGAAGGTCAACCATCACTGCAGCCCTCCACCAGTCGGGGCTTTATGGCAGAGTGGCCCGATGGAAGCCTCTCCTCAGTGCAAGACACATGAAAGCCAGCATGGAGTTTGCTAAAAAAAACACCTGAAGGACTCCAAGATGGTGAGAAATAAGATTCTCTGGTCTGATGAGACCAAGATAGAACTTTTTGGCCTTAATTCTGTAATTAAAGTGGTATGTGTGGAGAAAACCAGGCACTGCTCATCACCTGTCCAATACAGTCCCAACAGTGAAGCATGGTGGTGGCAGCATCATGCTGTGGGGGTGTTTTTCAGCTGCAGGGACAGGACGACTGGTTGCAATTGAGGGAAAAATGAATGCAGCCAAGTACAGGGATATCCTGGACGAAAACGTTCTCCAGAGTGCTCAGGACCTCAGACTGGGGTGAAGGTTTACCTTCCAACAAGACAATGACCCTAAGCACACAGCTAAAATAACAAAGGAGTGGCTTCACAACGACTGTTCTTGAATGGCCCAGCCAGAGCCCTGACTTAAACCCAATTGAGCATCTCTGGAGAGACCTAAAAATGGCTGTCCACCAACGTTTACCATCCAACCTGACAGAACTGGAGAGGATCTGCAAGGAGGAATGGCAGAGGATCCCCAAATCCAGGTGTGAAAAACTTGTTGCATCTTTCCCAAAAAGACTCATGGCTGTATTAGATGAAAAGGGTGCTTCTACTAAATACTGAGCAAAGGGTCTTAATACTTAGGACCATGTGCTGTGTGTACATTAATGAGGAAAAAATGAACTTGAACAAATGGCTGCAATATAACAAAGAGTGAAAAATGTAAGGGGGTCTGAATATATATGTGTATATGCTTATGCACGTAGCATTTTCAGTATGCACATTGGTATAAAATGTTCATTCATTTATTTCACCCATTAATATTTTATATTGAGCACTTACTTCTGGATACCTATCCAGGGTTCCTATGCACTTTGTAGTGCTGCATTTTTTCTATTTTTTATTAGATATACCATGGAACACAGTAAAGACAGTCATCATCAAGTGGAGAAACTATGGCACAACAGTGACATTACCAAGAAACTGGATGTTCCTCCAAAACTGATGAAAAGACGAGAAGAAAAGCGGTCAGGGAGGCTGCAAAGAGGCCTACAGCAACATTAAAGGAGCTGCAGGAATATCTGGCGAGTACTGGCTATGTGGTACATGTGACAACAATCTCCTGTATTTTTCATATTTTCAGGCTATGGTTCTTACGAAGAAAAACATCAAAGCCCAGCTAATTTTTGCAAAACATATCTGTAGTCTTCCAAAAGCATGTGGAAAAATGTGTTATGGTCTGATGAAACCAAGGTTGAAATTTTTGGCCATAATTCCAAAAGATATGTTTGGCACAAAAACAACACTGCACATCACCAAAAGAACACCATACCCACAGTGAAGCATGGGGGTGGCAGCATCATGCTTTGGGGCTGTTTTCCTTAAGCTGCAACAGGGGCCTTAGTCAAGTTAGAGGGAATTATGAACAGTTCCAAAAACCTGTCAATATTGGCACAAAACCTTCAGGCTTCTGCTAGAAAGCTGAACATGACCTGAATCTGATTGAAAATCTGTGGGGTGATCTGAAGAGGGCTGTGCATAGGAGATCCCCTCACAATAAGACAGATTTGGAGTGTTTTTGCAAAGAAGAGTGGGCAAATATTGCCAAGTCAAGATGTGCCATGCTGATAGACTCATACCCAAAAAGACTGAGTGCTGTAATAAAATTAAAAGTTGATTAAACAAAATATTAGTTTAAGGGTTTGCACACTTCTGCAACCACATTATTTTATTTTATTTTTATTTTTATTTCCCCCCACCTAAAAGATTTCAGTTTGTCGTTTAACTGAGTTGTACAGTTTATAGGTCACATTAAAGGTGGAAAAAGTTCTGAAATTATTTATCTTTTTCTCATTTTTTTACTTCACAGAAACCTGACATTTTAACAGGGGTGTGTAGACTTTTTATATCCATTGTATCTATCTGTCTGTCTATCATTTAATAACATTTATCTCATGCTTTAATTGTAGAAATATGTTGTGCTGGTATACTTTAAAGGGAGTATTCCTTGACAGGTAAGAGCCAGTTCTATTCTATTTACTACTTAGTTTAACATGCTAGCTACCAGTTAAAGATGTTTTAAATGACAGCAGCTATTTATGTTTTGAATAAACCTGTGCTCTGTCTATGCAGGTTAAAGTAACAGGTTCACTACTTTAATGGTGGCCCCACCAGCTGCACACTCACATCTTCCCTTCACATCATCGATGTTCCGTGTTCCAATTGCTGGCAGTTGAAAAAGGAAGGCTTGTGTGACTTGAAGCTTACACAGGTCTGCAATCTCTGCCTGTCCCCAAGGCCTGGGAAGCTGAGCAGCCAATCAGCAAGCTCCAGCGCTTTCCCGTGGGAGGAAGGGGAATGACTCACATGCTCCTCCGTACCTGGAAGTACCAGGCATATATCTTTATTTTCAGTTATTCAATAGACCTGGAATTATAGAAGTGGAAGTAAGTATTAGCAAATGGTAGAACTGCCCTTAAGGTGAACCTGTTCCTTTTCTCTGCATGTAAAGAACACAAATACACTTCAAGTAGAGTGGAATGTACAAATACTTTTAGGCTCCATTCACACCAATGCATTTTTTTCATGCTTTTTGCAGAAACGCAGGACATTATTTTGAACATGGGTTCCTATGGAACACGTTCACATCAGTGCATTTTTGTGCCTCTGCGTATTTGGAAAGGGTCAGGGACCTTTTTAAACACAAAACGCTTTTTTTTTTTTTTAGTTTTTTGGTTCAATAGACTTCAATGGAGAAGCATAGTGCATTGTTACCACTATTTTGCCACATTTTGAAATCTGCACAATGTTGCAAAAAAAAAAAATGCAAATTGAGGTAAAAAACGCAAAAAACACAGCAAAAAGCTCTGCAGACACGCTTAAAAGCAACATGCATAAGTATAAATGGAGCCTTAGTTACAATGCTGCTGCACAGGTAATTGGTTTCCAAATCTAACTTTGTAATTACAGATCCTGGATCTTGCCTGATCTCACTACAGCAAATATAAATATTAAATAAACAGTTCGACAATACATTCTATTTTCACCATTTTCACCCACTTCCTGCCCAGGCCAATTTTCAGCTTTCTGTGCTGTCATACTTTGAATGACAACCACTCTTTCCAAGCTATACCCAAATTACATTTTTATGTTTTGTTTTTTTTCTTGTTTGTTTTTTTGGTAGATGGAGCTCACTTTAGGTTGTATTTAATCACCACTGGGTTTTTATTCATTTGCTATATAAATGAAAAAATACTGACAATTTTGAAAAAAAAAACAAGTTGGTCTTAGTTTCTCTTTTTCAAATAAGTTTAGGTCAAAATATATTCTGCTTTTTTTTTTTTTTTTTTTTTTTTTTTTTTTAATAAAAATAATCCAAATCAGTGTATATTATTTAGTCTGTGTGAAAGTTATAGAGTCTACAAAGTATGGTATATATTGTATATGGTATATATTGTATATTTGTACTGTCCTGTATATTTATAAATATACCGTGGGAACGGAAAGTATTCAGACCCCCTTAAATTTTTCACTCTTTGTTATATTGCAGTCATTTGCTAAAATCATTTAAGTTATTTTTTTCCTCATTAATGTACTCACAGCACCCCATATTGACAGAAAAACACAGAATTGTTGAAATTTTTGCAGATTTATTAAAAAAGAAAAACTGAAATATCACATGGTCCTAAGTATTCAGACCCTTTGCTGTGACACTCATATATTTAACTCAGCTGCTGTCCATTTCTTCTGATCATCCTTGAGATGGTTCTACACCACAATTCTGTCTCTGAGCTCTTCAGGCAGTTCCTTTGAACTCACGATTCTCATTTGCTCTGACATGCACTGTGAAGCTGTAAGGTCTTATATAGACAGGTGTGTGGCTTTCCTAATCAAGTCCAAACAGTATAATCAAACACAGCTGGACTTAAATGAAGGTGTAGAACCATCTCAAGGATGATCAGAAGAAATGGACAGCAGCTGAGTTAAATATATGAGTGTCACAGCAAAGGGTCTCAATACTTAGGACCATGTGATATTTCAGTTTTTCTTTTTTAATAAATCTGCAAAAATGTCAACAATTCTGTGTTTTTCTGTCAATATGGGGTGCTGTGTGTACATTAATGAGGAAAAAAATGAACTTAAATGATTTTAGCAAATGGCTGCAATATAACAAAGAGTGAAAAATTTAAGGGGGTCTGAATACTTTCCATCCCCACTGTATATATTTATATGTAAAATTATATTTAAATTATATTTATATTTAAAATTCTTGAAATGCCAGGACAGTACAAATACCCCCAGATTACCTCTTTTTGCAAAGTAGACACCCCAATTAAGTTTATAAGACGCATTGTGAATTTTTTGAAGTTGTAATTTGTTGTCACAATTTTTTGGAAAGTGAAGAAATTAAATAAAATTGTTTTTATTTCACAATTTTCTTTTACATACTGTCACCAGAACAGTACAGTATAACTATATGGTGACACTGTACTGTTCTGGTGTCCGGAGGACACAGCAGGTTACAGATTGGGCCTCTGTTTGCTCCCTAGGACGCACACAAGGTGCGTGAGTGGGAGGAGGTCATATGATGTCCATCCAGGATAACAGAGAACCTGCCCAGCTGTATAATTAAAATAAGCCAAGTGGGAAGTGGTAACCATTTGCCGACCAGCCTCCGTCATTATACTGCGGCAGGTCAGCACGATCCCGCAAACCGTCATAGCTGTAAGTCGGTCCCTTTTATGTGGGATATCAGACGCGCGCCCGCTGGACAGCGAGGGATGCCGAAGCTTGTGACCGGCGGTCGCGATGACCATGGGCGATTGTGGGCACGAGAGGCAGAACAGGGACGTGTGTGTATAAACTAGGGATGAGCGAACACCCCCTGGTTCGGTTCGCACCAGAACCTGCGAACGGACCGAAAGGTCGCACAAACTTTAGAACCCCGTTAAAGTCTTTGGGACTCGAACGGTCGAAATCAAAAATGCTAATTTTAAAGGCTAATATGCAAGTTATTGTCCTAAAAAGGGTTTGGGGACCCGGGTCCTGCCCCAGGGGACATGTATCAATGCAAAAAAAAGTTTTAAAAACGGCCGTTTTTTTCAGGAGCAGTGATTTTAATGATGCTTAAAGTGAAAAAAAAGTGAAATATTCCTTTAGCTATCGTACCTGGGGGGTGTCTATAGTATGCCTGTAAAGTGGCGCATGTTTCCTGTGCTTAGAACAGTCCCTGCACAAAATTACATTTTTAAAGCAATAAAAGTAATTTAAAACGGCTTGCGGCTTTAATGTAATGTCGGGTCAAATGGATCAAAATCAGTGAGACAAACGGCATGGTTCCCCCCCCCAGTCCATTACCAGGCGCTTTGGGTCTTGTATGGGTATTAAGGGGAACCCCACACCCAGATTAAAAAAAGGAAAGGCGTGGGGCCCCCCGGCCCTATATACTCTGAACAGCAGTATACAGGCGGTACAAACAGGACAGGGACTGTAGGTTTGTTAAGTAGAATCTGTTTGTAACTTTGAACTGGTACATTTTTAAAGTGTAGCTCCAGCCAAAAAATCTATTTTAAAGCTTTTTGGAAAACATGGGGAAGGGTTATCACCCCTGTAATATTTGTTTTGCTGTCTGTGCACCTCTTCGGAAGATTTCAGCTCACTTTCTGTCCCAATGACAAATGTTTTTTGAAAATTTGGGATTTTTAGTGAAACAAGGATTGGTGATAAAGCATCAGTGGAGAGGAGACACGTTTTTCCCATATTAACTTTTACAGGAGCGAATTTCTCTTCCTAGGGGTAGATTTCATCTCACTTCCTGTTGTCTCCTTCCGTTTGCAAGTAAGAGTCATTTGTAAGTTGAATGTTTGAAAGTAGGGGCCTGCCCTATATACTCTGCAGAAATTGGGGCCCTAGGTGTTGGTGTTGCCACAACACTATAAGCCCTCACAGTTACTCTTGGTGGGCGCAGGAACGGGCCCTGCTGTGAAATATTAGATCAAGAATTATAATTACATGCCATTGTTGAACAGTGGTAGAAAAATTGGGCCTTTGGTGGTGGTGGTGGTAGTGCTGATGCCACAACACTGTAAGTCCTCACAGTTACTCTTGGGCGCAGGAACAGGCCCTGCTGTGAAATATTATATCAAGAGTTGTAATTACATGCACCTGTTGAACAGGGGCAGAAAAATTGGGCCTTTGGTGGTAGTGGTGGTGGTGTTGCCACAACACTGTAAGCCCTCACAGTTACTCTTGGTGGGCGCAGGAATGGGCCCTGCTCTGAAATATTAGATCAAGAATTGTAATTACATGTCCCTGTTGAACAGGGGCAGAAAAATTGGGCCTTAGGCACTGGTGCCACAACACTGCAACCCCTCACAGATGCTATAGTTGGAGCGCAGGAATGAGCCCTGCTGCAAAGTATTGCATCAAAAATTGTAATTATACGCCCCTGTTTAACAGGGGCTGAAAAATTGGGTCTTGGGCACTGGTGCTGGTGCCACAACACTGCAACCCCTCACAGATACTCTGGGCCATAGCCACTGGTGGTGGTGCCCAGAACCAAAAATGTTCTTACAAGCTATCAGCATGAAAATTGAGGAGGAACAGGATTGTCACTCAGCATAACAGGATAGTCACTCAGCATCAGCATAGGCAGTCTTGAAGGGATCTCACATTAAAAAAAAAATTATTCGGTTACATCAGCATCAGGTGCTTGGTAGCTGGTGATCCAAGACTGATTCATTTTTATAAAGGTCAGCCGATCGACCGATTCGGTGGACAGGTGCACCCTGTGATCGGTTACAAAGCCTCCAGCAGCACTGAATGTGCATTCTGAAAGAATGCTGGATGCAGGACAGGCCAGTAGCTCAATTGCATACTGTGAAAGCTCTGGCCAATGATCCATCCTCAAGACCCAGTAACCCAGAGGATTTTTGGTGGGAAAGGTGTCCAAGTCTGATCTTGCCCCTAGGTATTCCTGCACCATGTGAATCAGACGCTGGTGATGGTTGCTGGAACCGATCATACCTTGGGGCTGCGGACTAAAAAATTGTCTGAACGCATCGGTCAGACGGCCACCTTCTCCGCCGCTCCTTCTGTGACCGACCGAAGCCTCAGCAACACGTTGTCCAGGAGTACCAGGAAATTGTAACCTCCCAGGCTCTGGAAACGCAGCCACCTCCTCCCAGCCATGTACAAGTCCATGGGTTTCTTCAGACTGTAAATTATCCCTTGAAGACTGCTGCTGATGCTGAGTGCCAGGCTCCACCTCCATGCTGACATAATCCTCCTCCTCCTCATCCTCTTCCTGTGTGATCGGCGGGCACGCAGGAACACTGTCTGGATAAAGGGGGCCTTGAGAGGTAAGGAAGTCCTCCTCTTCCTCCCTCTGTTCTGCCTCAAGTGCCCTGTCCATTACTTCATGCAGCGTGTGCTCCAACAGGTGGACAAGAGGGACAGTGTCACTGATGCATGCACTGTCACTGCTCACCATCCTCGTGGCCTCCGAAAATGGTGACAGGACAGTGCATGCATCCCTGATCATAGCCCACTGGCGTGGGGAAAAAAACAAGCTTCCATGACCCTGTCCTGGTGCCATAGTCACATAGGTACTCTTTGATGGCCTTCTGCTGCGTGTGCAGCCGCTGCAGCCTGGCCAACATTGAGTTCCACCTGGTGGGCATGTCACAGATTAGGCGGTTCTTGGGCACGTTAAATTCCTTTTGGAGGTCAGCCAGCCGAGCACTGGCATTATATGAGCTGCGAAAATGCATGCAGACTTTCCTGGCCTGCCTCAGGACATCCTGTAAGCCTGGGTACCTGCCCAAGAACTGCTGCACCACCAAGTTAAGGACATGAGCCAAACAGGGCACATGGGTCAGTTGTCCCTGTTGGAGGGCAGAAAGGTGGTTGGTGCCATTGTCGCAAACCCCTGGCTTAAGCTGGCGTGATGTCAACCACCTCTGAACCTACCCCTGCAGAGCTGACAGAATCTCTGCCTCAGTGTGGCTCCTGTCCCCCAAGCACACCAGCTCAAGCACCGCATGGCATCTTTTTGCCTGCATGCTTACATAGCCCCTTGAATGCCTACGGAGCACCGCTGGTTCCGAGGACAAATCAGCACAGGAAGAGGCCATGGAGGAAGAAGAAGAGGAGGCGGTGGAGGAGAGAGGTGTGGCAGAATCACCACTAGCAGAATTTTGGAGGCGTGGTAGCGGAACAACCTCCAACACTACTGCACCCTGTCCTGCATCCTTCCCAGCTGCCAGAAGAGTCACCCAGTGCACGGTGAAAGATAGGTAACGTCCCTGTCCATGCCTGCTAGACCATGAGCCAGCGGTAATTTGTACCTTACCGCTGACCGCCCTGTCCAAAAAAGAATTATTCGGTTACATCAGCATCAGGTGCTTGGTAGCTGGTGATCCAAGACTGATTCATTTTTATGAAGGTCAGCCGATCGACCGATTCGGTGGACAGGCACACCCTGTGATCGGTTACAAAGCCTCCAGCAGCACTGAATGTGCGTTCCGAAAGAATGCTGGATGCAGGACAGGCCAGTAGCTCAATTGCATACTGTGAAAGCTCTGGCCAGTGATCCATCCTCAAGATCCAGTAACCCAGAGGATTTTCGGTGGGAAAGGTGTTCAAGTCTGATCTTGCCCCTAGGTATTCCTGCACCATGTGAATCAGACGCTGGCGATGGTTGCTGGAACCGATCATACCTTGGGGCTGCAGACTAAAAAATTGTCTGAACGCATCGGTCAGATGGCCACCTTCTCCACTGCTCCTTCTGTGACTGACCGAAGCCTCAGCAACACGTTGTCCAGAAACAGGAGTTTGTAACCTCACAGTCTCTGGGAACGCGTTGCACAGACCTTTCTGCAAGGCCTCCCGAAGATGTTTCATCCTCTGCTCCCTCTGCGACGGCAAGATAAGGTCCGCAACCTTACCCTTGTAACATGGATCAAGGAGGGTTGCCAGCCAGTATTGTTCCTTCTCCTTGATACCACGAATACGAGGATACTTCTGCAGGCTTTGCAGGATCAGGGAGGCCATGCAGCGTAGGTTTGCTGAGGCATTCGGTCCAGAGTGCTCTGGGTCACTAAGGACGACATGATCCGCAGCCACCTCCTCCCAGCCACGTAAAAGTCCATGTGTTTCTTGGGACTTTAAATGATCCCTTAAAGACTGCTGCTGATGCTGAGTGCCAGGCACCACCTCCATACTGACACAATCCTCCTCCTCGTCCTCTTCCTGTGTGATCAGCGGGCACGCAGGAACACTATCTGGATAAAGGGGGCCTTGAGAGCTAAGGAAGTCCTCCTCTCCTTGCCTCTGTTCTGCCTAAAGTGCCCTGTCCATTATTTCACGCAGCGTGTGCTCCAACAGGTGGACAAGGGGGACAGTGTCACTGATGCATGCACTGTCACTGCTCACCATCCTCGTGGCCTCCTCAAATGGTGAGAGGACAGTGCATGCATCCCTGATCATGGCTCACTGGCATGGGGAAAAAAAACAAGCTCCCCTGACCCTGTCCTGGTGCCATAGTGGCACAGGTACTCATTGATGGCCCTCTGCTGCGTGTGCAGCCGCTGCAGCATGGCCAACGTTGAGTTCCACCTGGTGGGCATGTCACAGATTAGGCGGTTCTTGGGCAGGTAAAATTCCTTTTGGAGGTCTGCCAGCCGAGCACTGGCATTATATGACCGGTGGAAATGCACACAGACTTTCCTGGCCTGCCTCAGGACATCCTAAAAGCCCGCGTACCTGCCCAAGAACCGCTGAACCAGCAAGTTAAGGACGTGAGCCAAACAGGGCACATGGGTCATTTGTCCCTGTCGGAGGGCAGAGAGGAGGTTGGTGCCATTGTCGCAAACCACCATTCCTGCCTTAAGTTGGCGTGGCATCAACCACCTCTGAACCTGCCCCTGCAGAGCTGACAGAACCTCTGCCCCAGTGTGGCTCCTGTCCCCCAAGCACACCAGCTCAAGCACCGCATGGCATCTTTTGGCCTGCATACTTGAGTAGCCCCTTGAAGCCTACGGAGCACCGCTGGTTCCGAGTACAAAGCACAGGAAGAGGCTATGGAGGAAGAAGAAGAGGAGGGGGTGGAGGAGAGAGGTGTGTCAGAATCATTAGTAGTGGCATTTTGGAGGCGTGGTGGCGGAACAACCTCCAACACTACTGCACCTTGTCCTGCATTCTTCCCAGCTGCCAGCAGAGTCACCCAATGCACCGTGAAACTTAGGTAACGTCCCTGTCCATGCCTGCTGGACCATGAGTCAGCAGTAATATGCACCTTACCGCTGACCGCCTTGTCCAGCGAGGCATGGACATTGCCTTCCACATGCCTGTAGAGAGCTGGAATCGCCTTCTGTGAGAAAAAGTGGCGTTTGGGTACCTGCCACTGAGGAACCGCACATTCCACAAACTCACTGAAGGGGGCAGAGTATACCAACTGAAAAGGTAGCAGTTGAAGTGCTAGCAATTTTGCCAAGCTAGCATTCAACCGCTGGGCATGTGGATGGCTGGGAGCGAACTTCTTTCGGCGGTGCAGCAGCTGGGGAAGGGAAATTTGCCTGGTACAGTCTGACGTTGGTGTACCGAAAGCAGATTGTCCACAAGTACTTGGCTGTGACACACCTAATTCTACACCTTCATTCCTCTCAGTGCAGGTCTCAGAGAGGACTGAAGGTATAGTGGGGTTGGAGATCTCAGCTGATGAGGAGCAAGGAGAGGTCTTCTTTGTTCTTTGATGTGGGTCTTTTAGATACGCTTGCCAACAAACTGCATGGCAGGTCAACATATGTCTGGTCAAGCATGTGGTGCCCAAGCGGGAGATGTTTTGGCCACGCGAGATATGCTTGAGACATATGTTGCAAATAGCAGCGGTGCGATCTGATGCACTCGTCTCAAAAAAGGCCCACACCAAAGAACATTTGGAATAACGCGCAGAGACAGCAGCGCCCTGCACATGCGAAGCTTTGTGGTGTGATGCAGTCAGTGTGCTACCCTTAGGCTGGCCCCTGGAGGACATCCTGCCTCATAGGTGATGTGCCTCCTCCTCTCTCCTGACCTACGTTGAGTCAGTGACCTCATCATCCCCTCCCTCCTCATCACTGGAGCAAACCTGGCAGTATGCTGCAGCAGGGGGAGCTTGACTGCCAGATTGCTGTCCTTCTTGGGCACCCCTTTTGTCTGTGCTCACGTTACTGCCTTCATCTAGCTCAGTATCATCATCAGAGCCTTCTAAATGCTGGGCATCCTCCTGGAGCATGTACCCAACACTGTGGTCAAACAGTTCGAGGGACTCCTCAGGAGGACATGGTGGGGCTAGGGAAGGAGTCACTGATGTCATTGAACCGAGGGAAGAGGCCACGTTGGCAGGTGCTTTGCCAGACAAAGTACCCTGAGCATGGGTGAGAGAGGATGAGGAGGATGAGGACGGCTTGGTCATCCACTCGACCAAGTCTTCCGCATGTTGCAGCTCAACATGGCCAGCTGCTAAAAAAAGGCCAATGCGTGTCCCATGGCCATGTGCTGATGAGGATGCACCGTCTCCACGACTAGCACTGTTGCCTCTAGACACAGAGCCTGCTTGCCCTCTTTTATTGGCTTGTGACTGTCTGCCTCTCCTTGTTGGCCTTCCAGACATACTAATGGCCTGCAGTGAGATGTAGCTGCACTAAGCTGGGATATATATATATATATATATATATATATATATATATATATATATACACTGATACTGCAGCTAGCAAAATCAACTGCCTGTCAGGTAACTTTAGATGAACACTGTGCAAAGATCGCACTACACTAACTTGTAGCTTTAGCTGAACACTGTGCAGAGGACGCACTACACCAACATTAAAATAATGTAGCTGCCTGCGGTAGTGATAGGATCAGGAAAACACCACCAACCTTATACAGGTAGCTTTAGCTGAACACTGTGAAGAGGACGCACTACACTAATGTTAAAATAATGTAGCTGCCTGCGGTAGTGATAGGATCAGGAAATCACCACCAACCTTCTACAGATAGTTTTAGCTGAACACTGTGCAGAGGACGCACTACACTAACGTGTAAATAATGTAGCTGCCTGCGGTAGTGATAGGATCAGGAAAACACCACCAACCTTCTACAGGTAGCTTTAGCTGAACACTGTGCAGAGGTCGCACTGCACTAACTTGTAGCTTTAGCTGAACACTGTTCAGAGGACGCACTACACAAACTTGTAGCTTTAGCTGAACACTGTGCAGAGGTCGCACTACACTAACTTGTAGCTTTAGCTGAACAATGTTCAGAGGACGCACTACACTAACTTGTAGCTTTAGCTGAACACTGTGAGGAGGATGCACTACACTAACTTGTAACTTTAGCTGAACACTGTGCACTACACTAACGTTTAGCTTTATCTGAACACTGTTCAGAGGACGCACTACACTAACTTGTAGCTTTAGCTGAACACTGTGTAGAGGTCGCACTACACTAACTTGTAGCTTTAGCTGAACACTGTGAGGAGGACGCACTACACTAACTTGTAGCTTTAGCTGAACACTGTGCAGAGGACGCACTACACCAACGTTAAAATAATGTAGCTGCCTGCGGTAGTGATAGGATCAGGAAAACACCACCAACCTTCTACAGGTAGCTTTAGCTGAACACTGTGAAGAGGACGCACTACACTAACGTTAAAATAATGTAGCTGCCTGCGGTAGTGATAGGATCAGGAAAACACCACCAACCTTCTACAGATAGCTTTAGCTGAACACTGTGCAGAGGACATACTACACTAACGTGTAAATAATTTAGCTGCCTGCGGTAGTGATAGGATCAGGAAAACACCACTAACCTTCTACAGATAGCTTTAGCTGAACACTGTGAAGAGGACGCACTATACTAACATTAAAATAATGTAGCTGCCTGTGGTAGTGATGGGATCAGGAAAACACCACCAACCTTCTACAGGTAGCTTTAGCTGAACACTGTGCAGAGGTCGCACTACACTAATGTGTAAATAATGTAGCTGCCTGTGGTAGTGATAGGATCAGGAAAACACCACCAACCTTCTACAGATAGCTTTAGCTGAACACTGTGCAGAGGACGCACTACACTAATGTTAAAATAATGTAGCTGCCTACGGTAGTGATAGGATCAGGAAAACACCACCAACCTTCTACGGGTAGCTTTAGCTGAACACTGTGAAGAGGACGCACTACACTAACGTTAAAATAATGTAGCTGCCTGCGGTTGTGATGGGATCAGGAAAACACCACCAACCTTCTACAGGTAGCTTTAGCTGAACACTGTGCAGAGGTCGAACTACACTAACGTGTAAAAAATGTAGCTGCCTGCCGTAGTGATAGGATCAGGAAAACACCACCAACCTTCTACAGGTAGCTTTAGCTGAACACTGTGCAGAGGTCGCACTACACTAACATGTAAATAATGTAGCTGCCTGCGGTAGTGATAGGATCAGGAAAACACCACCAACCTTCTACAGATAGCTTTAGCTGAACACTGTGCAGAGGACGCACTACACTAACGTGTAAATAATGTAGCTGCCTGCGGTAGTGATAGGATCAGGAAAACACCACCAACTTCTACAGGTAGCTTTAGCTGAACACTGTGCAGAGGTCGCTCTGCACTAACTTGTAGCTTTAGCTGAGCACTGTTCAGAGGACGCACTACACTAACTTGTAGCTTTAGCTGAACACTGTTCAGAGGATGCACTACACTAACTTGTAGCTTTAGCTGAACACTGTTCAGAGGACGCACTGCACTAACTTGTAACTTTATCTGAATACTGTGCACTACACTAACTTGTAGCTTTAGCTGAACACTGTTCAGAGGACGCACTACACTAACTTGTAGCTTTAGCTGAACACTGTGCAGAGGTCGCACTACACTAACTTGTAGCTTTAGCTGAACACTGTGAGGAGGACGCACTACACTAACTTGTAGCGTTAGCTGAACACTGTGCAGAGGTCGCACTACACTAACTTGTAGCTTTATCTGAACACTGTGAGGAGGACGCACTACACTAACTTGTAGCTTTAGCTGAACACTGTGCACTACACTAACTTGTAGCTTTAGCTGAACACTGTTCAGAGGACTCACTACACTAACTTGTAGCTTTAGCTGAACACTGTGCAGAGGTCGCACTACACTAACTTGTAGCTTTAGCTGAACACTGTGAGGAGGACGCACTACACTAACTTGTAGCTTTAGCTGAACACTGTGCAGAGGACATACTACACTAACGTGTAAATAATTTAGCTGCCTGCGGTAGTGATAGGATCAGGAAAACACCACTACCCTTCTACAGATAGCTTTAGCTGAACACTGTGAAGAGGACGCACTATACTAACATTAAAATAATGTAGCTGCCTGCGGTAGTGATGGGATCAGGAAAACACCACCAACCTTCTACAGGTAGCTTTAGCTGAACACTGTGCAGAGGTCGCACTACACTAATGTGTAAATAATGTAGCTGCCTGCGGTAGTGATGAGATCAGGAAAACACCACCAACCTTCTACAGATAGCTTTAGCTGAACACTGTGCAGAGGACGCACTACACTAATGTTAAAATAATGTAGCTGCCTACGGTAGTGATAGGATCAGGAAAACACCACCAACCTTCTACGGGTAGCTTTAGCTGAACACTGTGAAGAGGACGCACTACACTAACGTTAAAATAATGTAGCTGCCTGCGGTTGTGATGGGATCAGGAAAACACCACCAACCTTCTACAGGTAGCTTTAGCTGAACACTGTGCAGAGGTCGAACTACACTAACGTGTAAAAAATGTAGCTGCCTGCCGTAGTGATAGGATCAGGAAAACACCACCAACCATCTACAGGTAGCTTTAGCTGAACACTGTGCAGAGGTCGCACTACACTAACATGTAAATAATGTAGTTGCCTGCGGTAGTGATAGGATCAGGAAAACACCACCAACCTTCTACAGATAGCTTTAGCTGAACACTGTGCAGAGGACGCACTACACTAACGTGTAAATAATGTAGCTGCCTGCGGTAGTGATAGGATCAGGAAAACACCACCAACTTCTACAGGTAGCTTTAGCTGAACACTGTGCAGAGGTCGCACTGCACTAACTTGTAGCTTTAGCTGAGCACTGTTCAGAGGACGCACTACACTAACTTGTAGCTTTAGCTGAACACTGTTCAGAGGATGCACTACACTAACTTGTAGCTTTAGCTGAACACTGTTCAGAGGACGCACTGCACTAACTTGTAACTTTATCTGAATACTGTGCACTACACTAACTTGTAGCTTTAGCTGAACACTGTTCAGAGGATGCACTACACTAACTTGTAGCTTTAGCTGAACACTGTGCAGAGGTCGCACTACACTAACTTGTAGCTTTAGCTGAACACTGTGAGGAGGACGCACTACACTAACTTGTAGCTTTAGCTGAACACTGTGCAGAGGTCGCACTACACTAACTTGTAGCTTTATCTGAACACTGTGAGGAGGACGCACTACATTAACTTGTAGCTTTAGCTGAACACTGTGCACTACACTAACTTGTAGCTTTAGCTGAACACTGTTCAGAGGACTCACTACACTAACTTGTAGCTTTAGCTGAACACTGTGCAGAGGTCACACTACACTAACTTGTAGCTTTAGCTGAACACTGTGAGGAGGACGCTTTACACTAACTTGTAGCTTTAGCTGAACACTGTGCACTACACTAACTTGTAGCTTTAGCTGAACACTGTTCAGAGGACGCACTACACTAACTTGTAGCTTTAGCTAAACACTGTTCAGAGGACGCACTACACTAACTTGTAGCTTTAGCTGAACACTGTGCACTACACTAACTTGTAGCTTTAGCTGAACACTGTGAGGAGGATGCACTACACTAACTTGTAGCTTTAGCTGAACACTGTGCAAAGGTCGCACTACACTAACTTGTAGCTTTAGCTGAACACTGTGAGGAGGACGCACAACACTAACTTGTAGCTTTAGCTGAACACTGTGAGGAGGATGCACTACACTAACTTGTAGCTTTAGCTGAACACTGTGCACTACACTAACTTGTAGCTTTAGCTGAACACTGTTCAGAGGATGCATTACACTAACTTGTAGGTTTAGTTGAACACTGTGAAGAGGACCCACTAAACTAACTTGTAGCTTTAGCTGAACACTGTGAGGAGGATGCACTACACTAACTTGTAGCTTTAGCTGAACACTGTGCACTACACTAACTTGTAGCTTTATCTGCACATTGTTCAGAGGTCGCACTACATTAACTTGTAGCTTTAGCTGAACACTGTGAGGAGTACACACTACACTAACTGTAAATAGTCTAGCTGCCTGACTGTGGTACTAATAGGATCAGAAGAACACCAGCAATTTTCTTCAGGTAGCTGTAAATATTGTAACAACACAAGCCTGCCTATCAGTAGGAAGATAATAACAGGAACGGATCTAGCTAAACTGAATACAGTGTATATATATATATATATATATATATATATATATATATATATATATATATATATATATACAACACCTGGGATGCATATATATATATATATACACAATACACTGTAAGTGCAGCTAACTGACTGTCCTGCCTAATCTATCTAACTTAAATCAAATGACACTGTCTCTCTGTCTCTGTCTCTCAACGCCGGAACACACTACACAGGGCCGCCGTGCAGGCCACCCTGGCTTTGGTCAATTACAGCTCTCTCTACAGACGGCGCTGTGATTGGCCAAGCATGCGGGTCATAGTGCATGCTTGGCCAATCATCAGCCAGCAATGCACTGCAATGCCGCAGTGAATTATGGGCCGTGACGCGCCACACGAATTTGGCACGAATGGCCCATATCATTCGTAATTCGGCGAGTGGGCGAACAGACGATGTTCCAGTCGAACATGGGTTCGACTCGAACACGAAGCTCATCCCTAATTATTAGTATGAGAACACCAGCAATTGTCTTCAGGTAGCTTTAGGTGCACACTGTGCAGAGGACACAGTGCACTAACTGTAAATACTGCAGCTGCCTGCCTGCGGTACTAATAGGATCAGAAGAACACCAGCAATTTTCTTCAGGTAGCTTTAGGTGCACACTGTGCAGAGGACACAGTACACTAACTGTAAATACTGCAGCTGTCTGCCTGTGGTATTAACAGGATCAGAACAACAGCAATTGTCTTCAGGTAGCTTTAGGTGCTCAATGTGCAGAGGACACAGTACACTAACTGTAAATACTGCAGCTGCCTGCCTATGGTACTAATAGGATCAGAGGAACACCAGCAATTTTCTTCAGGTAGCTTTAGGTGCAAACTGTGCAGAAGACACAGTACACTATTTGTAAATACTGCAGCTGCCTGCCTGTGGTATTAATAGGATCAGAAGAACACCAGCAATTGTCTTCAGGTAGCTTTAGGTGCACACTGTGCAGAGGACACAGTACACTAACTGTAAATACTGCAGCAGCCTGCCTGTGGTATTAATAGGATCAGAATAACAGCAATTGTCTTTAGGTAGCTTTAGGTGCACACTGTGCAGAGGACACAGTACACTAACTGTAAATACTGCAGCTGCCTGCCTGTGGTACTAATAGGATCAGAAGAACACCAGCAATTTTCTTCAGGTAGCTTTAGGTGCACACTATGCAGAGGACACAGTACACTATTTGTAAATACTGCAGCTGCCTGCCTGTGGTATTAATATGATCAGAAGAACACCAGCAATTGTCTTCAGGTAGCTTTAGGTGCACACTGTGCAGAGGACACAGTACACTAACTGTAAATACTGCAGCTGCCTGCCTGTGGTATTAATAGGATCAGAACAACAGCAATTGTCTTCAGGTAGCTTTAGGTGCACACTGTGCAGAGGACACAGTACACTAACTGTAAATACTGCAGCCGCCTGCCTGTTGTATTAATAGGATCAGAACACCAGCAATTGTCTTCAGGTAGCTTTAGGTGCACACTGTGCAGGGGACACAGTACACTAACTGTAAATACTGCAGCTGCCTGCCTGTGGAATTAATAGGATCAGAACACCAGCAATTGTCTTCACATAGCTTTAGGTGCACACTGTGCAGAGGACACAGTACACTAACTGTAAATACTTCAGCTGCCTGCCTGTGGAATTAATAGGATCAGAACACCAGCAATTGTCTTCACATAGCTTTAGGTGCATACTGTGCAGAGGACACAGTGCACTAACTGTAAATACTGCAGCTGCCTGCCTGTGGTATTAATAGGATCACAACAGCAGCAATTGTCTTCAGGTAGCTTTAGGTGCACACTGTGCAGAGGACACAGTACACTAACTGTAAATACTGCAGCCGCCTGCCTGTGGTATTAATAGGATAAGAAGAACACCAGCAATTTTCTTCACGTAGCTTTAGGTGCACACTGTGCAGAGGACGCAGTACACTAACTGTAAATACTGCAGCTGCCTGCCTGTGATACTTATAGGATCAGAAGAACACCAGCAATTTTCTTCAGGTAGCTTTAGGTGCACACTGTGCAAAGGACACAGTACACTAACTGTAAATACTGTAAATACACCTGCCTGCCTGTCAGTAGGAAGAGAATAACAGGAACAGATCTAGCTAAACTGAATACAGTGTATATATATATATATATATATATATATATATATATATATATATATATAACACCTGGGATGCATATATATACACAATACACTGTAAGTGAAGCTAACTGACTCGCCTGCCTACTCTAACTTAAATCAAATGACACTGTCTCTCTGTCTATCTCTCTCCGCCGCCGCAACACACTACACAAGGCCGCCACGCAGGCAGCCTTATATAGTGTGGGGCGTGTACTAAACCTCCTGAGCCATAATTGGCCAAAGCCACCCTGGCTTTGGCCAATTACTGCTCTCTGTACAGACGGCGCTGTGATTAGCCAAGCATGCGGGTCATAGTGCATGCTTGGCCAATCATCAGCCAGCAATGAACTGCGATGCCACAGTGAATTATGGGCCCATAACGTTTGCATTTCGATGAATAGTTGAACAGGCGATGTTCAAGTTGAACATAGGTTCGACTCGAACTCGAAGCTCATCCCTAGTGTAAACACACACATCCGAGTTCTGTGAGGAGAGGAGAGAGAGATTGTGAGTTCCTAAGAGCTGGGAACCACGATCTGTCATCTCCTATAGTCAGTCCCATCCCCCACAGTTAGAACACACACAGGGAATACAGTTAACCCCTTAATCGCCCCCTAGTGTTAAACCCCTTCCCTGCCAGTGACATTTACACAGTAATCAGTGCATTTTTATAGCACTGAGCGCTGTATAGATGCCAATGGTCTCAAAAATGTGTCAAAAGTGTCCGATGTGTCCGCCATAATGTCGCAATCCTGATAAAAATCACAGATCGCCACCATTACTAGTAAAAAAAAAATAATAATAAAAATGCCATAAATCTATCCCCTATTTTGTAGACACTATAACTTTTGCGCAAACCACTCAATATATTTATTACCAAAAATATGTAGAAAAATACATATCGGCCTAAACTGAAGTAAAAATTTGTTTTTTTTTTTAAAAAATTGGGGCTATTTATTACAACAAAAAGTACAAAAAATTGTGTTTTTTTCAAAATTGTCACTCTTTTTTTGTTTATAGCGCAAAACTTAAAAACCGCAGAGATGATCAAATAGCACCAAAAGAAAGCTCTATTTGTGGGAAAAAAAGGACATCAATTTTGTTCGGGTACACTGCCGTACGATCACGCAATTGTCAGTTAAAGTGTCGCAGTGCCGTATAGCAAAAAATGGCCTGGTCACTGAGCAGCCAATTCTTCTGGAGCTGAAGTGGTTAAGCACCATCAATGGAAATAAACAGGAAACCTTCAAAATGTTCTGTAAGGATGACCAGATGTGTCCGAGTTTAGTTTGTGGGGAATTAATTGAACCCCATGTGAAGTTCTGGCCATGTGAGGTGTAGGTAAAAAATGTATGTATTGGATATACAGTAAGTATAAGTATATATTCATATTATATATATGTGTACTGTATGCAATGTATACATAGGTATACCTGACCAGACAAGCTGCATTTTACACATCAAAAGGGTAGAGTAATAACTCTCATCTACGATTTATTTTTTTATTTTTTTAACATTCAATTTTTTATTTAGTTTATCAGAACATAAAATAACAAATAAAGACATTAAGAAAAGTATAACAGGATTCACACTATTACAGTTACATAGTATAGCAAATGCATTTTTGATAAATACATTAAGTCAGTATAATAATCGTAAATAATCCTTCAAATTCATATCTTTAACCACTTCAATACCAGGCACTTATACACCTTCCCGCCCAGACCAATTTTCAGCTTTCGGCGCTCTCACACTTTGAATGACAATTACTCAATCAGGCTACACTGTATCCAAACAAAATGTTTCTCATTTTCTTCTCACAAATAGAGCTTTCTTTTGGTGGTATTTAATCACCACTGGGTTTTTCATTTTTTGCGATATAAGCAAAAAAAAGCGAAAATTTTGAAAAAACTTACTTTTTTTAGTTTCTATTGTAAAATTTTGCAAACAAGTTATTTTTCTTTATAAATTTGTGCCAAAATTTATACTGTTACATATCTTTGGTAAAAATAACCCAAATTAGTGTATATTATTTGGTCTTTGTGAAAGTTAGGCTCGGTTCACACTGGGGCGACTTGTCAGGCGACCTAGTCGCCTGACAAGTCGCCTCCCGTTCTGTGCTATGGAACCGTTCTAATCGGAGCGACGCAAGTCGCTCCGACTTAGAAAAAGGTTCCTGTATTACTTTGGGGGCGACTTGGGGCGACTTGCATAGACTTCTATGCAGAAGTCGTCTCGCAAGTCGCCCCGGCAGTCGTTTGCAGGTCGCCTCGCTGAGGCGACCTGCAAGTCGTGCCGCCCATGTGTGAACCGAGCCTTATAGAGTCTACAAACTATGGTGCCAATCACTGAAAATTGATCACACCTGATGTACTATCTCACCTGAAGGCCTATCTCATTTCTTGAGACACTAACAAGCCAGGAAAGTACAACTACCCCCCAAATGACCCCTTTTTAGAAAGTAGACAGTCCAATGTATTTACTAAGAGGCATGGTGAGTTTTTTGAAGCTGTAATTTTTTCCCACAATTCTCGGGAAAATTAAGATTTTTTTTTTTTTACATAAACTGGTCATATTAACAGGTTATTTCTCTCACACAGCATATGCATAATTGCAACTACACCCCAAAATACATTCTGCTACTCCTGAGTATAGCGATACCACATGTGTGAGACTTTTACACAGCCTGGCCACATACAAAGGGCCAACACTGAAGTAGCACTTTCAGGAGTTCTACAAGCATAAATTGCACATATCCTTTTTCAACCACCTATTACACTTTTGAAGGCGCTGGAGCACCAGGACAATTGAATTGTCCACAAAATGACCCCATTTTGGAAAGCACACACCCCAACGTATAATCTATGAGGCATAATGAGTCTTTTGAACGGTTCATTTTTTTCCAGAAGTTTTTGGAAAATGTGGAAAAAAAATGAAAATGCATTTTTTTTACACAAAGTTGTCCATTTATAAGATATTTCTAACACATAGCATGTACATAGCAAAAATGACACCCCAAAATGCATTCCTTTACTCCTCCTATGTATGGCGATACCACATGTGTGAGACTTTTACACAGCCTGGCCACATACAAAGGCCCAACATTGAAGTAGCACTTTCATGCGTTTTACAAGCATAAATTGCACATATCCTTTCTCAACCACCTATTACAGTTTTGAAGGCCCTGGAGCACCAGAACAATGGAATTATCCACAAAATGAACACATTTCGGAAAGCACACACTCCAACGTATAATCTGTGAGGCATAATGAGTCTTTTGAACCGTTCGTTTTTTTCCAGAAGGTTTTGTAAAAGTGGAAAAAAAATGAAAATGCATTTTTTTTACACAAAGTTGTCCATTTATAAGATATTTCTAACACATAGCATTTACGTAGCAAAAATGACAACCCAAAATGCATTCCTCTACTCCTCCTGAGTATGGCGATACCACATGTGTGAGGCTTTTACACAGCCTGGCCACATACAAAGGCCCAACATTGAAGTAGCACTTTCATGAGTTTTACAAGCATAAATTGCACATATCCTTTCTCAACCACCTATTACAATTTGAAGGCCCTGGAGCACCAGGACAATGGAATTATTCACAAAATGACCCCATTTTGGAAAGCACACACCCCAACGTATAATCTATGAGGCACAATGAGTCTTTTGAACGGTTCATTTTTTTCCACAAGGTTTTGGAAATGTGGAAAAAAAAATGAAAATGCATTTTTTTTTTACACAAAGTTGTCCATTTATAAGATATTTCTAACACATAGCATGTACATACCAAAAATGACACCTCAAAATGCATTCCAATACTCCTCCTGATTATGGCCATACCACATGTGTGAGACTTTTACACTGCCTGGCCACATACAAAGGCCCAACATTGAAGTAGCACTTTCAGGCGTTCTACAAGCATAAATTGCACATCTCATTTCTCAACCACCTATTACATTTTTGAAGGCCCTGGAGCACCAGGACAATGGAATTGTCCACAAAATGACCCCATTTTGGAAAGAAAACACCCAAACGTATAATCTATGAGGCATAATGAGTCTTTTGAATGGTTCATTTTTTTCCAGAAGTTTTTGGAAAATGTGGAAAAAAATGAAAATGCATTTTTTTTTACATAAAGTTGTCCCTTTATAAGATATTTCTAATGCATAGCATGTACATAGCAAAAATGACACCCCAAAATACATTCTGCTACTCCTCCTGAGTATGGCGATACCACTTGTTTGAGACTTTTACACAGCCTGGCCAGATACAGAGGCCCAAAATCCAAGTAGCACCTCCAGGCATTCTAGCAGCATTAATTACACATATCATTTTCTGACTACCGATCACATTTTTGAAGGCCCTTCATATTTCTAACACATAGCAGGTACATACCAAATAACAAAAGATTACCTGTGGTTTTAGAAGTGCAGTGGTCCAGGCAGCAGGCAGGAATGAGGTCAGCGACAGCAAAAGCAATCATCCAGGCAGCAGGCAGGAATACTGTCCATAGTTCGTACAGGCAGAGATACTGTCAGCACAGCCAGAGCACAGCCAAAACACAGCCAGAGCACAGCCAAAGCACAGGTCCAGGTAGCAGGCAGAGGTGTCCCGGCAGAAATACTGTCCAAAGTCAGTAGAGGCAGCAGGCAGATATATGGTCAACACAGCCAAAGTATTGGTTCAAACAGCAGGAAGAAACATGGTCCATAATGTCATGGGTCATTACAGGCAGCAATATGGTCAGCACAGCCAAAGTATTGGTCCAAGCAGCAGGAAGGACCATCAAGCTTAGGGCCATGGGGACAGGGGTAGAGGCTTCTCCCACCCAAATCACTTTGAAGCCTCTGGGCAACCAGACCCTGTTCTGGGAGCACAGAAAATTAAAAACTGTTTTTCTCTACTCAGAACGCTATTCTGAAGCCCCTCACATATATGAGACCCCTGTGTACTAAAGTAGATGGCCAAAAGATCAGTCCACGTGGCAGGCAAAAACATGGTTGATTAGCAGGCCAAGGTCTGTGCACGTGGAAGTCATAAACGTGGTTTAAATCGGCAAGCAAAGACATCGTCGGTAAACAGGCCAGGGTCAGTTAATTAACATGGTAGCAGGCAAATGGGGAAATGGCAGTCTGGTAATTGTCACAGACTTAGCCGGGACAGAGGCTGTTGGAGAGGACTGTATGCAAGCCTGTTGCCTTTTGATTATGGGCCCTGGATTTTCAATGGATTCATTCTGTTGGGACACATCCTGTGAGGAGATGCTGGTGTCATCAACCTGTGTTTATGTTAATTGAATGAGCTAATGACATTGTCCTCTATACAATGTAGGAGACGGGACGACTGCTATTGTGTTAATTAACTGCATGAAGCTCGGTGACCACAAGTCTGGGCGAAAGGTCATGTCTCAGTCACCTAGGCTGTATAAAGGATTAGATAATTAGCTCATGTTAATTAGGTTACAGTTGTATTGTTAGAGGAGGTTCCAACGGCATATAAAGTCTTGTAACTTTGATTCATAATAAACAGTCCATGTTAGCAGTGAAGCAAGTGTCGCCTTGTTTTCTGCTCAGAGAGGTTGGAATATCTGATATCTGTATACAGACTGGGAGGAAGTGGTATATGACGGAAGCACTCAAGCGGAGTGTGGGACGTTCCGTGACATTGGTGGCAAGCAGCGGGAAAGCTTCCTGAAGTCTGGGACATCCAAACCTCCAACTGGATCCAAGATCAGCATAGCAAACTTCAGTCACCCCAGCGGAGATATGGACCTGGCATCAGAATTCCCGGGGCTGCTGCGGATCATCCTTTCAACATACACCAGGACTGTGTCTGAGGATGAATACCTGGAGCTTAGGCAGCAAATTCGGGTGGAGCTCTGGATTGCAGCCCTCCGTCTCGCTGGTATAAAACAGGGCAAGTGCTTTCCAACCCAAGAGCAATGGGCCAGTGACCAACGGGCATTGCGGATGGCATTCCTGGGAGAGCAGCCCCAGGAGCAATGGGTGACTGAGTTGGACAGGTTGGTCCAGCAGGAGATAGAGCTGGACAATCGTTATCGGGCTCTGCAATGGCACGCAGAGGAGGGATATTTAGGGGAGACAACAGAATGCTCTCCGGAGGGATATGACTTTGGCGGCCCTGGATTGCTGTGGGAGAGCCTTACAGATCTTTTTATGTTTGGCGATGAAGGGGAACCTGACCTTGAGGACCTGAGAGACTATAGAGAATCTATGCTCGGTCTTGCAGGGGTCTCAGAGCTCAAACCTGATCTGGACCATTTGCTAAGGAAGGAACAGCATCTGGAAAGGGCATACAGGAAACTGCTAGAACAAGTTCAGTAGCATGCCAGAGAATTGGCAGTGGAAAATCCGGAGATTGCCGTCCCCAAACCTGAAGTGCTGACAACAGGGCAGAGCTCTGCTAACCTCTGCCCAGAAATGATAGCATCTTCTGGGTTCCATGGACAGGAGATGGTGAACCTCTATCCCCAGACATCAGTTGCAGAGACATGGGATTTGATAGACTTTTCTGCTGAGGAAGAACAACCTGATGAGCCTCCAGCAGAAGAGCTGCTATCAGGGCCAAAGTTCATTGTGTTCTGCCCAGCACCAACAGTGGCTTCAGCCTTCCTGAGAGAAGAGGTAGTCAGCCTTTCTCCCACAACACTGACAGGGACATGTGATTTTCTGCCAGCAGCATCTATGGAGTTAAAACAAACTTCTCCAGCTGAAGATCTGGTAACTGAACAGAGGGTCCAAGACCTCTGTCCCACACTTTTACCAATTCCAGAGACTGGGGATTTAATAGACATTTCTGTAGAGGAGGAACCACCTGGCAAACCCCCAGCAGAAGTGCTGGCAACCGGACAGAGGGTCCAAGACCTCTGCCCCACACCTGCAGCAATTGTGGAGGCTCAGGCTGAGAAGATGGCAATCACTTCCCAGCAGCAGATACAGGGGGAGAAGGGAGAGGAGGTGTGTGTTGTCCCTCCCCAACAGTTGGCCAGGGTGGAGGAAGTGGGCTTTCCTCCCCAGCAAAGATCCGTGTACCTGGGAGACAGTACCATCGACATGTCGTCCCAGCAGCCAGATGAGGGAATGGAAAAGGAAGCAGCCGGCTCACCTCCCCAATGGCAGCTACACAGTTTGGGAGTGGAGGAAGCCAGCCTCCTGCCCCAACAGTTAGCCAGAGCGGAGGATGCGGAGTCCCCAGCAGAAGTGCTGGCAACAGGGCAGAGTGCTACCAACCTCTGCCCAGCACCGGCAACAACTACAGAGTTCCAGGGAGGCGGGGCAGTCGGCCTCCCTCTCCAACAGTTAGCCGGAACAGATGGTGTGGGGTTTCCAGCAGAAGGGCTGGCAACAGGGCCGAGGACCGCTGGACTCTGCCCTCAACTAACAGAAGATGGATTTCCTGTGAAGGTGGATGGGACTTCAGTCTCCACCTGTATACCCCAGGGATGCTGGGCAGTGGGCCCCGATCCCCAACAGCATGACAGAGTGAGCCCAGACACCCTGTCTTCTCTCCAGCGGCAGAAAGGATTCCAGGGAGAAGAGCCAGTCCAGGCCTCTCCCCAGCGGCAGATATGTTCTCTGAGAGAGGCAGAGGTTGGCTGGGTGAGTAATACTCTGTTTGGAACAATTTGTTTGGGGTACTGTGTGGGTACAGGCAGTAGAGGACTGGAACTATGGACTAACTTCGGAGTCAACCCGTCTGGGGTCTCCTCCTGTGTTAGTCTCCTGCCAAAAGGGGAGAAATGTCACAGACCTAGCCGGGACAGAGGCTGTTGGAGAGGACTGTATGCAAGCCTGTTGCCTTTTGATTATGGGCCCTGGATTTTCAATGGATTCATTCTGTTGGGACACATCCTGTGAGGAGATGCTGGTGTCATCAACCTGTGTTTATGTTAATTGAATGAGCTAATGACATTGTCCTCTATACAATGTAGGAGACGGGATGACTGCTATTGTGTTAATTAACTGTATGAAGCTCGGTGACCACAAGTCTGGGCGAAAGGTCATGTCTCAGTCACCTAGGCTGTATAAAGGATTAGATAATTAGCTCATGTTAATTAGGTTACAGTTGTATTGTTAGAGGAGGTTCCAACGGCATATAAAGTCTTGTAACTTTGATTCATAATAAACAGTCCATGTTAGCAGTGAAGCAAGTGTCGCCTTGTTTTCTGCTCAGAGAGGTTGGAATAACTGATATCTGTATACAGACTGGGAGGAAGTGGTATATGACGGAAGCACTCAAGCGGAGTGTGGGACGTTCCGTGACAGTAATAATACAGGGAACTAATATTGGATGGATGTATGATAATTTTTGAAGCAATCTCCGATGCACAGGCCAGGTTGGGAGGGACATTGGGGACAATAATAGCTGGAATCTCTTCTTATTCCTCCTCTGCTGCATACACGGCATTTCAATTGGCGTCTTCTTCCAGATTCTGTGGGGGGAATGCTATAGGGAAAGTGTTGCTCGTGAAGTCGACTCACATTATCCGAGCGAATGCTTGTCCCTCCACTTCATGGCCAACACCTCCTCGTTCCTCATGAATGCCGATTCTCCGTTTTGTAATTTTTTTGTCAACAGATTTTGTGGGAATCCCTTACAGTTTTTTTTTAAGGTACCACAGGCCGGGGTTTTTTTACTGTAAAGATGACGAAAAAGGGGCAGGCTGGTATAATAGTTGTCGACATATAAATGGTATCCTTTGTCGAACAGGGGGTATGCCAGCTCCCAGACAATTTTCCCACTGGTTCCAATATATGTGGGGCAGTCACGGGGCTTGAGCTGGGAGTCTTTGCCTTCATACCTCCGGAATGTGAAGACATATCCAGTGGCTCGATCGCATAATTTATTTAACTTCAGCCCATACCTGGCTCTCTTGCTTGGTATATAAAGCTTGAAGTGCAGTCGGACAGTGAAATGTATGAGGGACTCGTCCACACAAATTTTTTGGTCTGGGATGAAAACTTCATTGCTGGGAAAAGGAATTGATTAGGGGGCGTATCTTGTACAATTTGTCATGGTTGGGATGATCTCAGGGAGGGCACTGTGAATTGTCATTGAAGTGGATAAAACGCATAATCATGTCGTATCTTGTCCTGGACATGACAGCGGAATATATGGACATGTGTTGGATGGGGTTGGTGGACCAATATGCATGGACTTCGTTCTTTTTTGTAAGCCCCATATTCAAAGTTAGGCCCAAAAACAATTTAAATTCATCAAGTGTGACATATCGCCACTGGAACATGCGGGCGTAGGAAGAATTGGGGTTGGCAGTAATAAATTGGGATGCATACAAATTAGTTTGATCCACTATATTCTGCAGAAAATTTTGTGGGAAAAATAAAGAAAAATAATCGAATTGAGAAAAATTTGTAGTGTCGGGCTTCACACCTGGCTGTGCGGTGAAAGGGGGATGATAGCGAATCCTGAGTTGGCAGGCAACCATAAGGGGTTTGCCAGGGCATCAGAAGGTAGGACTGGGGCTGGGTTCTTTGGGTTGGGCGGGTAGTTCCAGTACTTGTACTGGGCTCTTCCTGGGGTCTGGCGCTGCTGGTGGTGGGCAGATCTCGTGATCTTGGTCCTGATCTTGGTCCTGATCTCATTCTTTTGGGAGGGACGGTTTCCTCCGCGGACTCGGACTCTGATCCACTATGCTCCAGTGGCTCGTATTCCAAACCAGGATCAGATGATGTGATCTCCCCGCTGCTCTCATCATCCGACATGGCAAGAATCTCATATGCCTCCTCAGGTGTGTGAACCCTTTGGGACATTATGGCAATGCTTATTGGCGGGCCTGTGTAATGGTACTGCTGGTGGTAGTGGTACCGATTGAGGTATTAGTGGCGGGCCTGTGTGGTGGTACAGATGGCGGTATGGGTGGTGGTGGTACCAATGGTGGTACGGGTGGTGGTGGTGGTACCGATGACGGTACGGGTGGTGGTGGTGGCGGTACCAGTGGCGGTACGGGTGGTGGTGGTACCGATGGCGGTACAGGTGGTGAATGCGGTACTGGTGGCGGTACGGGTGGTGGTGGTACCGATGGCGGTACAGGTGGTGGTGGCGGTACAGGTGGTGATTGTGGTACCGGTGGCGGTACGGGTGGTGGTTGTACCAATGGCAGTACAGGTGGTGGTACCAATGGCGGTACGGGTGGTGGTGGTGGTACAGGTGGTGGTGGCGGTACGGGTGGTGGTGGTACCGATGGCGGCACTAGTGGCGATACTGGTAGCGGCCTGTGTGGCAGTATAGATGGTGGGCCTGATGGAAGTACTAGTGGCGTTACTGGTGGTGGTATCGATGGCAGTACTGGTAGCCTGTGTGGCGGTACCGATGGCGGTGGGCCTGTGACAGATGGGCTGATTGACAGATGGGCTGGTTGACAGATGGGCTGATTGGCTGGGCTGTGTGACAGGTCCTCTCTATTGGGGGGGCCGTGTTGTGCACAGTACAATACAATAAAATGTCAGACAGACACTGATTTCACTCACTGATCCCTGCTCTCTCCTCACACGATTGGTGTGTGAGGAGAGCAGGGATCAGATGGTAACAGCTACTCAATATTTACATTTGTGACCGGCTGTGATTGGACACAGCCGGTCACATGGTAAACAGCCAATTTCATTGGCTGTTTACCCTGATCGGGGAAGCGCTGTGTCCAAGGGACACGCGCCTTCCTCGATCCCTGCTCTGCATGGCTTTGGCGGCGCTCACGGTGCGCGCCGCCAAGTTTGTTGTGACAGGTGATCGGCTGTGACTTTGACACAGCTGATCACGGGGTAAACAGCCAATTAAATTGGCTGTTTACCGTAATCGGGGAAGCGCTGTGTCCGAGGGACACACGCCGTCCCCGATCTCCACGCTGCACGCCCTCGCGGGCGCGCGCCGGCATGTTATCCTGCTGGACATCATATGACGCCCAGTCAGGATAACGCAACCACTTCCCGGACGTCAATATGCTATTGACCGGGCGGGAAGTGGTTAATTCAGTTTCTAGCTAGTAAACCTCCAAGAATAAACCTATTCACCCCTAGGGGAGCAAACTGTGAACAGGTCTATTCTAACTTGAATAAACAAAAGAGAGAACAGGATGTCGTCTAGTAAATCAATGTATTCTAGCAAGTCAAACCAATCAGGAAATGAAAGCAGCATAAGTCTCTACAAGGAATAAGTGATACCAACAGGCTACCTAGTGGTAGTTAAGACTGAGCGTACAAGTCTTTTAGTACTGTAGATGCTTTAAGATGCATGATCCATATATACCAGTGCTTCTTAAAGTGAATTACGTTTTAATTTTTAAGTGCTAACAGTAATTCATAGTACGCGTGGGTGTTGACTGTAAGAATGACATCACACGGGTTAGGGGCCTCAATTGATTTCCACATTTTCCTTATGGTAAGTCTAGCCGCTATAAGAATATTCGCCACTAATATTCTGTATTGAAATGGGAAAGTGTCAAGGTTGATACCTAAAAGGGCCATAGCAGGTGATAGTTTTAACAAGTTGCCTGTGAGAGAGGCAATAAAGGTGGATATCAAGTTCCAGAAACTGGTCAGATTTTTACAACTCCATAAAATGTGGAATAAGGAACCAACTTGATCCGTACAACGCCAGCATAGTGGTGATGTAGATGGATATATTTTAGCTAATTTGTAAGGAGTTAGATACCATCTACTCAATATTTTCTGGGAGTTATCCCAATTCTCTAAGCAGGATGTTGCAGTTTGGTTTATTCTCATAGCATTGTACCAACATTTGTCCGAAAAGGATTGTCCTAAATCTTTTTCCCATTTATACATATTAGGGTTTTTCTCATATTTAGGATACTGAGAAAAAACTTTATAGAAGAAAGATATACTTTTATGTTTTACAGGTTTGTTAATGGTGAGGTGTGACCAAATTAAAGATGGAATTTCAAAATCTTGATGTGGATTAAAGCTTTGCAGATGGTTAAGCTTATTTAACTTATCATCAGTCGTGGATTTGTATCCTGAGGGAAGGTGTACGTAAAAGTTAAAGCCCTCAGCCATCAATTTGTTCATCGAGAGTCGGCCTCTACAGTAGTCAAGGGCTCTGAGTGGTATAGATATCTTTTGTAAATGCCCTAGAGCATGGAAGTTTGAGACAAGAAACTTCCATGCTAACAGGGTAGCTTTAACGGAAAGCAATTTAGGAACTATGACCTTAGGAAATATCATGTAAGCCACTGACAGGGCAAATAAATCATTTCCTTGGTGATTCCTCTTTCAATGGATAACCACAGCTGATCGTCATTTGGGAAGAACCAGTATTTCATTTGATCCAAAAGTGTTGCGTAGTAGTATTTATGCATATCAGGTAAGTTCATACCCCCTTTGTTTTTAGAAGGTGTTAAAATAGAAAAAGCTACCCTTGGTTTTTTGTTTTTCCAGACCAGGTTTCTCAATTTAGTTTTTAGAATCTTGAAAAAGCTTGAAGGTATTGGAATAGGTATCGCTCTAAAAAGGTAGAGTATCTTGGGTAGGGTTTGCATTTTAAATGCTGCAATTTTGCCTATCCAGGATAGGTGCGTTTGTTTTATATTTTGAAAATCTTTAGAAATCAAGTCTAATAACTTAGGAAAATTAGCTGCATATAGTTTTTTGTGGGAAATGTAAGGTTGATACCTAGATAGGTGAACGAAGATGCATCCCAATTATAATTATATTTTTCTTTGAGGATGGTAGAGGTATCGTTAGATATATACATAGGTAGGACAAAGCTTTTCCTATTGTTAATTTTGTAATAAGATACTTTACTAAAGGAGTTAAGTATTGATTGTAGCACATGCAGGGATTTGTTGGGACTAGTTAAAGATAGAATGATGTCATCGGCAAATAGCCTAATTTTATGTATTCTATCACCTATCTTTATTCCTAAAATATTTTCATTGGACCTAATGGTTTCCGCTAAGGGTTCAATTACCAAAGAAAATATAATGGGTGAGAGTGGGCAACCCTGTCTGGTGTCATTCGTGAGGTTAAAAGTCTTATGCCCCGTACACACGGTCGGATTTTCCGATGGAAAATGTCCGATCGGAGCGTGTTGTCGGAAATTCCGACCGTGTGTGGGCGCCATCGGACATTTTCCATCGGATTTTCCGACACACAAAGTTGGACAGCAGGAGATAAAATTTTCCGACAACAAAATCCGATCGCGTCAATTCCGACCGTGTGTGGCCTGTTCCGACGCACAAAGTGCCACGCATGCTCAGAAGAAATTCCGACACGGGACAGCTCGTTCTGGTAAACTTAGCGTTCGCAATGGATACAGCACTTTCGTCACGCTGCAATGTAAAAAATGGTTTAATACAGCGCACTCTCTTCTTCTTTATAATGTGACAAGAATTAAGTAGTTTTGCTGCTCATATTCACACACACTTCTCACAAACTTTTATTTGTGTTTTTTTAGTGGGATTCCCTCAATATATTGTTATTAGTTGTCACATCTGACAGTTTTATATTTTTTTTTGATTTTTTTTTTGGTTTTTAAGCCTTTTTTTTTCTTTAATGTTTGTATTTTTTCCAAGGCTGATCTTTGTTCAATGTTATTTTTATTTTTACTCCAGAATATTTTTGGGTGTGTTTTGTGTGGCAAGTTACCCCAACACCATTGATATCTTTTATTATTTAATCTCCAGGAGATTTTTTGTTGTTGGTGTCCCTTGTTCATTTCACATTGCATATTAGAAATGTACCTGAATCCTCACAAACAAACCATCATTTTGGAAATAAAACACATAGGAGAGTATAATTCAAAACAAAAATCCTTTATTAAGGTATCAGAACCAAGCAAAGAGGAAGGCAACACTGGATCAACATGAGAAATTAGTGAAGCCTGGGACCCCCACGGCAGACATCAATTCTTAAACCTCAAAATTGGTGGCCTGAGGAGTCCATATATAAGGGAGGGCAGTCTGGTCCGGGATTCACAGAGACTCGGATAGCAGCAGATGACATCAGTGTCCCCAGGATGTGGTACCACAAGAGGCTGCATCTTTTGGCCGACCAGACTGGATCCAGGGCAATCACTCTCTGGTCTTCCTTTCACACTTCCTTCCGGGCTGTGGCTGTGCAGTAGGAGATGTGGCAGGAGGAGGAGTAGGACCTGGAGGAGGAGGAGGACTGGGAGGACCTGGAGGAGGACTGGGAGGACCTGGAGGAGGACTGGGAGGACCTGGAGGAGAGGGAGGAGGAGGACCATCCCAAAGCTGTGTGTGAGGTGTAAGTTGGCCCCTCACACCTTTCTCCAGAGCCTCTGATATGAGGGCCTGACACATGGCTTGTTGGCCCTCCTCCATCCTCTGCATTTTATAGGCAATGAATGCCGCAAGGTTCTCCTGCATGGTGTGTGGTGCTCCCAGGACCTCTGTAGCCCTCCAAAAGAATCTGATAGCCGCCTCCTCTAGGCTACTCCTCCTGCTGCCACTTTCTGTTTTCAGGGTGGGTGGAGGGACCTGCAGATCAGCCACCTCCTGGCTGAGACTTCCCTGTGTATGAAAAAGGGACATAGTTTTAGTTTTGGCATCATCAATCACAATCATGAATTAGTACTCCCAACTAACATCTAGTTAACATCATTGATTGGACAACCAGCAATATTTAGAGGAATGCTATACCTGGCTCAATCTGGGCTCCTCCACATATGGCCTGGAAGGCCCAGGTTGGGCATCAGAAGCCTCAGCCGGGGGGGAAGGAAGCGTGGAAGGAAGACTTGAGAGGGATGGCCTGGGTTCAGTCTGGCCTGCCAGAAAGTGCAGCCTGTCGTAGTACAACATCCTGGGGACATAGATGTCATCTGCTGCTCCAGATCTCTGTGAATCCAGGACTTTCTTGCGCTCCCTCAGATATGTGCTCCTCAGGCCACCAATGAAAATCTTTAAATAGGTGATGTCTGCCGTGGGGATCACCTGCTTCACAATTTCACACAATTGCTCCAGTGCTGCCTTCCTCTTTGCTTGGTTCTTGAAATGGGGGTGGGTAATCTCCCACAGACAGGGCAGCTCCCTTAGCATATCAATGAATAGTGACATGAAGTCAGTATCTCTCATTAAGATATCCATGTTCACTGCAAGACACAACACAAGACAAAGCCTAATGTCAGACCAAACTCTCCTAATCTTGTTACAATATAGGCCTCAATCTAGAAGCAGTATAGGCCCAAGTTTGTCTCTTACCTTCGTTCTTACGATCGGCGTGTCCAATGCTCCTTCCTCCGCTCACAGATCGTACGTAATACGCACGCGTGTTACGCTTTATACACACTGCGCATGTGTGTAACTCCGCCCGCCCCTGACGTTCTTTCTATTCTATTCCCCGCCCCTTTTCGTTCGGCGCAGTGGAGGAAGAGCATGATGGCGGAGTTACACCAGGTGCGTGATAATTCGAACAACGAGGAGGAGGAGGAAAGCCCGGATCCAGGCATGTCCCGATCCAGAAGGAGACGTTTTAAGGCCACAAATATGTCGTTTGGGGAGATGTTGGAGATGGTCGACATCATGAAGAAGTCCGACTATGATGGAAAATATGGGCCTTACCCCAACCCCAACATCAGAAAGGCCAAAATCATTGGTAAAGTGGTCCGGAGTCTGGAGAGGAATTTCGGGGTACGAAGATCAAGAGATCAGCTCAGGAAGCGGTGGTCGGACCTGAAGTTGAGAGAGCCAGAGCAGTACCGAAAGATCCGGAGAGTGCTGCAAAAAAGTAAGTAGTTGTGCTGTGTTCATATTCTTTCTGTCTTTATTCCGTTCGTTCTGCTCCATATGCTTTTAGTAATTGTAACGTTTAAAAGGGCAACTTTAATGTTCATGGGCCCATTATTCGTTCGTATCAAACATTTTTCTTTCGGCCTCTAGAACACCATTGTTTAGGCCATATGCATTTTCACACTTTTTTTTTGGGCCTACTTGGATGCCAAATATTAGTTTGTGTAGATGGGTTTGTTACTAGAATGAAATGCAAACTAGATTGTGTGTAAGGAGAGGACACTGAGCAGCTGTTTTCACATCTGGACACTGGAGCACTAGTGTGGGACCCCAGAACACCATTTTTATTAGGGGGGGCACACAGGTGCTCCAGTGTATACTATAGGGGGGGTTACATCTGTGAAGCTTGTACCAAACAGGTAAAGTATTGCAGCTTGACAAAGGGCAATAAAAAATATACATCTTGGAACTCGGCTAAAATAGACAATTGTACCCCACTTCCAAGCAATGTTTCCTATTTCTATAGTTCTGCCATCAAATATCTGTGTGCTAAGTATACCATTTTTGTTTTACATAGGGGAGAAAAGACTCGGAGGTCACTCCTCATCCCAGGAGACCAGAGCCCCCCCCCCTCTGGAAGAAGGGGAAATACCGCAAAACCAAGAAGAAGAGCAGGAGGAAGAAGAAGATGTGGTGGAGATTGGCACCACAACAGGTGAGTGTCTGCGACCACAGGCTCAGGTAAAAGAGATGGCTGGTGGCAGATTTTTGAGACCTGTTTTTTTTTGTTCTTTATCTCTTTTTAGGTGATCGTAATGTGAGGGAGAGAGAACGTTTTACATCAGAAAGTGCCCAGATACTGATAGGGGAGATCATGGGATGTAATCTCTAATTGCAAAACATCCAGCAACAAATCACTGATGTTATTAAAAAAAATAATAACATCATTGATGTTTTGGGGCGAATTTAAACCCCACAAAATCACCTGTTTTATGTAATTTAAATTTTTACAATGTTTCGAAAAGCCAAATTTGGAGGATGCACACAGTGTGCCAACATGTGCTATATGCCATCACGGGAGATCAATGGACGCGTTTTGGGGGTGCAACCCCTTCCTCAATTATAAAGTAGCGTTGAGGAAGGGCTTGCTCCCCCAAAACACGTCCCTTGATCCCCCCTGATGGCAGATAGCACATGTGGACATTCGTAAATTGGTGTGCATCTTCCAAATTTGGCATTTCCAGGGGGTGAGTTCCCCCCATCTGAACGCTATATCAAACCCAGTTCCTAAATACTGATGTCTGATATAGCCTTCAGGTTTTACCTAATGTGAACTTTGTAAGTTCTAGTTTTTTGGCTTTCTTGTTGGTTTTACACAGGCCTGTTTTATCAGAAATGGATATTTTGATTTTTCATAATGCTAATGCAAACATTTTATACAACAAACATGTTGGTTTGTTTTAAAAACCTTGGGTAAATGCGCATGTGATTGTGCAGGTATAAAAAAGTGCCTTACTCAAGAATGTGTGGATTATTGTCTCAACACTACAACACTTTTGGGGTGATGTAATTGCTGTTTTATGCACAAATGGGGGTTATTTCCTAAGGGCAAATACACTTTGCACTACAAGTGCAGGTTCAGTGCAGTTGCAAGTGCACTTGTAGTGAAAAGTGTTTTTGCATTTAGGAAGTACCAGCCAACACTGTTTTTTATAAGGTTACCCAATCACGACATTTTCTGCACTCAACACATTTCTGTCAGGGTCAGCTTAAACAAACACAAGCAGGAAATGTCCACCAAGAATAGCTTTTGGTTGTTTTTTATTTGAAAAAGGTGTCACAGATTGTCTGGCATATTGATAGCCCCCCTACCCGCAAAGAACTCCAGGTATCGTAACCGGACATCACGGCCATTCAGGGAGGGCAAGCCAGGACGGCCGCTTTCAAGTGCCATCATTGTTGATGTATTTGGTATTCCGGCCTCAGGCCCAACTGAGCCAGCATAGTTGGCTGAATGTTTTCTTAAAAAATTATGGAGAACACAGCACGCCAGTATAATATGGTTCAGTTTATACTCCGCCATATGGATGGGTGTCAGAAATAGTCGGAACCGGCTGGCCAGGATTCCAAATGTGTTCTCCACCACTCTTCGGGCTCTGGCCAGCCGGTAATTAAAAACCCTCTGTTCCGGGGTGAGGGTCCTCATCGGGAATGGCCGCATCAGGTGGTCCCCCAGCGCAAATGCTTCATCAGCAACGAACACAAATGGGAGACCTTCAACATTGTCCTCTGGAGGTGGCAAGTCCAAACTGCCATTCTGGAGACGCCTGTAGAACTCCGTCTGGGCGATGACTCCACCATCGGACATCCGGCCATTCTTCCCCACGTCCACATACAAGAACTCGTAATTAGCCGACACCACCGCCAACATCACTATACTATTAAACCCCTTGTAATTATAATAGTATGACCCCGAGTTGGGTGGTGGGACGATGTGGACGTGTTTCCCATCAATTGCCCCTCCGCAGTTAGGAAAGTCCCACCGCTGGGCAAAGTGGGAGGCCACAGTCTGCCATTCCTGTGGCGTGGAAGGAAACTGTTGAGGAAAAAACAATAAACATTACTATTTTTTCACATAAACCTGGCAAGCAGATTAGACACAAACATTATGGGTCAACCTCCAGATAGCATTTATTAAGGGGAATTTAACAACAACAAAGTATAAGGTACACCTATCATATTCCCCCTCCCCCCCTCTCATGGGCCATTTCTAACATTATAGGGGGGGGGGGGACTCTTGGACAGGTAACCCTCTTCACTTCATTGAGAGATGAATGCCTAAATACAGGGTATTACTTGCAACAGCCCCTCCTTAGTTACACTATTGGCAGCCCACTGGACAGGTAAGAAGTGTCATAATACAAAGATATAAATACACACTGTACACATTTGAGCACATTTGGACATTCTGCTATTACCTATCAAGATAATAATAGGATACAAAAACTTTAAACAGTACTATTGGAAAGTATACAGGCAGGCCCTTGCACTACATGCTTTGGGTAATTCAGCCATAAATCTGACCACAAAAGAGATGGGTATAGTGTGTATGGGTTTGGCAAAGTCAGCAGATAGATGATTGAGGATAGAGAATTGGGATCAGCTGACTTAGCAGTTGGGGGAGGGAGGGTTACCAAAAATTTGGGGACACCACAAAAAAAAGCCTCTGGCCCTCTGCCTGAATTTAAATCCAAAATAACATTTCCCAACATTTTAGGGGGTGTTTGGGGTAAAGCACTACTATGGAGCTGATAAAATACATTGTTAAGTGACTACATGAGGTGAATATAGGGCAGGGGACACCATGCTGGAGAGGTTATTGAAGGGCAAATATGTATGAAGGACATAAAATAATAATTACATAAAAATCCAGCATGCATGAGGACAAAGGGGACATTCACAGCATATTCCAATCATGGTAATTAGGGAATGAGGAAGGAAATACAATATATTAGCAAACATTAAATACAATAAAATGTGATATAAAAGGATAAAAATCTTACCTTCATATACTCCTTCTGCAGGACCTGGATGATGGCAGAACAGGTCTCTGGGATGATGATACCCAGAGCCTGGGGGGAGATGCCTGTCGAGAACTTCAAGTCCTGCAGACTTCTCCCTGTGGCCAAATACCGCAAGGTAGCGACCAACCTCTGCTCCGGAGTGATGGCTTGCCTCATACTAATATAGGGGGTCAGCGAAGCCAACAAACGGTGAAATACGGGGTCCGTCATCCTGAGAAAGTTCCTGAAATCATCAGGATTATTCTCACGGATCTCACGGAGCAAAGGCATATGACAGAACTGGTCACGCTGAAGCAACCAATTCTTGGTCCATGAACTCCTCCCCACCCTGTTCATGGACTGGACTTGTGTCAAGGTCAGGACCCCAACACCAAGCCCCCGCACAGCACGAACTCTACGAGGAGTACGCATACGAAACATGGCTAGAAAACGGTCGGCTGCTCAGAACGAAGTAACAGAACGCACTGAAGAACAGCAAGGCCTGTGAAGAGCGACCTGAAAACCAGTAACGAACGAACAAGAATACAGTGACTAAAGTCACGCGGAACTTGCTTGCACGCACTGAAGAGCAGATACAAACCCACAAGCACAAACTGAACGGCAGAAAACGATCTGAAAGCCACGAGTCTGAAAAAGCGCGAATCGTCTCTCACCAAACTTTTACTAACACGAGATTAGCAAAAGGAGCCCAAAGGGTGCTGCGCTTGGTTCTGAACCGGCCTTTTCTAGTCTCGTCGTACGTGCTTGACGTCACCGCGTTCTTGGCGATCGGAAATTCCGACAACTTTGTGCGACCGTGTGTAGGCAAAACAAGTTTGAGCCAACATCCGTAGGAAAAAATCAGAGGATTTTGTTGTCGGAATGTCCGATCAATGTCCGACCGTGTGTACGGGGCATTAGACAACATTCCCGAGGTGGAAACTTTTGTTGATGGTTGTGTATAAAGTAGCATAATTGCTTCATGGATAAATCCTGAAAATCCAAACTTCTCGAGTCCTGGAGATATATTTCCAATGCACTCTATCGAATGCCTTCTCTGCATCCAGACCTAGGAGCAGAGAAGGCATTCGTGTGTTCTCAACATAGTTAATCAAATTGATCATCCTTCTCGTGCTGTCCGGGGCTTGACGACCCTTAACAAAGCCTACTTGGTCAGAGTCGACCAGGTAAGGGGTAATTTCTAACAAACGATTGGCCAATATTTTGGCATAAATTTTAATGTCCGAATTGAGCAATGAGATTTGTCGATAGTTTAAAGGAGATCTCAAGTCTTTGTCAGATTTCGGAAGAGTAATTATTACTGCTTCTAATAGTTCTTTTGGGCAACATTTGGCTGTAGCTATGCAATTAAACAGGTTTGTTGAGTGCGGAGCTAAAATATTAATGAATGTTTTGTAATATTCATTGGATAGACCGTCATTACCTGGCGATTTATGCAGCGGAAGGTCTTTTATAACTTTCTGGGTTTCCATTAACGATATGGGTTGATTTAGTGCGTCAAGTGTATTAGAGTGAATTTTGGGTAAGTTCACTTTGTCTAAGAATACTGTAATGTCTTTTAACGTTGGTTGGATAGTATCCTTGTCATTTTTTAAGTTGTATAAATCTCCATAATAATCTGAGAAAGCATCTGCTATTTCTTGTGGGTTTATTAAAGCTTTCCCAGATTTATGATGAATTAGTCTATCAATTTTTTTGTGTTCTTTGGCAGTGATGTAGTACAGAAGCCATCAATTTGCCTGCCCTATTATTTTGGGAGTAATAATTCAATTTCAGTCGTTTGAGGTATTTGTCTTGGTTAGTTAATAAAGTTGTCCTAAGCTCATTCCTTTTGTTGTTGAGTTTTTGTAATAAGTTAGAATTTTCTGGAGATTGCTTATGTTCTTTTTCAAGACTAGATATATCTTTTAAAAGGGTATCAAAAAATTTAGCCTTTCTCTTTTTATCCCTAGATGCCATCTGGATAAGGATACCCCTAATAAAGGCTTTGTGTGCACACCACAGATTTGTAGTGGATGTAGAGCCATTATCATTAAAATCAAAGAATTCTGACAATTTGTTCTTCATTGCAGACACGCATCTCTCTTGAGAGAATAGAAAAGTTGTCCATTTATAAGATATTTCTAACACATAGCATGTACATACCAAAAATGACACCCTAAAATGCATTCCAATACTCCTCCTGATTATGGCGATACCACATGTGTGAGACTTTTACACTGCTTGGCCACATACAAAGGGCCAACACTGAAGTAGCACTTTCAGGCGTTCTACAAGCATAAATTGCACATATCCTTTCTCAACCACCTATTACAGTTTTGAAGGCGCTGGAGCACCATAACAATGGAATTATCCACAAAATGAACCCATTTTGGAAAGCACACACCCCAACGTATAATCTGTGAGGCACAATGAGTCTTTTGAACGGTTCATTTTTTCCAGAAGGTTTTGTAAAAAGTGGAAAAAAAATGAAAATGCTTCTTTTTTTACACAAAGTTGTCCATTTATAAGATATTTCTAACACATAGCATGTACGTAGCAAAAATGACAACCCAAAATGCATTCCTCTACTCCTCCTGAGTATGGCGATACCACATGTATGAGGCTTTTACACAGCCTGGCCACATACAAAGGTCCAACATTGAAGTAGCACTTTCATGCGTTTTACAAGCATAAATTGCACATATCCTTTCTCAACCACCTATTACAATTTGAAGGCCCTGGAGCACCAGGACAATGGAATTATTCACAAAATGACCCCATTTTGGAAAGCACACACCCCAACGTATAATCTATGAGGCATAATGAGTCTTTCGAACGGTTCATTTTTTTCCAGAAGGTTTTGGAAAATGTGGAAAAAAAAATGAAAATGCATTTTTTTTTACACAAAGTTGTCCATTTATAAGATATTTCTAACACATAGCATGTACATACCAAAAATGACACCCCAAAATGCATTCCAATACTCCTCCTGATTTTGGCCATACCACATGTGTGAGACTTTTACACTGCCTGGCCACATACAAAGGCCCAATATTGAAGTAGCACTTTCAGGCGTTCTACAAGCATAAATTGCACATCTCATTTCTCAACCACCTATTACATTTCTGAAGGCCCTGGAGCACCAGGACAATGGAATTGTCCACAAAATGACCCCATTTTGGAAAGAAAACACCCCAACGTATAATCTATAAGGCATAATGAGTCTTTTGAATGGTTCATTTTTTTTCCAGAAGTTTTTGGAAAATGTGGAAAAAAATGAAAATGCATTTTTTTTACACAAAGTTGTCCCTTTATAAGATATTTATAACGCATAGCGTGTACGTAGCAAAAATGACACCCCAAAATACATTCTGCTATTCCTCCTGAATATGGCGATACCACATGTTTGAGACTTTTACACAGCCTGGCCACATACAGAGGCCCAAAATCCAAGTAGTACCTCCAGGCATTCTAGCAGCATTAATTACACATATCATTTTCTGACTACCGATTACATTTTTGAAGGCCCTTCATATTTCTAACACATAGCAGGTACATACCAAATAACAAAAGATTACCTGTGGTTTTAGAAGTGCAGTGGTCCAGGCAGCAGGCAGGAATGAGGTCAGCGACAGCAAAAGCAATCATCCAGGCAGCAGGCAGGAATACTGTCCATAGTTCGTACAGGCAGATATTGTCAGCACAGCCAGAGCACAGCCAAAACACAGCCAGAGCACAGCCAAAGCACAGGTCCAGGTAGCAGGCAGAGGTGTCCCGGCAGAAATACTGTCCAAAGTCAGTAGAGGCAGCAGGCAGATATATGGTCAACACAGCCAAAGTATTGGTCCAAACTGCAGGAAGAAACATGGTCCATAATGTCATGGGTCATTACAGGCAGCAATATGGTCAGCACAGCCAAAGTATTGGTCCAGGCAGAAGGAAGGACCATCAAGCTTAGGGCCAGGGGGACAGGGGTAGAGGCTTCTCCCACCCAAATCGCTTTGAAGCCTCTGGGTAACCAGACCCTGTTCTGGGATCACAGAGAATGAAAAACTGTTTTTCTCTACTCAGAACGCTATTCTGAAGCCCCTCACATATGTGAGACCCCTGTGTACTAAAGTAGATGGCCAAAAGATCAGTCCAAGTGGCAGGCAAAAACTTGGTCGATGCCAAGGTCGGTGCACGTGGAAGTCAGAAACGTTGTTTAAATCAGCAGGCAGAGGCATCGTCGGTAAACAGGCTGAGGTTGGTGCACGTGAAAGTCAGAAACGTGGTTTAAATCGGCAAGCAAAGACATCGTCGGTAAACAGGCCAGGGTCAGTTAATTAACATGGTAGCAGGCAAATGGGGAAATGGCAGTCTGGTAATAATACAGGGAACTAATATTGGATGGATGTATGATAATTTTTGAAGCAATCTCCAATGCACAGGCCAGGTTGGGAGGGACATTGGGGACAATAATAGCTGGAATCTCTTCTTACTCCACCTCTGCTGCATACACGGCATTTCAATTGGTGTCTTCTTCCAGATTCTGTGGGGGGAATGCTATAGGGAAAGTGTTGCTCGTGAAGTCGACTCACATTATCCGAGCGAATGCTTCCTGGGGCGGGACCTTGTTGGTAAATGAGGGCAGTGACGATATCTTCAATATACTTGAGGTAGGTGACTTGTTGGTGTTGAGTTGCTTTTTGGTAGCAGACAAACGAATTAAAAAGGGCCATGTGAAACAGGTGAAAGGCAACTTTCTTGTACCAGTAACGGGACTTTCTGTTTGATAGATAGGGCTGTAGCATCTGATCATTTAAATCCCCCCCCATATACATATTGTAGTCGTGGACACATTTGGGCTTTACAATGAGGCCGCGTCTTCTTTGGATCTCCACCACGGTGTCATTGCGGATGGTAGAGAGGATGTGGACATCTTTCTTGTCCCTCCACTTCATGGCCAACACCTCCTCATTCCTCATGAATGCCGATTCTCCGTTTTGTAATTTTTTTGTCAACAGATTTTGTGGGAATCCCTTACGTTTTTTTTTTAAGGTACCACAGGCCGGCGTTTTTTTACTGTAAAGATGACGAAAAAGGGGCAGGCTGGTATAATAGTTGTCGACATATAAATGGTATCCTTTGTCGAACAGGGGGTATGCCAGCTCCCAGACAATTTTCCCACTGGTTCCAATATATGTGGGGCAGTCACGGGGCTGGAGCTGGCAGTCTTTGCCTTCGTAGATCCGGAATGTGAAGACATATCCAGTGGCTCGATCGCATAATTTATTTAACTTCAGCCCATACCTGGCTCTCTTGCTTGGTATATAAAGCTTGAAGTGCAGTCGGACAGTGAAATGTATGAGGGACTCGTCCACACAAATTTTTTGGTCTGGGATGAAAACTTCTCTAAATCGCTGGGAAAAAGAATTGATTAGGGGGCGTATCTTGTACAATTTGTCATGGTTGGGATGATCTCAGGGAGGGCACTGTGAATTGTCATTGAAGTGGATAAAACGCATAATCATGTTGTATCTTGTCCTGGACATGACAGCAGAATATATGGGCATGTGTTGGATGGGGTTGGTGGACCAATATGCATGGACTTCGTTCTTTTTTGTAAGCCCCATATTGAAAGTTAGGCCCAAAAACAATTTAAATTCATCCAGTGTGACACATCGCCACTGGAACATGAGGGCGTAGGAAGAATTGGGGTTGGCAGTAATAAATTGGGATGCATAAAAATTAGTTTGATCCACCATATTCTGCAGAAAATCTTGTGGGAAAAATAAAGAAAAATAATCGAATTGAGAAAAATTTGTAGTGTCGGGCTGCACACCTGGTTGTGCGGTGAAAGGGGGGATGATAGCGGATCCTGAGTTGGCAGGCAACCAGAAGGGGTTTGCCAGGGCATCGGAAGGTAGGACTGGGGCTGGGTTCTTCGGGTTGGGCGGGTAATTCCAGTACTTGCACTGGGCTCCTCTTCCTGGGGTCTGGCGCTGCTGGTGGTGGGCAGATCTCGTGATCTTGGTCCTGATCTTGGTCCTGATCTCATTCTTTTGGGAGGGACGGTTTCCTCCTCGGACTCGGACTCTGATCCACTATGGTCCAGTGGCTCGTATTCCGAACCAGAATCGGATGATGTGAGCTCCCCGCTGCTCTCATCATCCAACATGGCAAGAATCTCATATGCCTCCTCAGGTGTGTAAACCCTTTGGGACATTATGGCAATGCTTATTGGCGGGCCTGTGTAATGGTACTGCTGGTGGTAGTGGTACCGATTGAGGTATTAGTGGCAGGCCTGTGTGGTGGTACAGATGGCGGTATGGGTGGTGGTGGTACCAATGGTGGTACGGGTGGTGGTGGTGGTACCGATGGCAGTACAGGTGGTGGTGGTGGTGGCGGTACGGGTGGTAGTGGTACTGATGGCGGTACAGGTGGTGGTGGCGGTACAGGTCGCAATTGCGGTACCGGTGGCGGTACGGGTGGTGGTGGTACCGATGGCGGTACAGGTGGTGGTACCAATGGCGGTACGGGTGGTGGTGGCGGTACGGGTGGTGGTGGTACCGATGGCGGCACTAGTGGCGATACTGGTAGCGGCCTGTGTGGCAGTATAGATGGTGGGCCTGATGGAAGTACTAGTGGCGTTACTGGTGGTGGTACCGATGGCGGTACTGGTAGCCTGTGTGGCGGTACCGATGGCGGTGGGCCTGTGACAGATGGGCTGATTGACAGATGGGCTGGTTGACAGATGGGCTGATTGGCTGGGCTGTGTGACAGGTCCTCTCTATTGGGGGGGGCCGTGTTGTGCACAGTACAATACAATAAAATGTCAGACAGACACTGATTTCACTCACTGATCCCTGCTCTCTCCTCACACGATTGGTGTGTGAGGAGAGCAGGGATCAGATGGTAACAGCTACTCAATATTTACATTTGTGACCGGCTGTGATTGGACACAGCCGGTCACATGGTAAACAGCCAATTTCATTGGCTGTTTACCCTGATCGGGGAAGCGCTGTGTCCAAGGGACACTCGACTTCCTCAATTCCTGCTCTGCATGGCTTCGGAGGTGCACGGAGCGTGCCGCCGAGTTTGTTGTGACAGGTGATCGGCTGTGACTTTGACACAGCCGATCACGGGGTAAACAGCCAATAAAATTGGCTGTTTACCGTGATTGGGGAAGCGCTGTGTCCGAAGGACACACGCCGTCCCCGATCGCCGCGCTGCACGCCCCCGCGGGCGCCGCCGGCATGTTATCCTGCTGGACATCATATGACGCCCAGTCAGGATAACGCAACCTTTTCCCGGACGTCAATATGCTATTGACCGGGCGGGAAGTGGTTAATTCAGTTTCTAGCTAGTAAACCTCCAAGAATAAACCTATTCACCCCTAGGGGAGCAGACTGTGAACAGGTCTATTGTAAATTGAATAAACAAAAGGGAGAACAGTATGTCGTCTAGTAAATCAATGTATTCTAGCAAGTCAAACCAATCAGGAAATGAAAGCAGCATAAGTCTCTACAAGGAATAAGTGATACCAACAGGCTACCTAGTGGTAGTTAAGACTGAGCGTACAAGTCTTTTAGTACTGTAGATGCTTTAAGATGCATGATCCATATATACCAGTGCTTCTTAAAGTGAATTACGTTATAATTTTTAAGTGCTAACAGTCATTCATAGTACACCTGGATGTTGACTCTAAGAATGACATCACACGGGTTAGGGGCCTCAACTGATTTCCACATTTTCGTTATGGTAAGTCTAGCCGCTATAAGAATATTCGCCACTAATATTCTGTATTGAAATGGGAAAGTGTCAAAGTTGATACCTAAAAGGGCCATAGCAGGTGATAGTTTTAACAAGTTGCCTGTGAGAGAGGCAATAAAGGCGGATATCGAGTTCCAGAAACTGGTCAGATTTTTACAACTCCATAAAATGTGGAATAATGAACCAACTTGATCCGTACAACGCCAGCATAGTGGTGATGTAGATGGATATATTTTAGCTAATTTGTAAGGAGTTAGGTACCATCTATTCAATATTTTCTGGGAGTTATCCCAATGCTCTAAGCAGGATGTTGCAGTTTGGTTTATTCTCATAGCATTGTACCAACATTTGTCCGAAAAGGATTGTCCTAAATCTTTTCCCCATTTATACATATTAGGGTTTTTCTCATATTTAGGATACTGAGAAAAAACTTTATAGAAGAAAGCTATACTTTTATGTTTTACAGGTTTGTTAATGGTGAGGTGTGACCAAATTAAAAATGGAATTTCAAAATCTTGATGTGGATTAAAGCTTTGCAGATGGTTAACCTTATTTAACTTATCAATAGTGGCTTTGTATCCTGAGGGAAGGTGTACGTAAAAGTTAAAGCCCTCAGCCATCCATTTGTTCATCGAGAGTCGGCCTCTACAGTAGTCAAGGGCTCTGAGTGGTATAGATATCTTTTGTAAATGCCCTAGAGCATGGAAGTTTGAGACAAGAAACTTCCATGCTAACAGGGTAGCTTTAATGGAAAGCAATTTAGGAACTATGACCTTAGGGAATATCATGTAAGCCACTGACAGGGCAAATGAATCATTTCCTTGGTGATTTCTGTTTCAATGGATAACCACAGCTTATCGTCATTTGGGGGGGAACCAGTATTTCATTTGATCCAAAAGTGTTGCGTAGTAGTATTTATGCATATCAGGTAAGTTCATACCCCCTTTGTTTTTAGAAGGTGTTAAAATAGAGAAAGCTACCCTTGGTTTTTTGTTTTTCCAGACCAGGTTTCTCAATTTAGTTTTTAGAATCTTGAAAAAGCTTGAAGGTATTGGAATAGGTATCGCTCTAAAAAGGTAGAGTATCTTGGGTAGGGTTTGCATTTTAAATGCTGCAATTTTGCCTATCCAGGATAGGTGCGTTTGTTTTATATTTTGAAAATCTTTAGAAATCAAGTCTAATAACTTAGGAAAATTAGCTGCATATAGTTTTTTTGTGGGAAATGTAAGGTTGATACCTAGATAGGTGAACGAAGATGTATCCCAATTATAATTATATTTTTCTTTGAGGATCGTAGAGGTAACGTTAGATATATACATAGGTAGGACAAAGCTTTTCCTATTGTTAATTTTGTAATAAGATACTTTACTAAAGGAGTTAAGTATTGATTGTAGCACATGCAGGGATTTGTTGGGACTAGTTAAAGATAGAATGATGTCATCGGCAAATAGCCCAATTTTATGTATTCTATCACCTATCTTTGTTCCTAAAATATTTTCATTGGACCTAATGGTTTTCACTAAGGGTTCAATTACCAAAGAAAATATAATGGGTGAGAGTGGGCAACCCTGTCTGGTGCCATTCGTGAGGTTAAAAGTCTTAAACTTTTGCTGATGGTTGTGTATAAAGTAGCATAATTGCTTCATGGATAAATCCTGAAAATCCAAACTTCTCAAGAGTCCTGGAGATATATTTCCAATGCACTCTATCGAATGCCTTCTCTGCGTCCAGACCTAGGAGCAGAGAAGGCGTTCGTGTGTTCTCAACGTAGTTGATCAAATTGATCATCCTTCTCGTGCTGACCGGGGGTTGACGACCCTTAACAAAGCCTACTTGGTCAGAGTCGACCAGGAAAGGGGTAACTTCTAACAAACGATTGGCCAATATTTTGGCATAAATTTTAATGTCCGAATTGAGCAACGAGATTGGTCGATAGTTTAAAGGAGATGTCAAGTCTTTGTCAGATTTCGGGAGAGTAATTATTACTGCTTCTAATGCCACGTACACACGGTCGGACTTTCTAGCCTACTTGGTCCGGCACACTTTCCGACGGACTTTGTCCGCCAGGTGCACCGGACTTTAAAACGGACGGACTTGCCCACACACGACCGGACTTTCCAGCAGGCTAAGTCCGCCCGTCTTTCCGACGGACTTTCGCCGGAGTTACGGCGGACTTTCAGAATGAACGGACTTGCCCACACACGGACAAGTCCGTTCATTTTGAACGTGACTCAGGTGCGACGGGACTAGAAAAGGATGTCAATCTTGCCGCTTTTATCGGCGAGATTGACACCTTGCGAGCCCCGTCGCGGGGCATACCAGGCCCTTAGGTCTGGTATGGATTATAAAGGGAACCCCCTACGACGAAAAAACGGCGTGGGGTCCCCCCTAGAATCCATACCAGACCCCGATCCGAGCACGCAGCCTGGCCGGTCAGGAAAGGGGGTGGGGACGAGCGAGCGCCCCCCCCCTCCTGAACCGTACCAGGCCGCATGCCCTCAACATGGGGGGTGGGTGCTTTGGGGGAGGGGGGCGCCCTGCGGGGCCCCCCACCCCAAAGCACCTTGTCCCCATGTTGATGAGGACAAGGGCCTCTTCCCGACAACCCTGGCCGTTGGTTGTCGGGGTCTGCGGGCGGGGGCTTATCGGAATCTGGGAGCCCCCTTTAATAAGGAGGCCCCCAGATCCCGGCCCCCCACCCTATGTGAATGAGTATGGGGTACATGGTACCCCTACCCATTCACCTAGGGAAAAAGTGTAATAAAACACACTACACAGGTTTTTAAAATATTTTATTAAACAACTCCGGGGGGGGAGATCTTCCTCCGGCTTCGGGGGTCTTCTTCCGGCTTCGGGGGTCCCTGCGCTTCATCTTCTCCCGGCGTCCGGTTGGTTCTTCTCCCGGTGTTCCAGTTCTTCGGCCGGCTCCTCTGCTGTCTTCAGGTAGCTCTCTTGCCAGCAGAGGTCCGGACTCCTGGGCTCCTGGGCTTCTGGGCTTCTGGGCTTCTTCTCTTCTCTTCTCTTCTCCAGATGTTGATACGACGCTCTCTCCGGCTGGACTGCTCTCCGAGGGCTGCGTTGTGACTTATATAGGCGGAGACCCCGCCCCCTTTTGATGTCACAGTCCCTGGGCATGCTGGGACTGTGACGTTTTAGGGGGCGTGGTCACTGGGTGATGTTGACCACGCCCCCTAAAACATCACAGTCCCAGCATGCCCAGGGACTGTGACATCAAAAGGGGGCGGGGTCTCCGCCTATATAAGTCACAACGCAGCCCTCGGAGAGCAGTCCAGCCGGAGAGAGCGTCGTGTCAACATCTGGAGAAGAGAAGAGAAGAGAAGAAGCCCAGAAGCCCAGAAGCCCAGGAGCCCAGGAGTCCGGACCTCTGCTGGCAAGAGAGCTACCTGAAGACAGCAGAGGAGCCGGCCGAAGAACTGGAACACCGGGAGAAGAACCAACCGGACGCCGGGAGAAGATGAAGCGCAGGGACCCCCGAAGCCGGAAGAAGACCCCCGAAGCCGGAGGAAGATCTCCCCCCCCAGAGCTGTTTAATAAAATATTTTAAAAACCTGTGTAGTGTGTTTTATTACACTTTTTCCCTAGGTGAATGGGTAGGGGTACCATGTACCCCATACTCATTCACATAGGGTGGGGGGCCGGGATCTGGGGGCCCCCTTATTAAAGGGGGCTCCCAGATTCCGATAAGCCCCCGCCCGCAGACCCCGACAACCAACGGCCAGGGTTGTCGGTAAGAGGCCCTTGTCCTCATCAACATGGGGACAAGGTGCTTTGGGGTGGGGGGCCCCGCAGGGTGGCCCCCTCCCCCAAAGCACCCACCCCCCATGTTGAGGGCATGCGGCCTGGTACGGTTCAGGAGGGGGGGGGCGCTCGCTCGTCCCCACCCCCTTTCCTGACCGGCCAGGCTGCGTGCTCGGATCGGGGTCTGGTATGGATTTTAGGGGGGACCCCACGCCGTTTTTTCGTCGTAGGGGGTTCCCTTTATAATCCATACCAGACCTAAGGGCCTGGTATGACCCACGCTCGCCGCAATAGGAAAATTTGTTTTTCCTATTGCAGCGAGCGCGAGATGCAATACCCTGCCCTCGTGTCGTATCTGGTCCGTCGGACCAGCATACACACGAGCGGGCTTTCCGTCGGACCAGCACACACACGAGCGGACTTTCCGCCCGAAACTGAGTCCGGCGGAAAGATTTAAAACTTTTTTCAAATCTAGGTCCGGCGGGCTTTTGGGAAAAAGTCCGCCGGAAAAGTCCGCCGGCGCCTACACACGGGCGGATTGTCCGGCACACTCTGGTCCGCCGGACCAAGTATGCCGGAAAGTCCGACCGTGTGTACGCGGCATTATAGTTCTTTTGGGCAACATTTGGCTGTAGCTATGCAATTAAACAGGTTTGTTAAGTGCGGAGCTAAAATATTAATGAATGTTTTGTAATATTCGTTGGATAGACTGTTATTACCTGGCAATTTATGCAGCAGAAGGTCTTTTATAACTTTCTGGGTTTCCATTAACGATATGGGTTGATTTAGTGCGTCAAGTGTATTAGAGTCAATTTTGGGTAAGTTCACTTTGTCTAAGAATACTGTAATGTCTTTTAACGTTGGTTGGATAGTATCCTTGTCATTTTTTAAGTTGTATAAATCTCCATAATAATCTGCGAAAGCATCTGCTATTTCTTGTGGGTTTATTAAAGCTTTCCCAGATTTATGATGAATTAGTCTATCAATTTTTTGTGTACTTTGGCAGTGACGTAGTACAGAAGCCATCAATTTGCCTGCCCTATTATTTTGGGAGTAATAATTCAATTTCAGTCGTTTGAGGTATTTGTCTTGGTTAGTTAATAAAGTTGTCCGAAGCTCATTCCTTTTGTTGTTGAGTTTTTGTAATAAGTTAGAATTTTCTGGAGATTGCTTATGTTCTTTTTCAAGACTAGATATATCTTTTAAAAGGGTATCAACAAAGTTTAGCCTTTCTCTTTTTATCCCTAGATGCCATCTGGATAAGGATACCCCTAATAAAGGCTTTGTGTGCACACCACAGATTTGTAATAGATGTAGAGCCATTATCATTAAAATCAAAGAATTCTGACAATTTGTTCTTCATTGCAGACACGCATCTCTCTTGAGAGAATAGAAATGTATTATTCTTCCAAAGGGTTGACGTTAGCCTGTCGTAATAGATAAAGTGATTGGTGAATGGTCTGACCAAGTGATATTATGAATTTGTGCATCTGAAATTTTTTGTAAGAGCATTTTGTTTGCAATGAAGAAATCAATTCTGGAATACGTTTTATGTACATTAGAGAAAAATGTGTTGTCTTTTTCAGTAGTATGTAAACACCTCCATGGATCATATAAATCTTCCTCAGCGAAAATATTACCAAGACTCAATCTATTAATGTGGTCTCTTTTAGTAGTATCTACATTAGGATCCATCGGGGCATTAAAATCTCCGCAGATTATAATATGCCCTTTCTGTATTTTCCGTACCTTTCTCAACAGCTTACGGATGAATTTTTGTTGATGCTTGTTAGGAGCGTAAATGTTGGCTATTGCGTAAGTTAAATTGTCTATAATAGCAACTAGAATTATATACCGACCATGGTCGTCTATTACTGAGTCCAAAAGGTGGAATGAGACTGTCCCTTTGATTGCTGTTATAACACCTTTCTTCTTCTTGAGGTTGTTAGAGTAGAAGATATGTGGGAAAAAAGGATGTGAAAATTTAGGTGCTTTATCTTTCGCAAAATGCGACTTCTGTACACATATGATGTCACTCTGAAGTTTGATAGCATCAGTCCAGAGAGCTTTTCTTTTATGAGGACTGTTAAGCCCGTTGGTGGTCAGAGAAAAATTTTTAAGTTGCAAAATTTTTTAAGGTGTTGATGATAAGTAGCAGCGCCTATTGTGGATAAGCCAAGATATATAATGATCATGTTCCTGAATGGAGAGACCAACCTTGAAGGAAAAAAGATAGATTCTCATAGAATGTATGAGTAATTTTGAAATCCCGTTAGAAAAAAATATACGGAGACAAAAATAGAAACAATCATAAAAATTCAGAACGTTGAAGAAAAACTTTGAGTCGCCATGCAACTGTAGGGTGCACCAATGTGCACTTATAGATAGGGGGAAATTTACCATTTCCTTCCGGGGTAAAAGTTTCCCTGAGAACAGATAGGTTTGAGGGTCAATATAAGCAGTGAACCATAGTAATCCAGTGAGTTTAGGCATGACTAAGTTGCTTTTCTTGTGCAATTTATACTGCAAATTATTTGCTCTGAGAGTTATCTTCATCCATAGGGAGCTACCCCCATTTCCCCAACAACTTCAGGCCGTCATCCAGTGTATGGATATTGTAGGAAACATCATTACGATCAACGATCAATTTGGTTGGGAAACCCCATCTATATTTGAGATTATGAGTACGGAGAAACTTAGTAATGGAATTCAGGTTTTTCCGTGCCAATAAAGTTGCTTGTGAAAGGTCTGAGTAGAAAAAAATACCTGCATATGGATCAGGTAGTGGGACATGTTGCGCTTTGCATCAGGAGATCTTTAATATGATAGAAATGAATTCTCGCAATAACATCTCTCGGGAGTTTTTCTGGTATATGCAAAGGTTTTCGCAATCGATGAGCCCTGTGAATTGTCAGCTCCTGAAGCGGGATTTTGGGGAGTAGGTCAGATATCATTTTTTCAAAAATCCTTGTAATTCAGTATTTTTGACAGTTTCTAGGATCCCTCTAAATTTTATATTATTGCATATGGATCTGTCCTCGATTTCTGACACTTTCAACTTACGTTGCCTCAATTCTTCTATTAGCTCAAAATGGGAGTCTACCAATTCATTATGAGCATGAGCGACATCCTCCATTTTGTTTTCCATGTCATCAATTCTTACTCCTATACCTTCTATTGCCACATTAGTTTTGTGCATATATGACTGCACATCTTGTTGAATCGCTCCCCTCAGGGACAGAAGCATTTCTTTGATATCTGTATCAAGTATAGGCTGTCCAGATGTGGGGAAGGCAAGCAGGTTATCAGCACAGGGATTATTAACAGGTGGCTGGTCATAATCAGGCAGTGAACTACTGGCATGTTCATCTGAAGGGGAAATCCTCCTTCTTTGTTTCTGAGGTCCAATAATTTCCTCCCCCATTTCAGGGTCAGACACATATCTGCCGTTTTCAGTGTTACCAAGCTCACTGTCTCTGTCACTGAGGCGTGCTGGCTGTTGTACAGCCCTAGAGTGCTGAGGTAAAGCTGTGCCATTTTTCCTCACAGAATCACTATAGTGATTCTTAAATGACCTCAATTTCCTGGGTCCTCCGCGGTCTTTCCTTTTCCCCATTGTGACACGTTATTACTCCAGATATTACAGTATCTTTTTGTGCCCTCAATACCTCTTTTAGTTGCCGTGTGTAGCTTCAGGGAAAGTCAGTGCTGCAGAGCTCAGCTAGATAGCAGCCATCTTCCTCCACTGCCGGCCACGCCCCCCCATCTATGTTTATTTTATGCAAGAGGCAGATGCCTCACCTTGGCATTTGTGAGCTAACCTGTTTGTTGATGGTTGTCCAATTAAACATTTCCAAGGAAGTTATCTACAAGGGATTGTAAAATGCAGATTTGTCTGATTAGACTTGAGAGGGGCTTAAAGATCCAGGGGGGCGAGCTAATGCAATTTGATAAGAATGCAATTTGGCCATAAGCAGTACAAGGAGTATCAGATAATGATAATTAGACATAAAAGGGGTCTTAAGGGGTATTTATTGAGTACTTGTTTATGGTAAATACCATTTTTCAAAGGGGAACTTGTTTACCCACTTAAGGGTAGTTGAGAGTGCAATTTTGCAATAATACAGGAAATATCTAATCAACTTCAATTGAAATTTATGTCTGCAGCTGTTCTAGGTCAAGAGGCATTATTTGTCACACATAAGATCAAAGGTGCTAGTAAAACCAGCCAATTGGATAGCCCTGCATTTAAAGTGTTTGTAAAACCTAAACATTTTTTACCTTAATGCATTCCTTGCATTAAGGTAAAAAATGTTTAGGTGTCAGTATTCCCCCTCAACCCCCTTTTACTTACCTGAGCCCTCATTCGATCCAGCACCATTCATGTCTGCACCTCTTCTTTCCCCTCGCTGACTTTTGCTGGGGCACCAGGAGCAATTGGTTTCTGATGCTGTCAATCAAAGTCAGTGACGAGGAAGCGGGGGGGCGGAGCCGAGTCTGTGTTAATGAACGCAACAGGGCTCAGGTTTCCACAGGGGCACTGGATAGAGGGGAGGGGCCAGGATTGCCAGGGGGAACCAAAAAGAGGACGTTCGCGGCCGCTCTGTGCAATTCTACTGCACAGAACAGGTAAGTATAGACATGTAGGTAAATTTAGGCAGGCCTAGCTGGTTTCTAGTGTAGCAGAATCTCTAACCTCTTCCAGTCTAATGAGAACCTTTGAGGCCACAGACCGCTGACATCCTTCAATATGTAGTGGGTTGTGAGGCATAGTGGGTGCAAAGATGGTGAAAGTCATTGGGCGCCAGACACTTCTTGGATGCAAAAGAGGTTTTATTTCTTTTAACAGTCCTTTTTATATTTTGCAAGGGAAAGAGGGTTAGGGCCAGGACACCCTTAAGTGGTTGCAATTTCAATAGGCAGACTCCGAGACTTCAATAGGAAGACAGCCGTACAGGGAAAGGCTCCAGTAAGGTGCCACTTCTGCACGTGCAGGTTTGCTGTCTCCTATGGCAACAGTATTTAGCAGTTCCTAACACAAAGTTTCAACAGTTCTCTCAGCTTCACTACAATGTCCACTTGTAGCTCTTCGGCCCCTTGAGCTCCTAGTCTCTCACTGGACTCTGATTCACTGACTGAATCCCTTGAGCTCCTCAAGGCTTTTGCGGTGGTATCTCCCTCAAGCGTCACCCACGCTTCCCTGCTGGGTCCCTAACTTGGCACTCCAGATATCTTTCCAGCTTCACCCCTGCTGACCGGCTCGGTCCCTGGCTTGACACACAAGGCTGCTCTGCAAGCGTCACCTCTGCTGGTTGGTCCCTGACTTGATTACCGCATGAAGTTTCCCGATTCTCCACTGTGCCCGTTCAGTGAGAATGTTGCTCCGGTACTTGCTTCAGTCACTCACTATGGTCCCCGGCAAAGGTGGTTGGTCCCTCAGTGGCATCAGCTTCCCCTCTACCTCCAACCACAACAGGTTCTCCGGCTGGCAGAAGCGTCACCTCTGGTTGGACTGCAAGCCGTAGTCCCAACCCTGCACTGCCCTCTTACTTCTGGATAGGCCCTCACACAGCCTGGCAGCCAGATGCCCCCAGGATGGGCCCAATCTCCAGCCTAGCAGCTCGGGGCAGACGACACACATCCACCCAGACAGCAGTCCGGGTGGCACAGAACATAGATCACCTGACTCCACCCAAATATTTAGGTTCTCTGAGCAGGCTAAGGGATTTAGGAAAACCCCTGCCCATTGGCTGAGATATCCAATATACCCATAACTTGACCTTGAAATGTCTTTCTCACATCTAATGCCACCAAGTGCCCAGCCACCTAGTGGCAGAAGAGAAAAGTACAACAAGGCCAAACTTAGGGAGAAATCTATGGATCTCTAGCAACTATCTACAGTAGCTATTCCTGTCAAGGAATTTGGTGAGGAGCTCCCTGACTAAACCCTAGGACACTACACTAGGCCTGTTTGTTTTCATTCTGGGCTGGGAGTGGCTCAGGGTGGTAGCTGGTGACTCACAGGCAGCATCACCGACACCTCCCTCTTCTTTCTAGAGCTTGCTAGAAAGATCTGGAAGGAGAGGAGGAGAGGAGAGATGGCCTGCCTGGGGTGTTTTAGGGAGCTCTGACCAATCCCCAACCTGGATTGGCAGGGGCGGGCCTCCTTAAATACCTGGGGTCAGCCCAGCTGGGGAGGAGTTGTCAGGTGGAAGAGCTGGAGTGAGGCAGTGTGAAGGCTTTCGGGCCCAGTCTGGGGGGGGTGACCCTTGGATGGGGCATGGATGCATCCAGGAGGAGTGACGAGATCCTACAAGGAGAGGCACATGAGAGAGCAAGTAAAGGACAGGGGAGAGAACCCTTCTAATGCCCCGTACACACGGTCGGATTTTCCGATGGAAAATGTCCGATCGGAGCGTGTTGTCGGAAATTCCGACCATGTGTGGGCTCCATCGGACATTTTCCATCGGATTTTCCGACACACAAAGTTGGAGAGCAGGAGATAAAATTTTCCGACAACAAAATCCGTTGTCGGAAATTCCGATCGTGTGTACACAAATCCAACGGATAAAGTGCCACGCATGCTCAGAATAAATAAAGAGATGAAAGCTATTGGCCACTGCCCCGTTTATAGTCCCGACGTACGTGTTTTACGTCACCGCGTTTAGAACGATCGGATTTTCCGACAACTTTGTGTGACCGTGTGTATGCAAGACAAGTTTGAGCCAACATCCGTCGGAAAAAATCCTAGGATTTTGTTGTCGGAATGTCCGAACAAAGTCCGACCGTGTGTACGGGGCATTAGAGTCTCCAGGGGGACAACTGGTCACAGCCAAGAGGGCTGGTGAGTGAGCACAATTGGGAGGACTGGGGAGGCACGCCTGAGAGAACTGGGAGATTGCAGTTTGAGATTGGTGCAGAACCAGAAGAGAGGGCTGTGGGAAGGGCAGTGGAGAGAGGTCATTGCAGCCAGGCTGGCTGGCAGGGCCTGAAGAGAGCTATCTGGGAGTGGTAGCTGAATAGAGGATAGCTAGCACCAGAATAGCTCACCAGAAGAGAGGGCTGTGGGAAGGGCAGTGGAGAGAGGTCATTGCAGCCAGGCTGGCTGGCAGGGCCTGAAGAGAGCTATCTGGGAGTGGTAGCTGAATAGAGGATAGCTAGCACCTGAACTATTTCTACACCACAGGGGCCCAAGGTCCTTGACCGCAAAAGGCAGTTCATTGAGGCCTGGCTGAAGCAGTGTCAGGCCTACCCATGCGGTGCTAGCTAGTCCGGAGGAGTAACAGTCTGCAGTAAGGGAAGTGCTGGTGGAGTAACAGTCTGCAGCAAGTGAAGTGCTGGAGGAGAAACGGTGTGCAGCAATTGTTTGTGCTGGAAAGAAGATTGGAGTGTATATACTGGAGTGTATATAGCAGTCCCAATCAAGTTTACATTTCTGGGCATCCCATAATTCCCATCCAAGTTTAATCCTCTCAAATAAAAAAACAAAAAAACAAATCTATGGACTGGTCTATGTCGCTGAGTGACAGAGAGATGGATGTCTGGCTGGGCAGGGTGACAGGTGAACCACTACACTCGGCAACCCCTACGGGGGCATGGCTACACTGTTAAGAAAAATGTTAACTTTACAATCACTTTAAGCTGTATATCAAGGAACTATTTTGAACTGTATCATTATGGAAGCAGTCCATTTTAGCGCTCACCCCCACAGGGGCCGCTGGAAATAACCCAGGTCTCCTTTACCTGTTCAGAGACTGCTAGGTCCATATACCAGTTCCAGAGATCACTTACAAACACATGTTTAGTCTAGAGGTGTCTTTTTGTTTTATTGCAGTACTTGAGAAGGAGAGAGGGGTGAGGGTGCAGGAAACTTCAAAACACAAACAGGTACAGAAGAACTGATTCTCAAGCAAAAAATCCTTCAGAAGCAGTTTGTAAGTAGAGGGGACAGCCAGTCAATCTGATACTCTGTAAAAGCAATCACAGTCCTTGTAGCTACTAGGGATGAGCCGAACACCCCCCTGTTCGGTTCGCACCAGAACATGCGAACAGGCAAAAAATTAGTTTGAACACGCGAACACCGTTAAAGTCTATGGGACACAAACACGAATAATCAAAAGTGCTAATTTTAAAGGCTTATATGCAAGTTATTGTCATAAAAAGTGTTTGGGGACCTGGGTCCTGCCCCAGGGGACATGGATCAATGCAAAAAAAGTTTTAAAAACGGACATTTTTTCGGGAGCAGTGATTTTAATAATGCTTAAAGTGAAACAATAAAAGTGTAATATCCCTTTAAATTTCGTACCTGGGGGGTGTTTATAGTATGCATGTTTCCCGTGTTTAGAACAGTCTGACAGCAAAATGACATTTCAAAGGAAAAAAAGTCATTTAAAACTACTCGCGGCTATTAATGCATTGCCGGTCCGACAATACACATAGAAGTTCATTAATAAAAACGGCATGGGAATTCCCCACAGGGGAACCCCGGACCAAAATGTAAAAAAAAAATGACGTGGGGGGTCCCCCTAAATTCCATACCAGGCTCTTCAGGTCTGGTATGGATATTAAGGGGAACCCTGACCAAAATTTAAAAAAAAAAAATGACGTGGGGGGTCCCCCTAAATTCCATACCAGGCCCTTATCCGAGCACGCAACCTGGCAGGTCGCAGGAAAAGAGGGGGGACGAGAGAGCGCCCCCCCCTCCTGAACCGTACCAGGCCACATGCCCTCAACATTGGGAGGGTGCTTTGGGGTAGCCCCCCAAAACACCTTGTCCCCATGTTGATGAGGACAAGGGCCTAATCCCCACAACCCTGGCCGGTGGTTGTGGGGGTCTGCGGGGGGGGGGCTTATTGGAATCTGGAAGCCCCCTTTAACAAGGGGACACCCAGATCCCAGCCCTCCCCCCTGTGTGAAATGGTAAGGGGGTACCTACCATTTCACTAAAAAACTGTCAAGAATGTTAAAAATGACAAGAGACAGTTTTTGACAATTCCTTTATTTAAATGCTTCTTCTTTCTTCTCTCTTCTATCTTCTATCTTTCTTCATCTTCTTCTTCTTCTGGTTCTTCTGGTTCTTCTCCGGTGTTCTCGTCCAGCACCTCCTCTGCGGCGTCTTCTTCCCTTCTTCTCCTCGGGCCGCCCGCAGACCCCCACAACCACCGGCCAGGGTTGTGGGGATGAGGCCCTTGTCCTCATCAACATGGGGACAAGGTGTTTTTGCGTGCTCGGATAAGGGTGTGGTATGGATTTTTGGGGGGACCCCATGCCGTTTTTTTAAATTTTGGCATGGGGTTCCCCTTAATATCCATACCAGACATGAAGGGCCTGGTATGGAATTTAGGGAGACCCCCCACGTCATTTTTTTTTAAAATTTTGGTTCGGGGTTCCCCTGTGGGGAATTCCCATGCCGTTTTTATCAATGAACTTCTATGTGTATTGTCGGACCGGCATTGCATTAACCACTTCAGCCCCGGAAGGATTTACCCCCTTCCTGACCAGAGCACTTTTTACAATTTGGCACTGCGTCGCTTTAACTGCTAATTGCGCGGTCATGCAATGCTGTACCCAAACGAAATTTGCGTCCTTTTCTTCCCACAAACAAAGCTTTCTTTTGATGGTATTTGATCACCTCTGCCATTTTATTTTTCTTGCGCTATACACGGAAAAAGACCGAAAATTTTGAAAAAAAATGATATTTTCTACTTTTTATTCTAAAAAAAATCCAATAAACTCAATTTTAGTCATACATTTAGGCCAAAATGTATTCGGCCACATGTCTTTGGTAAAAAAAATGTCAATAAGTGTATATTTATTGGTATGCGCAAAAGTTATAGCGCCTACAAACTAGGGTACATTTTCTGGAATTTACACAGCCTTTAATTTATGACTGCCTATGTCGTTTCTTGAGGTGCTAAAATGGCAGGGCAGTACAAAACCCCCACAAATGACCCCATTTGGAAAGTAGACACCCCAAGGAAATTGCTGAGAGGCATGTTGAGCCCATTGAATATTCATTTTTTTTGTCCCAAGTGATTGAATAATGACTAAAAAAAATTACAAAAAGTTGTCACTAAATGATATATTGCTCACACAGGCCATGGGCATATGTGGAATTGCACCCCAAAATACATTTAGCTGCTTCTCCTGAGTATGGAGATACCACATGTGTGGGACTTTTTGGGAGCCTAGCTGCGTACGGGGCCCCGAAATCCAATCACCGCCTTCAGGATTTCTAAGGGTGTAAATTTTTGATTTCACTCTTCACTGCCTATCACAGTTTCGGAGGCCATGGAATGCCCAGGTGGCACAAACCCCCCCCCCAAATGACCCCATTTTGGAAAGTAGACACCCCAAGCTATTTGTTGAGAGGCATGGTGAGTATTTTGCAGCTCTTATTTGTTTTTGAAAATGAAGAAAGACAAGAAAAATTTTTTTTTTCTTTTTTCAATTTTCAAAACTTTGTGACAAAAAGTGAGGTCTGCAAAATACTCACTATACCGCTCAGCAAATAGCTTGGGGTGTCTACTTTCCAAAATTGGGTCATTTGGGGGTTTTTTTTGCCACCTGGGCATTCCATGGCCTCCGAAACTGTGATAGGCAGTGAAGAGTGAAATCAAAAATTTACGCTCTTAGAAAGCCTGAAGGCGGTGCTTGGTTTTCGGGGTCCCGTGCGCGGCTAGGCTCCCAAATAGTCCCACACATGTGGTATCCTCATACTCAGGAGAAGCAAAAGAATGTATTTTGGGGTGTAATTTCACATATTTCCATGGCATGTTTGAGTAATATATCATTTAGTGACAACTTTGTGCAAAAAAAAAAAAATTTGTCTCTTTCCCGCAACTTGTGTCACAATATAAAATATTCCATGGACTCAACATGCCTCTCAGCAAATAGCTTGGGGTGTCTACTTTCCAAAATGGGGTCATTTGGGGGGGGTTTGAACTGTTCTGGCATTTTATGCACAACATTTAGAAGCTTATGTCACACATCACCCACTCTTCTAACCACTTGAAGACAAAGCCCTTTCTGACACTTTTTGATTACATGAAAAAATTATTTTTTTTTGCAAGAAAATTACTTTGAACCCCCAAACATTATATATTTTTTTAAAGCAAATGCCCTACAGATTAAAATGGTGGGTGTTTCATTTTTTTTTTTCACACAGTATTTGCGCAGCGATTTTTCAAACGCATTTTTTGGGGAAAAAACACACTTTTTTAAATTTTAATGCACTAAAACACACTATATTGCTCAAACGTTTGATGAAATAAAAAAGATGATCTTAGGCCGAGTACATGGATACCAAACATGACATGCTTTAAAATTGCGCACAAACGTGCAGTGGCAACAAAATTAATACATTTTTAAAAGCCTTTAAAAGCCTTTACAGGTTACCACTTTAGATTTACAGAGGAGGTCTACTGCTAAAATTACTGCCCTCGATCTGACCTTCGCGGTGATACCTCACATGCATGGTGCAATTGCTGTTTACATTTGACGCCAGACCGACGCTTGCGTTCACCTTAGCGCGAGAGCAGGGGGGACAGGGGTGCTTTTTTTTTTTTTTTTTTCTTTATTATTTTTTTGCTTTTTTATCTTATTTTTAAACTGTTCCTTTCTTCTTTTTTTTTTAAAATCATTTTTATTGTTATCTCAGGGAATGTAAATATCCCCTATGATAGCAATAGGTAGTGACAGGTACTCGTTTTTGAAAAAATTGGGGTCTATTAGACCCTAGATTTTTCCTCTGCCCTCAAAGCATCTGACCACACCAAGATTGGTGTGATAAAATGCTTCCCCAATTTCCCAATGGCGCTGTTTACATCCGGTGAAATCTAAGTCATAAAATGCTCGTAGCTTCTGGTTTCTTAGGCCATAGAGATGTTTGGAGCCACTCTGGTCTCTGATCAGCTCTATGGTCAGCTGGCTGAATCACCGGCTGCATTCTCAGGTTCCCTGTTGAGACAGGAGAGCCAGAGAAAAACACGGAAGACGGTGGGGGGGGGGCATTCCCTCCCACTGCTTGTAAAAGCAGTCTAGAGGCTAATTAACTAGGATTGCTTTTACATGAAAGCCGACCGCTGGCTGAAAAGAATGATACCAAGATGATACCTAAACCTGCAGGCATCATTCTGGTATAACCACTCAAAGTCGTGAATGGCGTACCTGAAGACAAAAAAATGGTTAACAATAAAGCACAGTAAACGGTAAAGTATAAAAAATTGCATACCTGAAAAGCAAACATGATAAAACATAATAACAATAAAACATTGCAGAATAGAATACAGTAAAAAAGAGCAGAACAATAGAGAGAGAGAATAGAGAGAGAGAGAACAATGAAACGACAACTATTTTTTTACATTTTTGTTTGTGTTTTTTTTTTTTTTTTTTAACACTTTTTTTTGTAACTGTAATTTTTATAACTGTAACCGGTTCCAGGTTCGGGTCTCTCAAAATGCGATGGCATCTTGGGAGACCCTGTGAAAGTGCGCCTAGTCTGTGCAATGCTGTACCCTACGCTAATACTCAACTAGTGTATGGTAGCGTTCAAAACATTCATCAATGCATAGACCAGGATTGTCAGGACAGGAGGGACAATAATAGCGGGTGTCACGCCTATATCCGCACTTGCTGCAGACATGACATCTTTTTTGAGGGGGTTTGTTGGGTAGGGGTACTCGGGAGGACATAAAGAAAATTCCTCTCATGCAGCCGACTGCATTTGGTTGGGGATGTGAATGGGGGAAGTACGGGCGCTGCAGAAGTGGTGGGTTCCCAATTAGGATTGGCGAATGCAGCAGGAAGGGCATTATGGGCACGACGGGCCTGTGTTTGTCTTTTTGATGGCAGCGGGACACTACTTGTGCTTGCCACCTCACCAGCTTGAACTGCATTTATGGGACTCGCCACATCACCAAGTGTTACTGCAGTGCTGGTTTGACTACGACCGGGGTGTACTAGGCCACTGGTGCTTGCCAGTTCACCAAAACGCTACCAAAAAAACTGTTAGCGATCGCAGGGATCAGGCCTGACACTTGGGTGGGCTGGGCCGGCCGGAGGGGCAAAACGCAGGTGCTAGCAGGTATCTGGGCTGATCCCGCTAACACTGCGTTTTTGGGAACCCTAAACTGCTGGGGACGCCAGTATAGATCTGATCGGATCAGATATTGATCCGTTCAGATACTATAACACTAAGGGAGGTGTATGCTGCGTGCGTGGGTGTTAGCGGTACTGGCGCTAACCTGATGCTGCTTGGGGCTGGTGCTTGCCAGTTCACCAAAACGCTACCAAGAAAACTGTTAGCGATCGCAGGGATCAGGCCTGACTCTGCGAACGCTGCAGTTATGCGTTTAGTGTTTTGTAAGTGACAGTGATCGATCGATACTGCACTTGGGTGGGCTGGGCTGGGCCAGGCGGAGGGGAAAAACGCAGGTGCTAGCAGGTATCTGGGCTGATCCAGCTAACACTGCGTTTTTGGGAACCCTAAACTGCTGGGGACGCTAGTATAGATCTGATCGGATCAGATATTGATCCGTTCAGATACTATACCACTAAGGGAGGTGTATGCTGCGTGCGTGGGTGTTAGCGGTACTGGCGCTAATCTGACGCTGCTGGGGTGACGCATATCACCGCCGGGCGATCAGGGGGCTAAACCTTTATTAGGTAATAAACGGCGGGTGCCCTGACACTATAAAAAATAAACGAACTAACCAGCGTCAACCGTAACGGTTATACGGTGATCAGTGGTGAAAGGGTTAACTAGGGGGCAATCAAGGGGTTAAAATATTTATTAGGTAGTATATGGGGGTCCCTGTCGCTATAAAACGCTGACGGCGAACCTAAATATTTACCTCCCTAACTAGCGTCACCAGCGACACTAATACAGCGATCAGAAAAATGATCGCTTAGTGACACTGGTGACGGGGGGTGATCAAGGGATTAAAACTTTATTAGGGGGGGTTAGGGGGGTACCCTAGACCTACAGGGGGCTAACACTAACTGCCCTAACACTTCTAACTGTCACAAACTGACACCATGCAGTAATCAGAAAAAAAAAAACTGCTTGGTGTCAGTGTGACAGGGGGGGGTGATTGGGGGTGATCGGGGGGCGATCGGGGGGGATCGGGGGTGTAAAGTGTGCCTGGCATGTTCTACTGTGATGTGTGTGTTTTGCACTCACTCACATGTCTTCTCTCCTCGGCGCCGGAACAGAAACTGCCGAGCCGAGGAGAGATGACATCACATCCTCTGCCTGTGTGTACTACACACAGGCAGGGGATGATTCTCATTGGCTGGGAGCGATCGCGAGGGGAGGGCCACGATCGGATGGCCTCCCCCTCATCTCTGAATGCTCCCAGACCAAAGCCGACCACCGCTGGCACCGAGGGGGTCCGCTCGGACCCCCCCGCCCGCGGGAAGGCAATCACGTACCAGGTACGTGATTTTGCCTGCCCGTGCCATTTTGTTGACGTATATCGTCGTTAGGCGGTCGGCAAGTGGTTAATAGCCGCAAGTAGTTTTAAATGACTTTTTTTCCTTTGAAATGTCATTTTACTGTCAGACTGTTCTAAACATGGGAAACATGTGCCCCTTTACAGGCATACTATAGACACCCCCCAGCTACGAAATTTAAAGGGATATTACACTTTTATTGTTTCACTTTAAGCATTATTAAAATCACTGATCCCGAAAAAAGTTTTTAAAACTTTTTTTTGCATTGATACATGTCCCCTGAGGCAGGACCCAGGTCCCCAAACACTTTTTATGACAACACCATGCATATAAGCCTTTACAATTAGCACTTTTGATTTCTCCCATAGACTTTTAAAGGGTGTTCCGCGGCATTCGATTTTGTCGCGAACACCCTAAATTGTTCGCTGTTCGGCGAACTTGCGAACAGCCCATGTTCGAGTCGAACATGCGTTCGACTCGAACTCGAAGCTCATCCCTAGTAGCTACCTCTGACATCTTACACTCAAAGCACAGGGACTGTCACATACCTTGTGGACGAGTCCGACTTGCAGGTGATGGCCTCTCTTGCGGCTCCGACTCGAGGGCCCTGGTAGGGGGAACAGGAAGCACAGGAGTCAAGAGTGGCATGAGTGCCTGGCAGGATCGATGGCAGGAGGTGGGTCTGGAACTCAGGAAGCACTGTGCAGAAGAACCTCAGACTGAGCCGGAAGGTAGACCGGAACATGGAGGGAGCTGGATGCAGCAAACTGGAACCGGACAGCAGACTGGACCTCGACAGCAGACTGGAACTGGACAGTAGAATGGAACCGGACAGCATACTGGAACTGAACAGCAGACTGAAACCGGACAGCAGACTGAAACCGGACAGGAGACTGGAACTGGACAGCAGACTGGAACTGGACAGCAGGCTGGAACTGGACAGCAGACTGGATCCGAACAGCAGACTGGAACTGGACAGCAGACTGGAACCAGGAACCAGGATACTGAGACTGGAGAGTCAGACAAGCTGGTCCGGTAGTCAGGCAGACAGTGGATATGCCAGAGGGTCAGGCAGAAGAGTAGTCAGACAAGCCGGGGTTGGATGCAGGCGGATGACAGGGATGGTCAGAGACAAGCCGGGATCAGATGCAGGCAGACAACAAGGATAGTCAGGAGCAAGCCGGGTTTAACACAGGAACAGGTTCTCAAGGATCAAAACACACGTAACGCTGTAGAGCAGACAGAAAGATCCCAGTGTGACAGTCTGGTTTAAATAGCCCGCCTGGTGCTAATGGGTGCGCGTGCTCCCGTGCACGCACATGCATGCGCATAGGCGCGCGTGATCGCGCAACTGCACGCTCAGGATGCCTGTTACTGGCAGGATCTTCCTGACATTGCCCCCCCAAGGGGAGGCCTCCAGATGCCCAACCAGACCCATTTCTCAGGATGGGATCTCTTAAAGGATTGAATTAAAGCGGAGCTCCACCCGATTTTTCTACACTAACTGCAGCTGATTACCGCAATGTCCTAATGACAAAACGGCACTTTTTTTTTTTTGCAGGCTTTACCTTTGTTGTTGAAGCTCTCTTTGTTTTTTTCAGGAAGCACAGGCTGCGGTTAGGGTCGTGTCTAGAGCGGCTAATTACTCACTTCCTGTAAGCCGCACTGGCTCCTGGGAGCTTGTGTCATTGTTCCCAGGAGTCAGTGCGGCAGCCTGTTCCAGGAGTCATCGAGAGATTTCCATAGTGGGAGTGACGTCAGCTGTTGAAGGCGCTCCGATTTCGGTCTAATGCGCATGCGCGAGATCTGAAAAGAATGGGCGGTGCATGCTGGTCGATCAGCAGCACCGTATCCCAGAAGAGGATGCCTGTGGGCTTCACATGCCCACAGGCAAGATGACAACCATCAAGATTTCATTATCAAAGTTCATTTATTAAGCCAAAACGAACAGCAATGTCACTGAAAAACGGAACAGGTGAGTTCCCTATTGCTATATAGTAATCAATGTCATTTGGACAAAAAAAAAATTTATCAGAGAGAGTGGAACCCCCCTTTAAGCTTTTAGCATGGATGTTCTCCTCAGGCTCTCAAGAGTTCTCTTCCGGTCCATACCCTTTCCACTTAATCAGGAATTGGGCTTGATTATTCCTCTTCCTGCAATCTAGGGTGGCTTCAATTTCGAATTCTTCCTCTCCGTCCACTATTACAGGATTCGGGGGATTCAAATTCTGTTCAGGGAAAGGGTTGAAGACAAAAGGTTTCAACAGGGAAATGTGAAAGACAGGATGAATCCTGAGTGAGTCCGGGAGTTCCAGCTCATAAGCTACCTCATTAATTTTCCTTTTTACAGGAAAGGGACCCAGGAATTTAGGACCCAACTTCTTGAGGGACAAGTTAATTTTAGGTTTACAGTGGATAACCATACAAGGCTACCAGGTTCAAGTACCAATTCTCCTAGTTTATTCCTGTCGAAGGTTTCTTTGTTGCGTTCTTGAGACTTCGTCATGGTTTCCTGTAATACTTGGTTGTTGGAAAAGAAAAATGTATTGTTTCCTGGACCGCTGGTACGGAACATTCAGGAATGGAATTGGGCAAAAAGAATGGATGAAACCCGTAATTAGCAAAAATGGACTTTGTTTTGTGGCAGAGTGGACGGAATTATTATAGGCAAATTCAGCCAAAGGAAGCAGAGGGAACCAGTCATCCTGAGAAAAGGAAGAAAAACAGTGAAGATATTGCTCGAGCGTCTGGTTAGTCCTCTCAGTTTGACCATTCGTCTGGGGATGATAGGCGGTAGAAAATGATAGTTCAATTCCTAGAGCTTTACACAGGGCTCTCCAGAATCGGGAAGTAAATTGTACTCCTTGATCAGAAACGATATTAGACCTGAATTCCATTCCATGGAGTTTAATTACTTCTCTGATGAACATTTGTGCAGTTTCAGGAGCAGAGGGAGTACCCTTCATCAGAATGAAGAGAGCGATTTTAGATAATCGATCTACCACCACAAAGGTAGCAGGGTGCCCCTCTGCCGGAGGCAACTCGACAATGAAGTCTATGGACAACATCTTCCATGGCCTGTCTGGAACAGGCAGAGGTTTCAGTAATTCCCAGGCCCTGGTTCTACTGGTTTTATTCCGAGCACAGGTGGTACAGGATTCCACGTATTTCTTGCAGTCTTTAAGTACTTGGGGCCACCAGAAGGTGCGCTGGCCAAGATCAACCGTCTTGGTAATACCAAAATGTCCTGCCAGTGCATGGTCATGACAAAGTTCTAAAATTGTGACCCGTAGGCCTTCAGGTACAAAGATTTTACTTCCAAACCAAAACAGTCCATTCTTAGCTTGTAGTTCTGTCCCTATGGCAGGTACCGACCCTACTGAGGCTTGCTTGATCCGTGAGAGCAGGTCTTCTTGTAACAGGAGAAAATTTCCTGGGGAAAGGATAGTATCTGGAGGCGAGTTTGGGGCTTGTGGAACATCCTAGATAGAGCGTCAGGTTTTCTGTTCTTAGCGTCTGGCCGATAGGTTACATGGAAGGAAAACCTGGAAAAGAACAGGGCCCACCTGGCTTGTCGTGGTCTCAACCTCTTTGCGGACTTCAGGTATTCCAGGTTTTTGTGATCTGTGTAGATCAAAATAGGATGAGCAGCTCCCTCCAAGATGTATCGCCATTCTTCAAGAGCGGATTTTATGGCCAGTAGTTCACGATCTCCTACGTCATAATTCCTTTCTGCAGTTGATAACTTGCGAGAAAAGAAGGCTACTGGGTATAACAAAGCTTTGGTCCCTTGTCGCTGGGAAAGAACCGCTCCAACAGCAATCTCGGAAGCGTCCACTTCCAGGACAAATGGTAGGGAGGAATTGGGATGCTTCAGAACAGCAGCGGAAGTAAACAGTCTTTTGAGGGACTCAAAGGCGGATTGAGCTTCTGGCGACCATTGAAAGCGAACTCCTTCTTTGGTAGGGATGAGCCGAACACCCCCCTGTTCGGTTCGCACCAGAACATGCGATCAGGAAAAAAGTTCATTCGAACACGCGAACACCGTTAAAGTCTATGGGACACGAACATGAATAATCAAAAGTGCTAATTTTAAAGGCTAATATGCAAGTTATTGTCATAAAAAGTGTTTGGGGACCTGGGTCCTGCCCCAGGGGACATGGATCAATGCAAAAAAAAGTTTTAAAAACGGCCGTTTTTTCAGGAGCAGTGATTTTAATAATGCTTAAAGTCAAACAATAAAAGTGTAATATCCCTTTAAATTTCGTACCTGGGGGGTGTCTATAGTATGCCTGTAAAGGGGCGCATGTTTCCCGTGTTTAGAACAGTCTGACAGCAAAATGACATTTTGAAGGAAAAAACTCATTTAAAACTACCCGCGGCTATTGCATTGCCGACAATACACATAGAAGTTCATTGATAAAAACAGCATGGGAATTCCCCAAAGGGGAACCCCGAACCAAAATTAAAAAAAAAAAATGACGTGGGAGTCCCCCTAAATTCCATACCAGGCCCTTCAGGTCTGGTATGGATATTAAGGGGAACCCCGGCCAAAATTTAAAAAAAAAAATGACGTGGGGTTCCCCCTAAATTCCATACCAGACCCTTCAGGTCTGGTATGGATTTTAAGGGGAACCCCGCGCCAAAAAAAAAAAAAAAAAACCGCGTGGGGTCCCCCCAAAAATCCATACCAGACCCTTATCCGAGCACGCAACCTGGCAGGCCGCAGGAAAAGAGGGGGGGACGAGAGTGCGGCCCCCCCCCTCCTGAACCGTACCAGGCCACATGCCCTCAACATTGGGAGGGTGCTTTGGGGTAGCCCCCCAAAACACCTTGTCCCCATGTTGATGAGGACAAGGGCCTCATCCCCACAACCCTGGCCGGTGGTTGTGGGGGTCTGCAGGCGGGGGGCTTATCGGAATCTGGAAGCCCCCTTTAACAAGGGGACCCCCAGATCCCGGCCCCCCCCTGTGTGAAATGGTAAGGGGGTACAAAAGTACCCCTACCATTTCACTAAAAAACTGTCAAAAATGTTAAAAATGACAAGAGACAGTTTTTGACAATTCCTTTATTTAAATACTTCTTCTTTCTTCTATCTTCCTTCATCTTCTGGTTCTTCTGGTTCTTCTGGCTCTTCTGGTTCTTCCTCCGGCGTTCTCGTCCGGCATCTCCTCCGCGGCGTCTTCTATCTTCTTCTCCTCGGGCCGCTCCGCACCCATGGCATGGGGGGGAGGCTCCCGCTCTTCTCTTCTTCTTCATCTTCTTCTCTTCTTCTCTTCTTCTCTTCTTCATTTTCTTCTCCGGGCCGCTCCGCATCCATGCTGGCATGAAGGGAGGCTCCCGCTGTGTGACGGCGCTCCTCGTCTGACAGTTCTTAAATAACGGGGGGCGGGGCCACCCGGTGACCCCGCCTCCCTCTGACGCACGGGACATGACGGGACTTCCCTGTGGCATTCCCCGTGACGTCACAGGGAAGTCCCGTCAAGTCACCGTGCGTCAGAGGGGGCGGGGTCACCGGGTGGCCCCGCCCCCCGTTATTTAAGAACTGTCAGACGAGGAGCGCCGTCACACAGCGGGAGCCTCCCTTCATGCCAGCATGGATGCGGAGCGGCCCGGAGAAGAAAATGAAGAAGAGAAGAAGAGAAGAAGAGAAGAAGATGAAGAAGAAGAGAAGAGCGGGAGCCTCCCCCCCATGCCATGGGTGCGGAGCGGCCCGAGGAGAAGAAGATAGACGCCGCGGAGGAGATGCTGGACGAGAACGCCGGAGGAAGAACAAGAAGAGCCAGAAGAACCAGAAGAACCAGAAGATGAAGGAAGATAGAAGAAAGAAGAAGTATTTAAATAAAGGAATTGTCAAAAACTGTCTCTTGTCATTTTTAACATTTTTGACAGTTTTTTAGTGAAATGGTAGGCCCTTACCATTTCACACAGGGGGGGGGGGCCGGGATCTGGGGGTCCCCTTGTTAAAGGGGGCTTCCAGATTCCGATAAGCCCCCCGCCCGCAGACCCCCACAACCACCGGCCAGGGTTGTGGGGATGAGGCCCTTGTCCTCATCAACATGGGGACAAGGTGTTTTGGGGGGCTACCCCAAAGCACCCTCCCAATGTTAAGGGCATGTGGCCTGGTACGGTTCAGGAGGGGGGGGGCGCACTCTCGTCCCCCCCTCTTTTCCTGCGGCCTGCCAGGTTGCGTGCTCGGATAAGGGTCTGGTATGGATTTTTGGGGGGACCCCACGCCGTTTTTTTTTTTTTTTGGCACGGGGTTCCCCTTAAAATCCATACCAGACCTGAAGGGTCTGGTATGGAATTTAGGGGGAACCCCACGTCATTTTTTTTTTTTATTTTGGCCGGGGTTCCCCTTAATATCCATACCAGACCTGAAGGGCCTGGTATGGAATTTAGGGGGACTCCCACGTCATTTTATTTTTTTAATTTTGGTTCGGGGTTTCCCTTTGGGGAATTCCCATGCCGTTTTTATCAATGAACTTCTATGTGTATTGTCGGCAATGCAATAGCCGCGGGTAGTTTTAAATGAGTTTTTTCCTTCAAAATGTCATTTTGCTGTCAGACTGTTCTAAACACAGGAAACATGCGCCCCTTTACAGGCATACTATAGACACCCCCCAGGTACGAAATTTAAAGGGATATTACACTTTTATTGTTTGACTTTAAGCATTATTAAAATCACTGCTCCTGAAAAAACGGCCGTTTTTAAAACTTTTTTTTGCATTGATCCATGTCCCCTGGGGCAGGACCCAGGTCCCCAAACACTTTTTATGACAATAACTTGCATATTAGCCTTTAAAATTAGCACTTTTGATTTCTCCCATAGACTTTTAAAGGGTGTTCCGCGGCATTCGAATTTGCCGCGAACACCCCAAATTGTTCGCTGTTCGGCGAACTTGCGAACAGCCAATGTTCGAGTCGAACATGAGTTCGACTCGAACTCGAAGCTCATCCCTATTCTTTGGTCAACTGAGTGATGGGGCAGATGATGGCTGAAAACCCTTTAATAAAATTTCTATAGAAATTGGCGAAGCCAACGAAATGTTGGACTCCTTTTTTTTCAGTAGGGGCTGGCCAGTCAAGAATTGCAACAATCTTATGGGGATCCATTTTGATCCCTTCCACGGAATCGATTAGTCCCAAAAAGCTCGCACTTTTCATCCTTAGCGTACAAGCCATGTTGCCGGAGCTGGGCTAAGACACATCTGACATGTTTGCGGTGTGAATCCAGAGAGGAAGAGAAGATAAGAATATCATCTTGGCAGACTATGACGAACAGATTCAAGTAGTCCCAGAAGACATCATTTATGAAGTACTGAAAAGTTGCAGGGGCATTGCACAATCCAAAAGGCATTACCATGTACTCAAAGTGCCCAAAGCGTGTGCGAAAAGCTGTCTTCCACTCATCCCCTTTCCTGATACGGACCAGGTTATAAGACCCTCGGAGATCTAATTTGGTAAAAATAGTAGCAGTCCCCAGTCTCTGAAATAACTCTGGTACCAAGGGGAGAGGGTAACGATTCTTAACAGTTATTTTATTGAGTTCCCGGGAGTCTATGCAGGGGCGAAGGGAGTGATCCTTTTTTCCACAAAAAAGATGCCTGCACCTGCTGGGGATGTGGAAGGCCGAATGAAACCTTTTTTTAGGTTTTCATCAATGTACACTTTCAGTGTCCCTTGCTCCAGCTCAGTCAAAGGAAAAATCCTGCCAAAGGGAACTTCGGCTCCATGAAGGAGCTCGATGGGGCAGTCATAGGCCCGATGAGGAGGAAGGGTTTCAGCCCCTTTTTTACTAAATACATCTAAGAAGTCATGATAGGGGACCGACTGGCGTAGCTCAGAATTATGCCCTGTACACACGATAGGATTTTCCGATGGAAAATGTGTGATAGGACCTTGTTGTCGGAAATTCCGACCGTGTGTAGGCTCCATCACACATTTTCCATAGGAATTTCCGACACACAAAGTTTGAGAGCTTGCTATAAAATTTTCCGACAACATAATCCGTTGTCGGAAATTTCGATCGTGTGTACACAAATCCGACACACAAAGTTCCACGCATGCTCAGAATAAATTAAGAGACAAAAGCTATTGGCTACTGCCCCGTTTATAGTCCCGACGTACGTGTTTTACGTCACCGCGTTTAGAAAGATTGGATTTTCCGACAACTTTGTGTGACCGTGTGTATACAAGACAAGTTTGAGCCAACATCCGTCAGAAAAAATCCATGGATTTTGTTGTCGGAATGTCCGATCAATGTCCGACCGTGTGTACAGGGCATTAGTGTTCAGACATAACAGAGCAGGAGATTCACAAGAGTGAACTGTTGGCATTACGGAGAGGGGAACATAACTTCTCCGGTGACCCAGTTTATAGTGGGGTTATGGGCTTGTAGCCACGGCATACCAAGAATAACAGGGAACAATGGTGAAGCAATAATGTCCAAGTGAAGCAGTTCTTGGTGCAAGTTGAAGATGGTGACTGGAAGGGGAGCAGTTTCTTGTATGACTGGCCCAGATTTTATTGCAGACCCGTCGGCCAGTTGAATAGAGAGTCCATAGGCCTTGTATAGCAGAGGTATCTGGTGTTTGGCTGCAAAAGAAGAGTCCAAGAAGCAGCTACAAGCCCCAGAGTAAATGATAGCGGCAACCTGTTAAGTCTTTCCTGGGAGCTGCAATGATATAGAAAGAGTAAGGTGAGAGGAAGTCTTAGACCAAGCAGTCGCACCATCAGTTGAGACAGGCAGGCACTTATGGAGTTTGGTAGGACAGTTCCTGACGTAGTGCCCAGGTTCCCTGCAGTACAGACACAGGTTATTTACACGGTGACGTTGGCGTTCCTCCATCGTGAGAGAAGGGCAAAGGACTCCAAGTTGCATGGGCTCAGAGGTATCAGGTGTAGAGGCTGGACTAGAGGTAGGTGCTGGATGGGTGTAGTTGGGGACTCTAGGCAACATCCAGGGCGAGTGGACCCAGCACCTCTTTCTGCTCTTCGTGCTCTCAACCATCGATCAATTTGTATAGCGAGGTTGACCAAGGCATCCAGAGTCTGAGGAATTCCCACTCGAGCCAGTTCATCTTATAAGGGGTCAGAGAGCCCCATGCAGAACTGGTAGTGGAGGGCAGCATCATTCCAGTCCGTATCTGCACTCCATGGGCGGAATTCCGCAACATAGTCCTCTACTGCCCTACGCCCTTGTTGAAGGGTATGCAGGGCGGCTTCTGCGGTTGCGGAGAGCTGTAGGTCCTCTTAGAGTTGGGCCATAGTATCAAAAAAGGTAGTCAGTTAGTAACTCAGCTTTCTGTTCCAGAAGGCGGTGGGCCCATGTTTGAGGGTCACCCAGAAGTAACAAAATCACAAAGCCCACTTTAGTGGCTTCAAGCGAAAAGGTGCGAGGTTGGAGGGCGAAGTATAGTTCGCATGAATTCCGGAATGCCCTGAATTTACTTTGTTCCCCAGAAAACTTTTCAGGAGTGTGAACAGTTGAAGGCTTTTTAGTTGAAACGCGTAGGGCGTTCAGCTTTCCACATTGCCATCAATTTTTATCTTGTGATCACTTTTAATTTGTAAGGTTTTTTATTCAATAAATCCCTTTATTTTTGACCTGCGCCATGTGGAGTCCCTTTTTCCTTTTTTTTCTCTATGTTTTTATCCTTGATTGGTCCCTTTGAACCTGCCTGGAACCTGAGAGCGTGCGAGGGGACTGTCCACTCCCACCGTTGACTGTCTTGGCTATCGGTGACCGCGACTCTAGTGACACCCTGGCCGATTGGAGATCGTGATCGAAGGGAGAACCCTTGGAGAGAGTGCATGTGAGGTTACCTCCACAAGCTCCGATAGACGTACAGCTATATGGCTGACACGTCCCACTCGCTCTGGTAAGAGTATTTTACTCTAGATGTTTTGTCGTGCTGTCCATGATTGATGTGCTTTCCAGTCTCCAGTCAACATCATGGGTCTAAGCACCCCAGCTGTCTGAGAAGACTCCTTTTATGCACTGACTCCAGCTTTTGACTGCAGTCCGTGGAGCATAACATATTGTTACTGGACATTCTTCATATATTTAACACTTTTTGTTTGGACATTTACATACACTTCACCAGTGTTTATTGTTGAATAGATTAATATCACATTATATTTGGTTTCAGTCACCAATCTTATGTTTGATTCACTCACTTTTCAGCGCTGCACTTATTCTTTTTATAGAATACTGGACATGTTATTGATTTTTTAGATTTACAAAACTCCTTAGCAAAAATACAGCAGTAGCACCTCAATCTGATTCATTGCAACTTGAAATAAAAAATATTCTAGGTAGTTTTGGCTGTGATTTTTTTATTCAGCGGTAAAAGTACAGAACTGAACAGTGGCAGGAGTGGTCACAATAGATCTATTAACTATAGGAACATGTACAGTACTCCTAAAAAATAAAGCTAAAACCCTCAATTTTGTACCCAGTGGCCAATGGCAAAACAGTTTCAGGTATAGTTTGTAAGATTCCTATCCTCAACTATTTCCCAAATGTTTAAAATAAAGACTCCAGTTAAGCTTTTGATAAAAGTTGGTAAGCTTCAGGACAAAATACAAGCATTCAAATAGGCAGCAAACAGAAAAAAGACTAGGAAGGTTTTATCCTACAATAAAAATTAAAGTGTAGTATTTGAGAGACAGTAGTCACACATTTTTATCAGAGTATCAACTATATGTAAGCAGCTTAATTAGAATAAGCATAGGTGGCAGGTAATGGTGGTAGGCCAGCCGAGGTGACAGTAGCTGGTAATGGTGACAATTGCTGTCCAGCCCAGGAGAGGTGGCAGAAACTGGTAATGGTAGAAGTCCAGCATAAAAAAAATACTGGTAGTTGTAGCAGGCCAGCATAGGTACCAGGAGTTGGTAATGGTGGCATTACAGCAATAATGACAGGAGCTGGTAATAGTGGAAGACCAGCAGAAGTGGCAGGAGCTAAAAATAATGACAGGCTAGCAGAGGTGCGGGAGCTGGTAATAGTGGAAAGAACTGGTAATCTTGGTAGGAGCTGGGAATATTGGTAGGTAAGCTGATCGCAGGAGCTGGTAATAGTGGCAGCTGCAGGCCAGGAGAGGTGGCATTAGCTAGTAACTGTGGAAAGCCAGCCTAGATGACAGGAGCTGGTAATGGCGGCAGGCAGTGTTAATTTTAGTCTTAGGACTAAAATGGCATTTTAGTTTTAGTCCCATTTTAGTCTTCTGCAATTGTTTTAGTTTTAGTCAACCAAATCCCCAGTACATTTTAGTCGACTAAAATGTCCTACGTTTTAGTTGACTAAAATCTCCAGTACATTTCAGTAATTGCAGTTTAGTTTTAGTCATAGTCTTTTGACTAAAGTGGCCTTTTAGTTTTAGTCTCATTTTAGTCTTTTGACTAAAATGGCATTTTAGTTTTAGTCTCATTTTAGCCTTTTGACTAAAATGGCTTTTAGTTTTAGTCGTATTTTAGTCATCTCAATTGTTTTAGATTTAGTCAACTAAAATAGTATTCATTTAGTCGACTAAAATGTTTTAGTCATTTTAGTCGACTAAATTAACACTGGCGGCAGGCCATCAGAGGTGACAGGAGACAGGAGCTGGTAATAGTTTTGACCTGATGACAAAGAAAAAAATAGTTGGTGTGGGAGCTGGTAATAGTAGAAAAGAACCAGTAATCTTGGTAGGAGTTGGGAATATTGACAGGTAAGCTGATGGCAGAAGTTGATAATAGTGGCAGCTGCAGGCCAGCAGAGATAGCTAGTAATTGTGGCAAGCCAACAGAGATGACAGGAGCTGGTAATGGTGGCAGTCCAGCAGAGGTGACAGGAGCTGGTAATAGTTTTGACCTGATGACAAAGAAAAAATAGTTTGTAGTGTCATCTGAAGAGGATTTGTAATCATTGCTGAATAATGGCTGGTTCATTTTTTATGAAAGTAAGCAAGTCCACAATGTCAGGGGACAGGCAGATTCATCTCTTTGTAACAAAATTTCCTGCTGCCATTGGCTCAGAATGGACACCCAATAGTCCTCACTTAAGAGATTGTCAACATAAGCACAGGAGCTCTCTTGTGCAGGGGGATCTGAGGATTATGTTGCTAATTTCTGCTCATTGTGGCTAACTGGTTTTAAACATTGATAAGATGTTGCATGCATCCAGAATCAGAAACCACTAACATGGTGAAATGAAACCCAGCTCCCCAGAGCCTATCCTTGCTTTGAGCTAGCACAGATGCTCATTGATGGCCCGCTGCCACTGGTGCAGCTACTGCAGGATGCATAGCTCCTAACTGTCCCTGATTTCGAGGGACTGTTCCTGATTTGGAACAATGTCCCTCTGTCCCTCTTTCCTCCTCATTTGTCCCTCATTTTGGTCTGATCTATATAGTTGTATATAAAATGCACTTTTTATGTTTCAAAAAGGGTTTCCCAGTGCTAAACCTTTTATCAAAGTTCGTAAATTGCTGCATTTGTAAATTTTAAAAGCCAATATAAAGGAATAGTAGAGGTAAAAAAGCACTTGTGGATTTAGTTAACCTTTTTTTTTTTTGGTTATTTCTCCTTTTAAGAGGGTGTGACAGGGGGCGTGTCCTATGTCTACATACGTTTGATAGTAGGTGTCCCTCATTCCCATCTCAGAATGTTTGGAGGTATGCAGGATGGCCAGTGTTAAGTTTCTGCATGTGGGGGTGTTGCATATCAGGCAGCTTGTGTTGCTGCTACATTTCGGCCAGGTGAACATGTGCTGGATATACAGTGGGAACGGAAAGTATTCAGACCCCCTTAAATTTTTCACTCTTTGTTATATTGCAGCCATTTGCTAAAATCATTTAAGTTCATTTTTTTCCTCATTAATGTACACACAGCACCCCATATTGACAGAAAAACACAGAATTGTTGACATTTTTGCAGATTTATTAACCACTTGCTTACTGGGCACTTAAACCCCCCTCCTGCCCAGACCAATTTTCAGCTTTCAGCGCTGACGCACTTTGAATGACAATTGCGCGGTCATATAACACTGTACCCAAATGAAATTTTTATCATTTTTTTCCCACAAATAGACCTTTCTTTTGGTGGTATTTAATCAAAGCTGGGATTTTTATTTTTTGCTAAACAAACAAAAAAAAAATGGAAAATTTAGAAAAAAAAAATCATGTTTCATAGTTTGTTATAAAATTTTGCAAACAGGTCATTTTTCCCCCTTATTGATATCCGCTGATGAGGCGGCACTGGTGGGCACTGATAGGTTGCACTGATGGGCACGGATAGCCACAGTTAAGGCGGCACTGATAGGCACAGTTAAGGCGGCGCTGATAGGCACAGATAAGGCGGCACTGATGGAGACAGAAAGGGCGGCACTGATGGGCACAGATAAGGCGGCACTGATGGCCACTGATGGGTGGCACTGATGGGTGGCACGGATAGTTGGCACTGATGGCCACTGATAGGTACCACTGATAGGTGGCACTGATGGGCAGCACTGATGGGCACTAATGGGCGGCACTAATGGGCACTGATGGGCGGCACTCATGGGCACTGGTAGGTGGCACTGATGTGCAGCACCGTTGTTGAGGCACTGATTGTGGGCACTGATAGGTGGCACTGTGGGTACTGATGGGTGGCACTGTGGGTGGCACTGTGGGCACTGATGGGTGGCGCTGGTGGGCACTGGTAGGCGGCAGTGCTGCCTATTGCTAGGTGGCACTGGCAGAGGGCACTGAGGATCTGGTGACGCTCTCCGTGATCAGGACTGATGTCCCTCTCACAGCCGCCGGTGATCGTCTTCTTTTTTCCTCTTCATGAGGATTACCGGCTCTGTTGATGTCACATGATCAGCTGTCATTGGCTGACAGCTGATCATGTGGTAAGGGGTCAGGATTGACCCCTTACTCCGATCTGTGATCAGGTGAGTCTCATAGACTTGCTGATCACAGAGCGCGCCGCGTGCGCCCTGTAGGGGGTGCGCAGGCCGCTCGTGCACGGGACAACATCAATGGACGTAGTCCCAGCAAAGCAGGTCCGCGCTGTAGCCGTCATTTGGCTATAGCGCGGATTTCTAGTGGTTATAAAAGAAAAACTGAAATATCACATGGTCCTAAGTATTCAGACCCTTTGCTGTGACACGCATATATTTAACTCAGGTGCTGTCCATTTCTTCTGATCATCCTTGAGATGGTTCTACACCTTCATTTGAGTCCAGCTGTGTTTGATTATACTGATTGGACTTGGTTAGGAAAGCCACACACCTGTCTATATAAGACTTTACAGCTCACAGTGCATGTCAGAGCAAATGAGAATCATGAGGACAAAGGAATTGCCTGAAGAGCTCAGAGACAGAATTGCAGCAAGACACAGATCTGGCCAAGGTTACAAAAAAATTTCTGCTACACTTAAGGTTCCTAAGAGCCCAGTGGCCTCCATAATGCTTAAATGGAAAACGTTTCGGACGACCAGGACCCTTCCTAGAGCTGGCCATGTGGCCAAACTGAGCTATCGGGGGAGAAGAGCCTTGGTGAGAGAAGTAAAGAAGAACCCAAAGATCACTGTGGCTGAGCTCCAGAGATGCAGTCGGGAGATGGGAGAAAGTTGTAGAAAGTCAACTATCACTGCAGCCCTCCACCAGTCAGGGCTTTATGGCAGAGTGGCACCACGGAAGCCTCTCCACAGTGCAAGACACATGAAAGCCCGCATGAAGTTTGCTAAAAAACACCTGAAGATGGTGAGAAATAAGATTCTCTGGTCTGATGAGACCAAGATAGAACTTTTTGGCATTAATTCTAAGCAATATGTGTGGAGAAAACCAGGCACTGCTCATCACCTGTCCAATACAGTCCCAACAGTGAAGCATGGTAGTGGCAGCATCATTCTGTAGGGGTGTTTTTCAGCTGCAGGGACAAGACGACTGGTTGCAATCGAGGGAAAGATGAATGCGGCCAAGTACAGGGATATCCAGGACCTCAGACTGGGCCGAAGGTTTACCTTCCAACAAGACAATGACCCTAAGCACACAGCTAAAATAACGAATGAGTGGCTTCACAACAACTCTGTGACTGTTTTTGAATGGCCCAGCCAGAGCCCTGACTTAAACCCAATTGAGCATCTCTGGAGAGACCTAAAAATGGCTGTCCACCAATGTTTACCATCCAACCTGACAGAACTGGAGAGGATCTGCAGGGAGGAATGGCAGAGGATCCCCAAATCCAGGTGTGAAAAACTTGTTGCATCTTTCCCAAAAAGACTCATGGCTGTATTAGATCAAAAGGGTGCTTCTACTAAATACTGAGCAAAGGGTCTAAATACTTAGGACCATGTGATATTTCAGTTTTTCTTTTTTGATAAATCTGCAAAAATGTCAACAATTCTGTATTTTTCTGTCAATATGGGGTGCTGTGTGTACATTAATGGGGAAAAAATGAACTGATTTTATCAAATGGCTGCAATATAGCAAAGAGTGAACAATTTAAGGGGATCTGAATACTTTCCTTCCCCACTGTAAATGTCTAAAGGGGTTGCACACTTTTCTAGCCTGCTTCATGACATCCTGAAAGCAAGAGTACCTAATTGTTGCCCACCAGGTTCAGGGCATGTGCCAGGCAAAGTAAAAGTGTGAGCTTTCACTGACATGGGCATTCAACAGGTTGGTGCCATTATCACACATGAAATTGCCTGGCACAAGATGGTGTGGCTGACCCTGCTCTGTGAAGCTGCCAGAATATCTCTTCCTGTCTCCCAGGTCTTCTCTGTCCTGCAAAACAGCATGCCAGCATTTTGCATGTGCCATTGCATAGTGGCATCTTGGCTACTTGGGAAAGACTGTGTCTCTGAGGAGTCAGAGGAGGAGGTCCTTGAAGAAGAGGGGTAGAGGGGGCTGCCTTCATAACCTACATCAACCACCAGTAAACTTACTCAGTGTGCCATGAAGGAAATGTAATGTCCTTGCCAATGCTCTCTGGGCCATGTATCTGTGGTCATGTGGACCCTGCCGCTGACTAAGTGGTTTAGCAACACAGACACATTAACATTTCACATGCTAGTGGAGTGGTGGGGGGCTCCTTCTATGCAAAATAATGCATGTTGAGTTATATATGTGCAATATACAGTATCTCACAAAAGTGAGTACACCCCTCACATTTTTGTAAATATTTTATTCTATCTTTTCATGTGACAACACTGAAGAAATGACACTTTGCTAAAATGTAAAGTAGTGAGTGTACAGCTTAGTGTAAATTTGAACAAATTTACACTGTTATACAAGCTGTACACTCAGGATTATCAGGTAGGAAGAAGGGCTAGTACAGTTAGAGCAGTGGTTCTCAACCTGGGGGTCAGGACCCCCTCGGGGGTCGAATGATGATTTGCCAGGGGTCACTGAATCCTGGGCTGTTCCTGATGCTCGCACTGCTCTCCCAGCCTTTTTGCGGCCGCCCAGCTGGGCTGTTCCTGGAGCCCGCAGCTGCCCACTCAGCCTCTTCGCAGCCGCCCATTTAGTTCACAGCATGGCTAGGGGGCAGAGACTAGAGGTCAGCTGACTGGTGAGGAATGTGAAGTGGGAGGGGCTGGAGAAGACCCTATCTCCTGATTTCGGCATAGGTGTCACTGCTACGAGACATTACAAAGTCGGAGACACGAAGCTGGAGACACAGTGAGTAACACTATAAATCAGTGAATCCGCGCTTAGGACAGTGAGAGCTGCTGCCTATCTCTAATTAGTACCCCTAGATATATCTCTGGATCTTTGGAGAGTTTAACAGATTAAGGTGGTTCACTGCTGGAGTAGCATGGTCATAGCAGAGCATTTATTTACCCTGGAACAGCCGTAAGGATCGCACAGAGCAGAGGAATGGAAGCATTATTGGAGTGAATACCATCCGCCCTGAGGCACCCACTTTATCGCTCGGTACCCCTGCAGGGGTGATTATATCTGGTGAGTGGGGTAATATCAGGGGGTGAGCACTTCAAGTCACCTTATGAAAAAATCGCACAGAAGTCACTGCGGTGTACCCTCTAGGGTGAAATAAACAGCATCTACAGTTGAACTCTGTTTCCCCCACCTGGTTAACAACGCTTTTTTCTGCATGGATTATATATAAAAACTTTTAGAAATTAACCATATCACGTGTTACAAACAAAAGAAATTGGAATCATTTGTATATTTGTTGCTGCATTTTGTGTACAGGGAGCGCTATTATTGAATTATAATTATAATTTTAGTTGGTCATGTAGAGATACACCTCACGCTACACAAACAACATATTGTCCCAATACTTTTGAACATTGGGGTCAATCACACTTGATTAATCCTTTGTATATATACATATGGAAGGGGCAATACGGACATTACACTGATTATATTATACACATATATTCTTTCAGTATCTCATCATTTTTTCATCTTTCATTTTGGCGCCATCTTGTAACAAAATATTTTTGAACTCTGGGGTCAAGTTTTTAATTTTCTCCTTTTTATCCTTGTGTGCACAGTTCACCACAATATATTTCACTATTTATTCACCATTTTATTATATATTTCAACTTGGATGACATTTTTCCGTTGATGGGACACACTTTATTCAGCAGTCTCTAAAACACTGGTGTTTTTGAATTTTTTGGTTATCTCCATATATATGGCTCTCTCTGGTTTAGACCGTACTATGTTTTGATATTGGTGTATTTTTGACACATTTGGAGTCAGTCTGTATTTTATGACAGTTTTACCCGTTATTTAACATTAACATAGGAGGGCAGCTCCGTTTTCATTCTCAACCTACCCATCTACAGTGAGTAACACTACCTGTGATTATAGTTGCCATTAAAAGTCCCCATTACAGTTCTCAGATCAGCAGATGATCTTGATCAAGAGCTCCTAAGTTGGCTGATCAGAACTCCCCCCAGCATTGCCACTCATCCCAACTCCCCGCCACCAAGGAGTAAGAGAAGGAATAAAAATAGAGAATACATGAAAGGGAGAGGAAAGGAGGGGGAGGAACAAAGAGAAAGCATAAGAGAAAGAACAAGAAAGATGGCTAGAGAGAAGGATGGGGAAAAAAATAAGAAATTAGGATAGCAAGAGATAAAAGGGAAAGAAAGGAGAACAAAGAGAAAGAGTGGTACATCCTAAAATGTACCATAAGGTATTTTAAAACTGTACGAGGAGGAAAGGGACTCAGGGAGCGCTAAATGTCCGTGGGTTAGGGGCGCAAATTACTTGTCTTGCCTTGGGTGCTGACAACCCATGCTACGAAAATAATTTTACTGTTAGGGGTCCCCACAACATGGGAAATTTTTACAAGGGGTCACAGCACTAGTAAGGTTGAGAACCACTGAGTTAGAGGGAGTGGTAAGGGCTCACAGAAAAGGAAGGCCAGCCCTGGGTTTGAGCACCCTAACAGATTTGCCAAGTTGGGTGAAGATGTGGGGGTATCAAGCTCAGAGGTGTCAGCCCTAGATGTCACCACTCCCCCTAACAGCTGGGAGAGCAGCCCATCTAGTAGGGGTGGTGAGGGGAGTGCAGATAGGCCTAGGCAGTTGATGGTAATAGGGGATTCTATTATAAGAAGGACTGATAGAATAATTTGTTGCCAGGATCGCCTCAAACAAATGGTTTGCTGTCTCCCTGGTGCCAGGGTTCAGCATGTGGTGGACCGGGTTGATGAATTACTGGGAGGGACTGGGCATGACCCAGCTGTCTTGGTCTACGTTGGAACGAATGACAGAATATATGGAAGGTGGAGGCTCCTTAAAAACCAATTTAAAGAACTAGGCTGCAAGTTGAAGAGAAGGGCCTCCAAGGTGATAATCTGTGAAATATTACCTGTGGCATGAGCAACACAGGAAAGGCAGGGGGTGAATAGAGAGCTGAATGCATGGCTAAAGACCTGGTGTAAGGAGGAGGGATTTGGGTTTTTAGAGCACTGGGCTGGCTTTACATTGGGGTCCAACCTATATGCTAAAGGTGGTTTGCACCTAAATGGAAGGGGGTCTTCTGTGCTGGGGGAGAGGTTTATGTGAAGGCTGAAGGATTATTTAAACTAGGAGTGTGGGGGGAGGGTGAATTAGATTATAATGGTGTAGACAGGTCAGACAGGGGTCAGCCCCTATTGGTGGTAGACATGTGCACACTGAAATATTTTGTTTCGGAATTTCGTTTTCGTCTGAAAAATAAATTTATTTAGTTACTCCCGAAATTCGTTCTCATTTATTTCATTTTTCGTTAAAAATTGCATTCGTCCGAAAATCCAAATTAAGGTCGAATCTGTCATTGAAGGCTTATGGTGTCTGTCGAATGTTCAAAGAAGATTCGACGGAGCAGCTAAACTGTACGACACCGTATAGTTTACCTGCTCCATCTAATCTTCTTAGAACTTTCAACAGACACCATAAGCCAAAGTACGTGTGTACTTAGTTCTAGCTATTTTACTGCTCCACCTCTTTGGTTACAATCAGCCAATAACATTCATCATCATCATTATTTTTATTTATCTTTTCTCCCCTACGTCGAATCTTTCCTCCCCTACGTCGAATCTTTTCTCTCCTACGTCGAATCTTTTCTCTCTATGTCGAATCTTTTCTCTCTATGTAGAATAATCTTGGACTAATAGAGCTAAGGTTAGGCACATTCGACCACAGGTTTGATGGACACAGATTGTTATTGTCATCATCATGTCGAATCTCCTATCTATATCGAACTGTTGTAGCAACGAAAACGAAAATAAAGCATTTGTTTATGTCGGATCTTTCGTTTTTCGGACTCTGCACTTTCGTTATCGTTTGTTAAAACGATAACGAAAATACCTGAAATTCGGACGAAAATGCATTTGGACGAAAACGAATGCACATGTCTAATTGGTGGGTGGAATGGGGATATATGGGGGGAGGGCTATGGCAGATGATAAGAAGGTTCCTATGTTACAATCAACCATTGGAAATTGTAATATTTGTACTAAAATAAAAAATATGCAGCATACGTTTGCAAAATGTGACAATGAATTAAAGTGTTTGTTCGCCAATGCCAGAAGTCTGCCAAGCTAAATAGGTGCGTTGCAAGCTCTAGTGCAGGAGGAGAACTATGATCTAATTGGTATGGCTAAATCTTGACTTCATTCTTCTCATGACTGGGCTATTAATATTCCTGGCTGTGCTCTCTTTTGGAAACACAGGGTAAAACAGAGGCGTGGTGGTGTCTGTCTCTATGTGAGAAGTGATCTCAAAGCGGGTGTGAAAGAGGACCTAGTTGATGGAGAGTGTGATGAGTCTGAAGCATTATGGGTGGAACTGTACATGAGTGTGTATACTCCATAGGTTGTCATTGGAGTTTGTTGTAGACCTCCCAGTTAGTGAGGGGTAGAAACTCAGCTCCTTATACAGATGGAAAGGGCTGCAAGGGCTGGGACAGTGATAATGGGGGATTTTAACTACCTGGAAATTGACTGGAGTAATGGCACTGATGGGACAGTTAAAGGGCAAAAATGTATAAACCTATTACAAGACAATTTTATGGTCCAGTTTATTGAGGCCCCAACTAGGAATGACGCTCTGCTGGACCTGGTAATCTCAAACCATGCAGAGCTTATTACCAATATTCATATAAAAGAGCATCTGGGTATCAGTGACCATAACATGATTTCATTTAATATTAGCTGTAAGCAACTAACACATACGGTAAGATAAATACACTTAACTTTAAGAGAGCAAATTTTCCAAGGATGAGGGCTGCTCTCCAGGACTTAGACTGGGAGGGAATATTGGCATCAATGGACACAGAACAGATATGGGAATTCTTCAGTGATGTTCTTAAGTGACTGTATGTAAACTCACTGCAAAGTATATTCTTATGGGCAATAAGTTTAAAAGGCTAAAAATAAAACCTATGTGACTCATCAACAAAGTTAAAATGGCTATAAATAATAAAAAAAGAGTTTTTAAAAAATATAAAAATGAAGGAAAGCTATCATTGTTTAAATGTTACAAAGAATATAATAGATTATGTAAAAAGGAAATCAAGGGGGGCGTGGCCTGACACAGCATGGAGTAGGACGTGTGGAGCTCCGTCCATTACTCCTGTTTTACTATTAATCCTGGACTGATTGCACTGGTTCACCGGCTGGATTACCTCCCTGAGACACCTGGGACAGTTGAGCCTGGTTCCTGAAGAAGAAGGACACGCGGCGGCCCGAACGGAGTGGCGATCTCCCGCGCGGCGGCAAAAATTAATCAAGACCGCGACTTCGGCCTACAACCGGAGGCCGCGGCCATCTTGGTCCTCCTCACCTACGGCCCTGCCTGAAATCAGCTACACCATACAGGTGCCCCGCTATTAGATAGCTTCCTGGGAAGGCTGGACTGCACTCATCCCCCTGTTTGCTGGCCTGTTTGCCCATCAGAGACCCAGGGAGACTGACGCTCATAACCGGCCTAGATTGCGGCCTGGGCCTACATGCTTTGACCGGCGGCCATTTTGGCACACCTATCACCTCTGCCTGTGCTGTGAACATGGACTGTGGCTCTGCTATCCCCCTCGAAACAGTATCTACTCGGTCCCCTGTATCTTGCAGGGTATGTTTCCAGATTGCCAGTGCCTCTGAAAAGGGGGGGGGTGGCACCTCACACATTAGCTTTGCAAGATCAGCACCTGTCCCCGGGCACCTGGGTGAATACAAAAAACCAGGACTGCACTCTTTTCTGACTACCAGGCACGCCAGTCTGCTACCTTGAGTTGGGAGCTATTTGAGAGTCTTCCAGTATCTTCACAGTATGTCACCAACTAAAGCACAAAAAGCAGCGGCAGCAAAACTTGATCAATACCGCCGACAAGAAAAGGAGGACATGGAGGAAGATGGAACTACTGAGAAGGCCGGGGAGGGAGAGCGCACTGCGAGTGACACCGACAAACTCCTTGAAGCAATCACCTTTAGTAGAACTTCTCTCACAGCACAGATAGAGAAAGTCAAGATGGATATTTCCCTTATTAGACAGGACTTTTAGAAACTCAGGGAAAGAGTAAAAGAAACCGAGACCAGATTGAGCGAGGTGGAGGATGCTATTCCACCCTTACAAACATCCTCAGACCGTGTGCAAAGACAAATACAACAACTCCTTATAAAGCAAGACGATATGGAGAATAGGTTGCAAAGATGTAATATACACCTTATAGGCTTGCCGGAGGGGTCTGAAGGTAAGAACACTACCACATTTTTGGAACAACTCCTGATTACTACCTATGGGAGAGAAGTCTTCTCCCCTATGTTTGCGGTAGAACGGGCACACCGCATGCCAACAAGACCCCCCCCCCGCAGGGAGCTCCTCCTCGCACGTTCATAGCTAAACTCCTTAACTATAAAGATCGGGACACTGCTTTACAAATGGCGAGGGAGAAAGGCAATATCCCGGTGGGGAACGTGAAAGTGGCCATTTTCCCGGATTTCTACGCAGAGGTGCAACGTCGTCGTCAGAGCTTTACGGAAGCCAAGCGTAAGCTAAGAAATCTGCAATACAAGTATTCAATGCTCTTCCCAGCTCGTCTTAGGGTGGAGCATGACGGTCGTGCGGTCTTCTTTGAGGATCCAGAGGAGGTGATTTCTTGGTTGGAAAGACGAGCTAATCCTCAACAAGCTGATTGATTAAGTCCCACTTTTAATACAGTTGTGACCAGGAACTGTTTCTAGCCGGCGCAAGTTTAAAACATAAATCCTGGATACCCACAGTGCAAGAGTCAAAGTACCTTCCAGGGCTCTGAGGAAGACAAAGTACTACAGTTAACATGCATCGTGCAGCGAGACTTTACCCCACATAGTTCTGGGAAGCAGCACCATGAGCATTGGAACACTCCTCGGAACATAGTTGTTGCAGCCAAACGGAAACAAGAAGATCGAGAAATCATACTACACCTTCTACGAGTGATATGGTTGATATTACTCATGCTATTTTGCTTCCGGAGACTCAACCAATTGTTCTACATTCTATTGATTAATAAGAAGTTAGAATGTTTCCCAGTTCACAACCAGTTAAGGGATTATGCCCACACAAGTTTGGGTCAGTGTAGGGCAGGGAGGGGGGTGGGGGTTCAAAGGTTTATGGTTCGGTTACACTCTGTTATGCATATTTACGATAGAAAACAGGTAACATTACATGTGTCAGATCTATGGAAACGTACTTATGTGGTGTATGTTATACGACTAAGGCAGATATGTTTGAAAATTAGAAACCTATGTGCCTTGTGCATAGAGAGCAAATTGCTTTACATAAATACTTTACTAATGATTAAAAAGTTTTGCCAATGGCATCTTTGAAATTTCTTACATGGAATGTGAGGGGCCTGCATGAGAAATTTAAGCGCGCGGCGGTCTTCACATTCCTAAAGAAGCAACGTGCTGATATAGTGGCACTGGTGGAAACTCATATAGAGGGCAGTGTTCAGATGGCACTCCGTAGGCCATGGGTCGGGTGGGCGTATCATTCTACCCACACGTCCCATTCCAGAGGAGTCTCTGTATTAATAGCCAAATCGGTACATTTTGAACCGTGCGAGTTAACCACTGACCCACAAGGCCGTTATGTCTTTATCCATGCTAAAGTATATGGTGAACCTTTGCTCATAATGGCCTTTTATATACCACCTCCATTTAATGTCTCCACAGTCCAGGAAGGTATATCATTTATGACCCGCCATTCAAATGTAGCAGCGATATGGTTAGGAGACTTTAATGTCACCTTAAATCCGACTTTAGACAAGTTACAACCGGCTTCAACAGTCCATAATGTTCCCACTGAAACCAGATTCTCTAAACTTGTCTCCACCTTCCATTTAATAGATACTTGGCGACACAAGTTCCTCTCATGGGTCCATGTCCTGTATAGATTTTATACTTATCTCATGCAGGTTGGCCCCAAGGCTATCGGAGGTAATGTTTTGCCCTAGAATACTATCGGACCATAGCCCTTATTGGTATTCCAGTAGCAAAGCCACCACGCACTTGGCGTCTAAACCCATTTTGGCTCTCTCTTCTACCAGAAGATAACGAACTTATGGATAAATGGAAAATGTATTTTGTGGAAAATGAGGAGTCAGCATCTCCATCTGCAGTATGGGATTCTTTTAAGTTATTCGCTAGACATACATTGGTAACTGCTATTAATAAAATTAAGATGGACTCTTCCGGTGCCCTCGGTAAGGCGCTGGAGGACTTGTCCTCTGCTGAAAAAATATATGCCAACACCCCGACATCCGTAAATGCAGATCAACTTAAATTACAAACTAGAGTGGTTAACCAGTTACAGTACCAAAAAGCCAGACAAAAAATGTTCTTTTCCAAACAGAAAATGTTTGAGCATGGAAAAAGGCGGGCAAATTGTTGGCATATTTAGTACATAGCGAGGATAGACCCCCCGGTGGTTATCACATTACATGGCCCTGGAGGACGAGAGGTTACAGACCCTTTCACAGTAACATCAATGTTTAGGGATTTCTTTGCTGACTTATACACGACAGCCCCCAATGAGACCCGTTCTATATCTCTCTTTCTTGAAAATGTGATTTTCCCACAGCTAACAAAAGAACAGATAGAATTACTAGAAGCACCACTTACTGTAGACGAAATATCAACTGCTATAGCTAGCTTTGCTAGATCCAAATCTCCCGGCTCGGATGGACTCCCAATTGAGTTCTATTCCCAATTTAGTGAAGTATTAACCCCTAAATTATTAAAACTATATAATCATCTATTTGAAATTGGGACTTTGCCCCCATCTATGACAGAGGCCACCATAGTCCTCATCCCTAAACCTGGAAAAGATTTGGGATTACCAGAATCCTATCGTCCAATATCACTCCTACAAGTCGATATTAAAATACTAGCCAAAGTACTATTGTTGTGGAAAATGTTATATTAATGTGTTGTCATAAATCTCCCAGTGTGTCTGATCAACCACAGCCCGTTCTAAAGAACTGGCTGGGGCAGATCGATGCTGGCTGAGACCTGTTAGGTAATGGAAAACTTCCTGGTGTTTGGAGAGAAGTGTTTGCGGAGAGAGGACATGTCCGCCAGCAAAGGGCCCCTGTGCAATGCACAGAACGATCGTCTGGTGGGGATGCGTTCACTCTGCAAAGACATTATCGGTTTAGAGGTGTTTTGCTCTTGTCACCCCTGGTGTGCCTGATCAACATGTTTGGGGTGCCATGACCTACACCTGCAGATAATCTCCCACCCACGAGGAACTTTAGTCATCGTCATTTAGTATATTGTATCATGTCCTGTAGTCATTGTTCATTGGTTGTTTTGTACTCTGTTGTTAAATCCTTATATGGTCACTTACATCCTGTGAGGTCACACCCTGTGAAGGAAACGATTGGCTGTTGGGGCCAGGGCTTCCTGTTTGTGATTGCTTTTGTGGTCTTTTGAATAAAGGAGGCAGACAGAGCTGTAAAGGGCAGTCTTGCTGAGATGGGAATGTAAGAACCATGTGTTTTGTCTTGTTGGATGGCTGGGGCACACACCAGAGGATGGATACGATCAAAAGGTGAGATGCATTGCATTTATTTCATTAGACGAAATTGCTATTATGTTTAGAAACAGGAGATTTGGCTGTGTGCTCTGCGTACAACCAAATTTCTCTAACAGCATGGCGAGCCAGAACGTAGGAGTGAACAGAACCTCCTTCAGAATCGGATCATTAAGATGTGCTGGGGAGGGTCTGCTTCGCAAAAAGAACAAATTTTTCGTCTTTTGAAATAATGCTGGAAGTTTGATCGTATGTCTGGTGTGTGTGTGTGTCTGTGTCTCTGTGTGTGTGTGTGCCTGCTTGTGTGTCTGTGTCTCTGTGTGTGTGTGTGCCTGCTTGTGTGTGTCTGTGTCTCTGTGTGTGTGTGTGTGTGCCTGCTTGTGTGTGTCTCTGTCTCTGTGTGTGTGTGTGCCTGCTTGTGTGTGTCTGTGTCTCTGTGTGTGTGTGTGCCTGCTTGTGTGTGTCTGTGTCTCTGTGTGTGTGTGTGCCTGCTTGTGTGTGTCTCTGTCTCTGTGTGTGTGTGTGCCTGCTTGTGTGTGTCTCTGTCTCTGTGTGTGTGTGTGCCTGCTTGTGTGTGTCTGTGTCTCTGTGTGTGTGTGTGCCTGCTTGTGTGTGTCTGTGTCTCTGTGTGTGTGTGTGCCTGCTTGTGTGTGTCTGTGTCTCTGTGTGTGTGTGTGCCTGCTTGTGTGTGTCTGTGTCTCTGTGTGTGTGTGTGCCTGCTTGTGTGTGTCTGTGTCTCTGTGTGTGTGTGTGTGCCTGCTTGTGTGTGTCTGTGTCTCTGTGTGTGTGTGTGCCTGCTTGTGTGTGTCTGTGTCTCTGTGTGTGTGTGTGTGTGCCTGCTTGTGTGTGTCTGTGTCTCTGTGTGTGTGTGTGCCTGCTTGTGTGTGTCTGTGTCTCTGTGTGTGTGTGTGTGTGTGCCTGCTTGTGTGTGTCTGTGTCTCTGTGTGTGTGTGTGCCTGCTTGTGTGTGTCTGTGTCTCTGTGTGTGTGTGTGCCTGCTTGTGTGTGTCTGTGTCTCTGTGTGTGTGTGTGTGATTTGTATTTCGAATCTTTGTGTAAGGAGACTGTGCCTGTGTGTGTGTGATGCTGTGTAATAATGCAGATGTTTGAAATAGAAATGTATGAATTGATATTATTTGCAGCCTGCAATGTGTGTGTGGAGTAGTTTTGTAAGTAGCTGAACCTGTTTGTAAGGATGAGTTTAGTGAAGGGGCAGGCATTGTTGTTTTTGTATTGAAAGGGGCTACGCCCTGGGGGAAGGGAACTCTAATGTTCTGAATAGACATTGCAAGCATTCACTGTCTGTATCTTTCAATGTGAAAGCTGATGTGAACTGAGTTTGAGTGTATGTTACAGCCGTGTAATTGTGGGTTATGTGGCTTGGTTGTTTCGTTGGATAGCATGTGTTCCGAAGTTGTGCTTTTTGTAACTTTAACACTTTTAAATGTTTGTCTAAGCGTTCATTTAGTATCTCAAATGTGTACGTTTTTGGGGAGAAATTTTTGGTTTTGGCAGGAAATTGGTTTTTGTCTGCTACTTCCTTTTGTTCTCTTGTTGTTGTTGTCTACCATGTGACTACGGTTGGCCATTTTCTTTTCCTTTGTGTGTGAACTTTAAAATGTTTATCCATCTTGGTCAGTTTTGGCGGGAAAATGCGCCATTTTGTTGTGGCCTGGCCTTTGTTGTGGTCACCATGTGCATCGGTGGCCATTTTGAAGACCTGTGAGCTCCTCCTGGAGCTGCTCCATTGTGTATTCATTTGTGTGTGCAAAGCCATGTGCTTTAAGCTACAATCTGGCTTTTAGGCACCATTTTGTGAATTCTATGTTTGTACTGTTTACATACTTTTCAAGGAAACTATTGCGTTTTCTGTATTGAATATTGGTTTTAAGTTGAAATGCCTGTCGCATATCCAAGTGCCCATGCATTGTTGGGACATCACAATAGGAGCTGTTTACACACTGTGGGGGTCTCAGGTTTCTAGGTAATAACATGGGGGGAGTTCTACCTCTCAGAGTCAAATAGAGTGTAGTGTTTAAGAAATCCTGGTTTGTCTTGTCATTTGTTAATGTCGGCCATTTTTCTGTAGTCCTGGTTTCATTCACCATTTTGCCATGGACCGATTTTCGATTGCTGCAACTGCCTTCTTGTTTCTGCTGATTTTAGTATCGAGCGAAATATCTCTGGTTTTGTACTGAATTCCATTTCCAATAGAATCATTTAGATTTTTATTCCAGTTGTTTTAAAGAAGTTTATGTTTCTAGTGAAGAAATCTCGATTTTGGCGGGATCAACAACTAAATTTCATGTGTTAATGGCACCATTTTGTTTGTGGCTGCCGTGGAAGGAAAAAGAACTCCTTCAGCCATCTTTTTGCAGGAGTTTCAGTTTTTGGCTTTTGTTACACTGTTGTGTGGTATTTCTGTCAAAACTTGTGGTTTTCCTAGGGGATATGTGAGTCAAGGGGGATTCCCTCCCATTTGCAATATGGGGGCTTATTCCAACCACTCCGGGACAAAGAGTTTTTATCTGTTGATGTTAGCCATAGATTTTTCTAATGTTTTGATAGACAAAATATGAAGCTATTTGAGGCTTCCCCTCCCCCTCCCTCTTCCTACTCAGGTATGCAACAGGAAGTTGGTGGGAGGGGCTTGGCATCTTTTGACTTGTGTTTGGAAAGACGAAATCATTTTTATTTTTAAATTAAATTAAGGTTTATACTGTAATACAGTTTTGGGTAGAGAGCAAACAGGAGGCATCCAAGTTATTGTTGTAATATCTGGGTACAGACGGAAGCCATAAGTTTGTTTTTGTTTTGAATAGCGGAGGATTTCATGGTGTTTTTGTAGTTGTCGGACGAACACGTTTAGAGGGCTGTATATCGTGAGACTGGTCGGGCCGTGTATAATAGTCGGAATTCCAGTTCGTGATTGTATTAGCATAAACGTGAGGAGTAGTACGCTAACAGCCCCGCTCAGGCCGTGTAGAATAATCGGAATGCGGGGGTCGATTATGGTGATAAAGGCGCAAACCATAATCGCTCCGAAAATAAAGCGCAGGGTTCTCTGGACGCAGAGTTCGCCAAAAAAAGCGATTTGAATCGTCATGGGCAATAGGTCGTCCATGCACCCCAGTCAGACAGCAACATAATACATGAAATCTGAGTTCTGAGGAAAAGGCCATTAAACCCCAGAAAGATTGACATAGGTGGTCCAAGGATACTATTTTGGGTATCCCTCTGGAGTTGATGTAGCGCGACTGTGGCTTCAGAAATCTGTAATGTTGAGTGAGTTGATGGATGCGTAATATACATTTGTGTGATTAAAAATACACAGGCCTGTTTTTGAACTTTGTGTGGCTGGTCCATGCAAAGATTTTGAAATGCTCTCGTGCCTTTCAAATTGTATTCTTTTTTTATCGCTAAAAGAGCGAAGGCAGCATTCCATCTGGTCATTTTTGTTTTTATTTTTCATTTTCGTTTTCGGGAACTATGAAATATCTCCCCCACATTTGTATCTAAATGTTTTTCTTTGTCTCATTGTTTGTATGTGGTAACAAGATGTTTGAACCTCCCGTGACAGCCCTCTTGCGTGTCGCGGCTGTTGTATTTTAGGAAAAAGAAAAAAAAAAAAAAAAACGTGAAAGTAAGATTTACAGAAGGTTTACTTATTATCGGTTTTGTGGAATGTCAGTGACAATTTACCAATGTACATGAATATTGTATTGTTTACCATTCTTTGAAGGATAGAGTAATAACTTTTGTTTATAAGTATCTTTTCAGGTCCAGTTTCTGGAAGTGTGTGTACAGGTGTATAAGAAGGTAAAAGTATCATAGGCTATTTCACTGTTTTATTCTGCACCATTCTAAACCCTGCATGTCTTCCTCCAGTTTGTAATGAGGAGGGAAGAAAAGGGGGGATGAGAGTGGTGAGAATAACACATTTTCAAACCAATAATACTAACCGCTCTAATTCTAACCAAGTTTGTGCCAAGACTGTCTTTCTTTGATAGAATTTGAATCTGCAAGCAGCAGTCTGGTGAAGTAGGCTCCCATCCCAGATGCTAAGAACCTTTTTGTCACTGGTTCCAGGTATTACACCCCGGATGGTAAGCCACGCACAGGTTATGCAGTGACCACAGTCCCGATGTCTGGGTTATTGTCATATGAGGTTTGTTTGAAGGTCAACCAAAAACAGAATTGTACTTTCCTCATTAGCTGTCACCTACATTCTCAGCTGATGGGGTGGGTGCAATCACTGTAACATGAACTTCAAAAGGTCCACCACAGGGTTCACGAGTCCATCCCGGACCCTGACACAATAACCAGTTTACATTCTTTCCAACCAGGTGACTGGGTCATTATAAAGAAGCTTGAGGGATGAGACCACACCAGCCACTGCAAGAAGCGGATCAACCACAAAGAGTAGAGGAGTATCTTTGTTCATTTATATTTTTTTGTTTAATAAATTTTGGCAAGGGTAACGATGAAAAGCATCCCAACATCTAAGAAAGATAACAGGACACATGGTCGGGTATTAGTGCCCCAGTGATGACGGCGGTACATGCTATATGTGACGTTCATATTAGTGTGAAGAGTTTTGACAGACTAGTAAAATCCAAACAGACACCTGTCAAAAGAACTTAACAGAACATTCATAGAGGGTAAAATTAATTATAATTTTAACAATAGCTCTGGTTCTTGCCAGCTTTGGTATTGGGATAACTAGGTAGCCCACAAGTGTGCTACAACTGAAGTTTGGTATTAATGCGGATCTACAGTTTATAAGGTAATTTCCCGTAAGGCAAGAGGTTCATGTGTGCTGATGAAACTCGTCCCAGCATCTTATGTCGTGGCCGATCGTGAGGATCTGATGGCGCGAGAGAAGGTAAGAATGGCAGGGACAGCTGGAAGGGAATTGCTTATACACGGTGGGGGCTTGAGCTTATGAAACGCTTGAACAATTTCTCATCCATTGAGGATGGGATGTTTCATGTAACGGTTGAAGCTACAAGGAAGTTCCCACATTCCAAGGGTTTCTGGGAATTCATAAGTAAAGATTGTTATATCTGGATCGGGGATAGTAGTGACAAAGTTCAGGCCCATATGGATAAGGTTTAGATCCCTACAAGGCAAAGCCAGAGCTATAGATAGTGAAGGTTGGAATCCTTTTTAAGGGTTTGGGAATTGTTGGAGATTTAATTTTTATCTTGCAGCGGATCATAGTGAAGGAAGTAGGTGTATATATACTTATGTTGTTTTTGTTTCTATTCCTTCTATATGCCATGATGAGGTGCTCCTGTTGCCTGATTGGACGCGTGACCAGAGCCTGAGCAGATGACCACATCTTCCCTGATGAGACGCCCCGAAGCCGGACCCACGTACAAGACAGAGGATCCCAGACCGACCAGAGACTACTACAGCTCATCACGTCATCTCCAACAGAGTCTACATGTCAAGCCGTGTTTTACTTTTTATGGACTATGAAGAAGATCAGGATTCATCGAGGGACACATGGGATCATATGACAAGAGGAGGGACTGTTGTGGAAAATGTTATATTAATGTGTTGTCATAAATCTCCCAGTGTGTCTGATCAACCACAGCCCGTTCTAAAGAACTGGCTGGGGCAGATCGATGCTGGCTGAGACCTGTTAGGTAATGGAAAACTTCCTGGTGTTTGGAGAGAAGTGTTTGCGGAGAGAGGACATGTCCGCCAGCAAAGGGCCCCTGTGCAATGCACAGAACGATCGTCTGGTGGGGATGCGTTCACTCTGCAAAGACATTATCGGTTTAGAGGTGTTTTGCTCTTGTCACCCCTGGTGTGCCTGATCAACATGTTTGGGGTGCCATGACCTACACCTGCAGATAATCTCCCACCCACGAGGAACTTTAGTCATCGTCATTTAGTATATTGTATCATGTCCTGTAGTCATTGTTCATTGGTTGTTTTGTACTCTGTTGTTAAATCCTTATATGGTCACTTACATCCTGTGAGGTCACACCCTGTGAAGGAAACGATTGGCTGTTGGGGCCAGGGCTTCCTGTTTGTGATTGCTTTTGTGGTCTTTTGAATAAAGGAGGCAGACAGAGCTGTAAAGGGCAGTCTTGCTGAGATGGGAATGTAAGAACCATGTGTTTTGTCTTGTTGGATGGCTGGGGCACACACCAGAGGATGGATACGATCAAAAGGTGAGATGCATTGCATTTATTTCATTAGACGAAATTGCTATTATGTTTAGAAACAGGAGATTTGGCTGTGTGCTCTGCGTACAACCAAATTTCTCTAACACTATCTATCAGGCTCAATCAGGTAATATTAACATTGATACACGCAGATCAGGCTGGGTTTATGCCCGGACGTAACACCTCGTTCAACCTACGGAAACTCTACATTAATCTACAGGCTACACATGAGGAAGTTGGTACACGGGTTGTTGTGACCTTGGACACAGCGAAAGCCTTCGACTCGGTGGAATGGAGGTACTTATGGAGATGCTTGGAGGGCTATGGATTTGGCCCCAAATTCATCAAATGGGTCCAATTATTATACCAGGCACCTAGGGCCAAGGTGGTAGCTAATGGATGGGCATCTCAATTATTTGACCTCAGCAGAGGCACAAGACAGGGCTGCCCCCTATCCCCATTGTTATATGCCCTGGCGGCAGAACCCCTGGCAATATCCATTCGAGCAAATCTAGAGATTAGGGGACTTGGAATGGGCACTCTGACTGAAAAAATTAGCATGTATGCAGATGACACATTATTATATCTAGCAGACTCGGGCCCATCACTATGCAATGCACTCCACACGATAGAACAATTTGGAGTATTCTCAGGTCTGAAAATTAATTGGGATAAATCCCAAATCCTACCAATTGACAGCTTCCCACCCCCAGAATTTCAAACCAGGCTCCCGCTGCAGAGAACGGATGTTATTAAATATTTGGGGGTGCACATAACCAGATCCCCTGCAGACTATGTCTCCCTAAATATAGAGCCCCTCATTTCCATAGTTAAAAATAAAACACGGGTCTGGTCCAAATTACCATTAGGAGTCTGGGTCGTATAAATTTAATCAAAATGATCCTACTACCCAAGATACTTTATGTTCTATGGCACACTCCTGTTTACTTACCACTAAAACATTTTAAATCTCTAGAATCCCTCTTAAAGTCATTTGTGTGGGGTAATAATAGGCATAAATTAACATGGCAAGCCCTTAAAAACCCGACCGATCTTGGGGGTACGGCCCTACCCGATTTTAACTTATACTACATCGCAGCACAGTTATCCCAGCTTTTCCATCTAGACAAAACTGACAGTGAGAGATTCCTCAAGCTCCTATGCCCGAAATGGGCGCAACACAGCAAAGACCCGATATATGCAATAGCAGCGGATTTGGGTGGGATGGAACTAGGAGAAAGAAGATACACCATGCTGTACCACTATAGGAAAATATGGAACTTAGCAGCTTCCAGACTTGACATTTCACAGTTTAATGACTACACGCCACTATGGCACAATAAACATCTCCAGGAGCTTAATAAAATAAATTACACTTTCATATGGTCCATACAGGGAATATTTTACCTACACCATATATTGAAAGATGGACAACTTAAAACCTTTGACCTACTTAAAGAAGAATTTACAATTCAGGATCAGATGTTCTTTAGATTCTTACAAATCCGTCATGCGATAAAATCACAGTTCCCTGACTCTTGTCCTGGCCCTGCACCTAATATTCTAATAGCTATAATTAAAAGCACTCCCACAAATTGATCTCAGCTTTTTACAACTTGCTTTTAACCCCTGTAGCTACTAAAATTGCATATGACATTAAACCGAGATGGGAGAGAGAGGTAGGACTGGGGGAGGATGAGGAGTGGGGTGAGGTATTGGAGGCATGCAAAACTGTATCTCCTAAACTTTCAGATCATTTGACACAGCTTTACATTATACACAGGGCATATCTCACACCCCTCAGAGTGGCAAGATACAAGCGCACACAAACCGCCACATGTCAGATGTGTGAGAGAGAGACGGGCACTTTTTTCCATCTACTCTGGGCTTGCCCTAAGATAAAAGGCTTCTGGGAACAAATTGTAGCATTTTTACAGGATACAATGGGCTCCCCTCTGACTCTGGACCCTAAGCAATGCCTCCTGGGCATAGTTCAAGACACAACGGACAAATACACCAAAACCTTTTTATCTGAAACACTCTTTGCAGGAAGAAAGGTTATAGCCAGAAAATGGATGAGGAAGGAGCCTCCCAAGGTAGTGGAATGGAAGGTGGAGATAAATAATACATTACCATACAAGAAATGTATATATATTAATAGGGGTTGCCCAGCTAAGTACAACAAAATCTGGGACAGATGGCTTCAAGAATCCTCTACCTGTGTCTAGCATAATCATATAATCACAGAGTGATTTAATAGATATAAGTATGGGTTAATAATCTATGCAAGTTAACCACTTGCCGACCGCCTAACGTAGATATACGTCGGCAGAATGGCACGGGCAGGCAGAATCACGTACCTGTACGTGATCTGCCTCCCGCGGGCGGGGGGTCCGATCGGACCCCCCCCGGTGCCAGCGGCGGTCGGCATTTGACTGGGAGCGTTGGGAGGCGAGGGGGAGACCATCCGATCGTGGCCCCCCCCTCGCGATCGCTCCCAGCCAATCGGAATCCTCCCCTGCCTGTGTGTAGTTTCACACAGGCAGAGGATGTGATGTCATCTCTCCTCGGCTTGGCAGTTTCCGTTCCAGCGCCGAGGAGAGAAGACATGTAAGTGCACAAAACACTACACACACACAGTAGAACATGCCAAGCACATAAAACACCCCGATCCCCCCCCCCCGATCGCCCCCCGATCCCCCCCCAACCACCCCCCCGTCACAAACTGACATCAAGCAGTATTTTTTTTTTTTTCTGATTACTGATTGGTGTCAGTTTGTGACAGTTACAGTGTTAGGGCAGTGAGTGGTAGCCCCCTTTAGGTCTAGGGTACCCCCCTAACCCCCCCTAATAAAGTTTTAACCCCTTGATCACCCCCTGTCACCAGTGTCGCTAAGCGATAATTTTTCTGATCGCTGTATTAGTGTCGCTGGTGACGCTAGTTAGGGAGGTAAATATTTAGGTTCGCCGTCAGCGTTTTATAGCGTCAGGGACCCCCATATACTATCTAATAAATGTTTTAACCCCTTGATTGCCCCCTAGTTAACCCTTTCACCACTGATCACCGTATAAGTGTTACGGGTGACGCTGGTTAGTTCGTTTATTTTTTATAGTGTCAGGGCACCCGCCGTTTATTACCGAATAAAGGTTTAGCCCCCTGATCGCCCGGCGGTGATATGCGTCGCCCCAGGCAGCGTCAGATTAGCGCCAGTACCGCTAACACCCACGCACGCAGCATACGCCTCCCTTAGTGGTATAGTATCTGTACGGATCAATATCTGATCCGATCAGATCTATACTAGCGTCCCCAGCAGTTTAGGGTTCCCAAAAATGCAGTGTTAGCGGGATCAGCCCAGATACCCGCTAGCACCTGCGTTTTTCCCCTCCGCCCGGCCCAGCCCAGCCCACCCAAGTGCAGTATCGATCGATCACTGTCACTTACAAAACACTAAACAAATAACTACAGCGTTCGCAGAGTCATGGCCTGATCCCTGCGATCGCTAACAGTTTTCTTGGTAGCGTTTTGGTGAACTGGCAAGCACCAGCCCCAGGCAGCGTCAGGTTAGCGCCAGTACCGCTAACACCCAAGCACGCACCGTACACCTCCCTTAGTGGTATAGTATCTGAACGGATCAATATCTGATCCGATCAGATCTATACTAGCGTCCCCAGCAGTTTAGGGTTCCCAAAAACGCAGTGTTAGCGGGATCAGCACAGATACCTGTTAGCACCTGCGTTTTGCCCCTCCGCCCGGCCCAGCCCAGCCCACCCAAGTGCAGTATCGATCGATCACTGTCACTTACAAAACACTAAACGCATAACTGCAGCGTTCGCAGAGTCAGGCCTGATCCCTGCGATCGCTAACAGTTTTTTGGTAGCGTTTTGGTGAACTGGCAAGCACCAGCCCCAGGCAGCGTCAGGTTAGCGCCAGTACAGCTAACACCCATGCACGCACCGTACACCTCCCTTGGTGGTATAGTATCTGATCGGATCAATATCTGATCTGATCTGATCAGATCTATACTAGCGTCCCCAGCAGTTTAGGGTTCCCACAAACGCAGTGTTAGCGGGATCAGCCCAGATACCTGCTAGCACCTGCGTTTTGCCCCTCTGCCCGGACCAGCCCAGCCCACCCAAGTGCAGTATCGATCGATCACTGTCACTTACAAAACACTAAACGCATAACTGCAGCGTTCGCAGAGTCAGGCCTGATCCCTGCGATCGCTAACAGTTTTCTTGGTAGCGTTTTGGTGAACTGGCAAGCACCAGCCCCAGGCAGCGTCAGGTTAGCGCCAGTACCGCTAACACCCACGCACCGTACACCTCCCTTAGTGGTATAGTATCTGAACGGATCAATATCTGATCCGATCAGATCTATACTAGCGTCCCCAGCAGTTTAGGGTTCCCACAAACGCAGTGTTAGCGGGATCAGCCCAGATACCTGCTAGCACCTGCGTTTTGCCCCTCCGCCCGGCCCAGCCCAGCCCACCCAAGTGTAGTATCGATCGATCACTGACACTTACAAAACACTAAATGCATAACTGCAGCGTTCGCAGAGTCAGGCCTGATCCCTGCGATCGCTAACAGTTTTTTTTGTAGCGTTTTGGTGAACTGGCAAGCACCAGCGGCCTAGTACACCCCGGTCGTAGTCAAACCAGCACTGCAGTAACACTTGGTGACGTGGCGAGTCCCATAAGTGCAGTTCAAGCTGGTGAGGTGGCAAGCACAAGTAGTGTCCCGCTGCCACCAAAAAGACAAACACAGGCCCGTCGTGCCCATAATGCCCTTCCTGCTGCATTCGCCAATCCTAATTGGGAACCCACCACTTCTGCAGCGCCCGTACTTCCCCCATTCACATCCCCAACCAAATGCAGTCGGCTGCATGAGAGGCATTTTCTTTATGTCCTCCCGAGTACCCCTACCCAACGAACCCCCCCAAAAAAAGATGTCGTGTCTGCAGCAAGCGCGGATATAGGCGTGACACCCGCTATTATTGTCCCTCCTGTCCTGACAATCCTGGTCTTTGCATTGGTGAATGTTTTGAACGCTACCATTCACTAGTTGAGTATTAGCGTAGGGTACAGCATTGCACAGACTAGGCACACTTTCACAGGGTCTCCCAAGATGCCATCACATTTTGAGAGACCTGAACCTGGAACCGGTTACAGTTATAAAAGTTAGTTACAAAAAAAAGTGTAAAAAAAAAAAAAAAACACAAACAAAAATATAAAATAAAAAATAATAGTTGTCGTTTTATTGTTCTTTCTCTCTCTATTCTCTCTATTGTTCTGCTCTTTTTTACTGTATTCTATTCTGCAATGTTTTATTGTTATTATGTTTTATCATGTTTGCTTTTCAGGTATGCAATTTTTTATACTTTACCGTTTACTGTGCTTTATTGTTAACCATTTTTTTGTCTTCAGGTACGCCATTCACGACTTTGAGTGGTTATACCAGAATGATGCCTGCAGGTTTAGGTATCATCTTGGTATCATTCTTTTCAGCCAGCGGTCGGCTTTCATGTAAAAGCAATCCTAGCAGCTAATTAGCCTCTAGACTGCTTTTACAAGCAGTGGGAGGGAATGCCCCCCCCCCAACGTCTTCCGTGTTTTTCTCTGGCTCTCCTATCTCAACAGGGAACCTGAGAATGCAGCCGGTGATTCAGCCAGCTGACCATAGAGCTGATCAGAGACCAGAGTGGCTCCAATCATCTCTATGGCCTAAGTAATCCGGAAGCTACGAGCATTTTATGACTTTTATGACGGATGTAAACAGCGCCATTGGGAAATTGGGAAAGCATTTTATCACACCGATCTTGGTGTGGTCAGATGCTTTGAGGGCAGAGGAGAAATCTAGGGTCTAATAGACCCCAATTTTTTCAAAAAAGAGTACCTGTCACTACCTATTGCTATGATAGGGGATATTTACATTCCCTGAGATAACAATAAAAATGATTAAAAAAAAAAAAAATGAAAGGAACAGTTTTAAAATAAGATAAAAAAAATAATAATAATAAAGAAAAAAAAAAAAAAAAAAAGCACCCCTGTCCCCCCTGCTCTCGCGCTAAGGCGAACGCAAGCGTCGGTCTGGCAATTGCACCATGCATGAATAAAGTGGTAACCTGTAAAGGCTTTTAAAGGCTTTTAAAAATGTATTTAGTTTGTCGCCACTGCACGTTTGTGCGCAATTTTAAAGCATGTCATGTTTGGTATCCATGTACTCGGCCTAAGATCATCTTTTTTATTTCATCAAACATTTGGGCAATATAGTGTGTTTTAGTGCATTAAAATTTAAAAAGTGTGTTTTTTCCCCAAAAAATGCGTTTGAAAAATCGCTGCGCAAATACTGTGTGAAAAAAAAAATGAAACACCCACCATTTTAATCTGTAGGGCATTTGCTTTAAAAAAATATATAATGTTTGGGGGTTCAAAGTAATTTTCTTGCAAAAAAAAATATTTTTTTATGTAATCAAAAAGTGTCAGAAAGGGCTTTGTCTTCAAGTGGTTAGAAGAGTGGGTGATGTGTGACATAAGCTTCTAAATGTTGTGCATAAAATGCCAGGACAGTTCAAACCCCCCCCAAATGACCCCATTTTGGAAAGTAGACACCCCAAGCTATTTGCTGAGAGGCATGTCGAGTCCATGGAATATTTTATATTGTGACACAAGTTGCGGGAAAGAGACAATTTTTTATTTTTTTTATTTTTTTTTGCGCAAAGTTGTCACTAAATGATATATTGCTCAAACATGCCATGGGAATATGTGAAATTACACCCCAAAATGCATTCTGTTGCTTCTCCTGAGTACAGGGATACCATATGTGTGAGACTTTTTGGGAGCCTAGCCGCGTACGGGACCCCAAAAACCAAGCACCGCCTTCAGGCTTTCTAAGGCTGTAAATTTTTGATTTCACTCTTCACTGCCTATCACAGTTTCGGAGGCCATGGAATGCCCAGGTGGCAAAAAAAAACCCCAAATGACCCCATTTTGGAAAGTAGACACCCCAAGCTATTTGATGAGAGGTATAGTGAGTATTTTGCAGACCTCACTTTTTGTCACAAAGTTTTGAAAATTGAAAAAAGAAAAAAAAAATGTTTTTTCTCGTCTTTCTTTATTTTCAAAAACAAATGAGAGCTGCAAAATACTCACCATGCCTCTCAGCAAATAGCTTGGGGTGTCAACCGAGTCACCAGGCCCCTCTCTAGACCAGCACTCTGCATGATCCTTCCATGATGGGTCCTCCCCTGGGATCTTCTCGGTTGTCCAGCTTCTTCACTCTGGATAGATAGCTCAAGACCATTCCTCGGCTGCTGTGGTAGGCCCCAGACAGGCTTCTGGGCCCACCCACGCACCGCAGCAACGAGGTGGTACTCTAACAAATACCTGTCGGCCAGGAGGGCCAGCAGGTGGCTGAAAACGAACCCCTAAACATGGCGTCTGTCCCATAAATACCCTCTCCCAGAATGCAACTCGGAGGACCACCTCCACCGAGTTGTCTCCGGGACAGAGGAGCACTCATCCGCTTTAACACGTTGCTTTTCCAACACCCGCCAATGGTGACAACGACACCAACCGGCACAATGTGGAACCACACGCAACGTCAGCCAAGCTGGAACAGAGGCAAATCTAACTTCCTATAACGAGCAATTCACTAAATTTACCTATCAGATGGTAGATCATAAATCTACCAGTGCTACATACTCCCCCCACTACAATAGTCGTCCCCAACGTCTGTCCAAAAATAATGATAATAACTCCCAAGCCTGGGAGTAGGTATTTGAGCTTAAAACTTGGATTAGATAAAGAAGAAGGAAAGACAGTGGAAAGACATTATAAGATTAACATCTATAAAACAATATGTTCACGTCCGTAAACAAAACCATCCTATGACTGTACATAACCTCACTGTCTAGCTGAAAATCCTAACAGCTTGATAGAGGATCAATTGTTTCTCGAAAAGGAAAGTATATTAACACACATATATCCTGTACAACTTCAGGAGCAAAGGCTCATTTAAAAATGAGACTCTCTTCCCATAATCTATATCAAAATAATCTTTAGGAGTCCATCCCTGTATAATTTTTTTTCTCCCTTCAAATGAAAGAAATCTGACTAGCAAAAAGAAGTCCTTGGATTTGAAACACTGAGATGAATATCCAGATCTTGACCATGAAGATCTCTTTATACTGACACTAACTAACTAACTAACTAACTAACTAACTCACTCCAAAGTTCTTTTGTCCATAATCACCAATAAAACCAGGGATCTGGCAAGGTCAGTGTCTTTCCCAGTTTATCCACTGTGGTAATGAAATATAGAACGTCCTCTTTTCCGGGCCTGCAGATAACTACTTTGTCAGCATAGATGTGCCGACCGAAGTTCCAGTGCATAAAACATCCACTAAAACGTTCATCCATTTTAACAGAACATCCAGTCTTTCGGAAAGGCTTAGGCACAGACAAATAGTCCCAAACAGCTTCACTGTACCAAAATTCCCAGTTAACTTCAATCACTTGCATTATGTCCTGAGTAGGGATGAGCTTCGAGTTCGAGTCGAACTCATGTTCGACTCGAACATCGGCTGTTCGCAAGTTCGCCGAACAGCGAACAATTTGGGGTGTTCGCAGCAAATTCGAATGCTGCGGAACACCCTTTAAAAGTCTATGGGAGAAATCAAAAGTACTAATTTTAAAGGCTTATATGCATGGTATTGTCATAAAGTGTCATAAAAAGTGTTTGGGGACCTGGGTCCTGCCCCAGGGGACATGTATCAATGCAAAAAAAAGTTTTAAAAACGGACGTTTTTTCAAGGAGCAGTGATTTTAATAATGCTTAAAGTGAAAGAATAAAAGTGAAATATCCCTTTTTAATTTCGTACCTGGGGGGGTGTCTATAGTATGCCTGTAAAGGGGCGCATGTTTCCTGTGTTTAGAACAGTCTGACAGCAAAATGACATTTCAAAGGAAAACATAGACACATAGAAGTTCATTGATAAAAACGGCATGGGAATTCCCCACAGGGGAACCCCGAGCCAAAATTAAAAAAAAAATGATGTGGGGGGTCCCCCTAAATTCCATACCAGGCCCTTCAGGTCTAGTATGGATATTAAGGGGAACCACGGCCAAAATTTTAAAAAATAAATGACGTGGGGGGGTCCCCCTAAATTCCATACCAGGCCCTTCAGGTCTGGTATGGATATTAAGGGGAACCATGCGCCAAAATTTAAAAAAAAAACAGCGTGGGGTCCCCCCAAAAATCCATACCAGACCCTTATCCGAGCACGCAACCTGGCAGGCCGCAGGAAAAGAGGGGGGGACGAGAGAGCGCCCCCCCTCCTGAACCACACCAGGCCACATGCCCTCAACATTGGGAGGGTGCTTTGGGGTAGCCCCCCAAAACACCTTGTCCCCATGTTGATGAGGACAAGGGCCTCATCCCCACAACCCTGGCTGGTGGTTGTGGGGGTCTGCAGGCGGGGGGCTTATCGGAATTTGGAAGCCCCTTTTAACAAGGGGACCCCCAGATCCCGGCCCTCCCCCCTGTGTGAAATGGTAAGGGGGTACTTACCCCTACCATTTCACTAAAAAGCTGTCAAAAATGTTAAGAATGACAAGAGACAGTTTTTGACAATTCCTTTATTTAAATGCTTCTTCTTTTTTCTTTCTTCTATCTTCAATCTTCCTTCGGTTTCTTCCTCCATCTTCTTCTTCTTCTGGTTCTTCTGGCTCTTCTGGTTCTTCCTCCGGTGTTCTCATCCAGCATCTCCTCCGCGGAGTCTTCTTCCCTTCTTCTCGGGCCGCTCCGCATCCATGGCATGGAGGGAGGCTCCCGCTCTTCTCTTCATCTTCTTCATCTTCTTCTCTTCTTCATCTTCATCTTCTTCTCCGGGCCGCTCCGCATCCATGCTGGCATGGAGGGAGGCTCCCGCTGTATGATGCTTCTCCTCTTCTGACGGTTCTTAAATAACGGGGGGGGCGAGGCCACCCGGTGACCCCACCCCCCCTCTGACACACGGGGACATGACGGGACTTCCCTGTGGCATTCCCTGTGATGTCACAGGGAAGTCCCGTCAAGTCACCGTGCGTCAGAGGGGGCCCCCGTTATTTAAGAACCATCAGAAGAGGAGAAGCGTCACACAGCGGGAGCCTCCCTTCATGCCACCATGGATGCGGAGCGGCCCGGAGAAGAAGATGAAGAAGAGAAGAAGATGAAGAAGAGAAGAAGATGAAGAGAAGAGAGGGAGCCTCCCTCCATGCCATGGATGCGGAGCGGCCCGAGGAGAAGAAGGGAAGAAGACGCCGCGGAGGAGATGCTGGACGAGAACACCGGAGGAAGAACCAGAAGAAGAAGAAGATGGAGGAAGAAACCGAAGGAAGATAGAAGAAAGAAGAAAGAAGACAGAAGAAGCATTTAAATAAAGGAATTGTCAAAAACTGTCTCTTGTCATTTTTAACATTTTTGACACTTTTTTAGTGAAATGGTAGGCCCCCTTACCATTTCACACAGGGGGGAGGGCCGGGGACAAGGTGTTTTGGGGGGCTACCCCAAAGCACCCTCCCAATGTTGAGGGCATGTGGCCTGGTACGGTTCAGGAGGGGGGGGGCACTCTCTCATCCCCCCTCTTTTCCTGTGGCCTGCCAGGTTGCGTGCTCGGATAAGGGTCTGGTATGGATTTTTGGGGGGACCCCACACCGTTTTTTTAATTGTGGTGCGGGGTTCCCCTTAAAATCCATACCAGACCTGAAGGGTCTGGTATAGAATTTAGGGGGACCCCCCACGTCATATATTTTTTTTAAATTTTGGCCAGGGTTCCCCTTAATATCCATACCAGACCTGAAGGGCCTGGTATGGAATTTAGGGGGACCCCCCACGTCATTTTTTTTTAAAATTTTGGTTCGGGGTTCCCCTTCTATGTGTATTGACCGGCAATGCATTAATAGCCGCGAGTAGTTTTAAATTACTTTTTTTCCTTTGAAATGTCATTTTGCTGTCAGACTGTTCTAAACACGGGAAACATGCCCCCCTTTACAGGCATACTATAGACACCCCCTAGGTACGAAATTTAAAGGGATATTACACTTTTATTGTTTCACTTGTTGCCCAATCCATTCGATAAGCACGGGGCGACATGGTAGGTTGCTCCACCACAAACAAATACTCTCCACATTGCGGACATCGGCCAAATGGACAGAGATGTACGGCCAGTCCTTCACATCGGTGGCAGATCATGCCCAGTCCCTCAATATCTCCTGAGGTATACAGAACAAACCTCCCCTGCGGCTTCAGACGAACACCAGTATCTGTAAGTGGGGTTCCGGTCAGTACAATACTCAACACGGTGCTTGCAGGGAACATTCTTGGTCCCATAATTGGCTGCATCACTGAAAAAGACATGGCCAGACTCTGATCTTCTCAGCACGATCACGAGGCCTCTCTTCTTCTCTGGCGCCAAACACATACACACGTCCCACGCGGTATCAAGTAGAGTAGGCTCCTCCCACTTGTTCGTCTGATCACGTAGCTCCCGGGCTTTTACTGACGCCCGCCTACGCATTCAGAAATAAAGTCCTGCAACTTTTAACCTCTTCTCTTCCTGAAAAAATTGACAAAGTCCAGCTCTCATCGTAAACTCCCGGTGAAACCCTCTCTGGGTTGCGAGAATTGATGGTCAACAAATCCCAGACGACGCCCCCACATGTAGCAATAACTCTCGGTGGAGCTGCTGGTTTAAACGGGCTGTTACCTTCACTCTCCATACCTCTGTTTCACCGGCACCGGGTCTAGGGTTCCGTTGAGTTTACCTCTGGACGATATAAGCACCAACACTTGAGTACGTTTTCAATGCTTTATTGAACCAAGTAAGGAAGGAAGTAGCAGGAAAGAGGCAGGAGGAAAACTGCAGGGAAGCTCAAAAACCTTTCTTTAGGTTTCTTTAGAACATCCTTTAAAGTTGAATACTGTAATTGAATGCAATCCCCTTTTGTGGGACACGATCTTTGCTCGCCTGGATAGGCCTCTCTCACCTGCCCAGCAGCCAGCACGTAGCACGAACAAAAGTCTCTGCCACAGACCCGCTTGAAATAAACCCGTATAATCCTCTGCCACAGGATGTATTGGTTCGCGATGAATGTCAGACACAGTACTTGGACCTCTAAGCCAACTCCGCAGTACCATGCAATAAGACTACTTCAGGATACTTCCTCCAACCGAGTCACCAGGCCCCTCTCTAGACCAGCACTCTGCATGATCCTTCCATGACGGGTCCTCCCCTGGGATCTTCTCGGTTGTCCAGCTTCTTCACTCTGGATAGACAGCTCAGGACCATTCCTCGGCTGCTGTGGTAGGCCCCAGACAGGCTTCTGGGCCCACCCACGCGCCGCAGCGACGCGGGCCTCCGGAATGGAAGACCACGAGGTGGTACTCTAATACATACCTGTCGGCCGGGAGGGCCAGCAGGTGGCTGAAAATGAACCCCTAAACATGGCGTTTGACCCATAAATACCCTCTCCCAGAATGCAACTCGGAGGACCACCTCCACCGAGTTGTCTCCGGGACAGAGGAGCACTCATCTGCTTTAACACGTTGCTTTTTCCAACACCCGCCGATGGTGACAACAACACCCACCAGCACAATGTGGAACCACACGCAACGTCAGCCAAGCTGGAACAGAGGCAAATCTAACTTCCTATAACGAGCAATTCACTATATTTACCTATCAGATGATAGATTATAAATCTACCAGCGCTACACATGTATTACACATAACAGGTTTATTTTAATACAGCTATTAGTAATGTTGATGCCTTTTGGTCCTTGGTTCAATGGAAGTATAAAGAAGAGTTCCATATTCCGGACTCTAGGAAAGCGGTATCTCCTAGGGGCGTAATTTAGTGTCCCAGGGAGCTCGATACTATTAAGTACATGTTTCACCGTCCTCCAGCCATCTATCCCACACTTTGGAGTATTTGTGTGTGCATCCCCTGTGGCTGTATACCAATTTTTTAAATGGCAGGGTATCATTAATAAGATAACCAAATAATGTTGCGCTACTACAAAAAACGTGTGAATGGAATAGCAGCCAATAAATAAATGCAGCGCTAAACAAAAATTCATAAGAGTTAGCTAGCACAGTGTATACTAGTAACATATATGTGACAATTAATCATTCAACGTGATCAAAGATGACAACCACATTGAAAAAAGTGGGAGGGTAAACCTCAATGGCTGAAAGTAATGTCCATAACAAAATAAAAGTTCATCCACCTAAGCAACACAATACTTCTGGTGCCGAAGAGGAAGAGCGTATGTGATAAGTACACTTAAATCTCATGGGTGGTCTTCATATGCTGAAAATCCACAGGAAAATGGAAGGAGTAAATACGCTTACCGGAAAAGGTGGATACATTCACCTTATGGCTAAGTGTCATTCAGGCTTGTGGATCCACCGATCCAGATGGATGCTTGTGAAGAGACGTTAGTAGTGGATTTCACTGGTTCCTTTTGAGGTGACCGTGGACAGCCGTGGGAAACGGATGATGTTCAGATCCGCAGAGGGTGGATGGATTCACCTTCACAGCAAATGAATGGCTGGAGAGTATAGCTTACACTAAGCCAGTGTAAGGGCATTGAGGAAAGGGAAAAGACTCCACATAGTGCATGGATCAGTAAAATCAGGTTTATTGCAAACCACCAAAAAAATGAACAGGTTCTAATGCAGACAGCGAATGCGATGAATAAAAAAAGTGATCACAGGTGGAATAAAATTGCGTGGTACCTGGGAACAGATGGCTTTCAGCGACCCAACATGTTTCAGACAAAGGGTCCTTCTACTGGGGCATACAGCCTAGTGTCCAGTATCACGCTTACATATATAAACAAAATATTTATTTAAAATAGACATCAGCTGTGAGCACCGCTGTTGAGCGGACTTCACAGCCAATAGAAAACTGATAGTGTGTAGCTATCCCACGTCACTAGGACATGTGATCTGGCCGACCAATCAGGGCCCATAATGCCGAGTCACATGTCGACGTCGTCCGGGATGACGTCATCGTGCACTGACCCGTGTGCTCCAAGCCTCGTTTTCATACCAGGAAGAGGCTGGAGCGATAACATGGTGAGGGACGGGATAACCCCGCCCCAAAACCAAATATCAGCATCATTGCACATTCGGGTTAGGCGCTCCTGTCCCGGCAGCTTCCTGTGTCAACGGAAGTGCCAAAGGAGGACGCGGATGGGCTGGCAGAGCAGAACACAAGACAAATATCCAACTAAAAAGAACTATTCTTAAAAAATCTACATGAACATCTAGCAGGGACTTCTACAATGCTTGCTTACCGGCAGAACATGCAGGCACTGAATAAACAACTAGGAGTACCCCGCAATCATGTCCATAAACTAAAAACACCTAACTGTCATTATGTTACCCAAATGTAGATATATATGTAAAACCTTATGATTAATATCTTTCTTCCATATCTGAATTGTGGGGGCTTTGCCTGCATCCAAAGCCTGGCCACTACTTTACGTGCTAAAAATAAGGTTTCATATATAAATATAGTTTGATTTGTCAACTTCTGCGTCGGGCAATAACCCCAGCAGACATAGCTTAGGACTGAAGACTATGGGGATCCCATAGTATCATGTAGAAAGCGAACAACCTGTATCCAATAAGCACAATCGTAATTTACGACAACGGATTTTGTTTTCGGAAAATTTGAGATCCAGATCTCAATTACAATTACTCAATTATTATTTACAAAATTTACAGACAGAAAAAAAGTAAAAAAACTTTTTTTTTCAAAATTCTATTTGTGTGAAGAAAATGGTAAAAAATGTGTTTGGGTACAGTGTAGCAAGACCGCGCAATTGTCATTCAAAGTGCGACAGTGCTGAAAGCAGAAAAATGGCTTGGGCAGGAAGGGGGTGTAAGTGCCTGGTAGGCAAGTGGTTAAACTTAGCCACAACTCGGGGGGGGGTACTGTGACACTCTTCCCATCTGAATCTGTTAGGGAGACAACTACTGGTGGTCTGTCATTTAAGGGAGCTAGGTATGCTAATAGCTTCCCGGCTCTCTCTCCCTGTTCATAGACCCGCTGCATACAAAAGAATATACGTTGCTTAGCCTTTTCAGTATATAGTTGTGTAACTATGCGGGCTTGGAGTTTACCTTTTTTTGAGGTTTTCAGAAGAGGGGTGTGAGTTTCTAATTCCTATAGTATATCTGAGGAGAATTGTATTATAAGTTTGGATGTCCGTTTAAGCCTGTTTATTCTAGTAGAGAGTATCCAGCGGGCGTGTATCTTAAATTTATCCCATTGTAAGTTAAGGGTGGACGGATCCTGAATCCTCTCAAAGAAGAATTGCATTTCTCTCACTATTGAGTCATGTTCCATAAGAACCGATAGCCAGTAGGGGTTAAGTCTCCATACTTGTGTGGGGAATGGTCTGACAGAGCCCTGGGCACAAATCCAGAGCCTGTGACTTTGGGTAATAGAGTACTGGAGATTAATATGAAGTCTATTCTAGACATTGTATTGTGGCTAGTGGATTGGCATGTATACGCTCTGGTTGTTGGGTTATAATGTCTCAATTCATCAACCAAAGCAAATTCGGTTAACGTATGACACAACCTGGTCTGCAGTGGCTCTCCAGTTCGGGTCTCTATCTGTATCGGGCGATCTAGTGATGGAATCATTGTCTTGTTAAAGTCCCCCATCCATACCACTGGCACCATACGCTAGGCCCTCCGTAACCACACCTGATCTGTATGGGGGAGGGATATAGCTGGCTAAAAGTAGCAAGGGGGATCCCCATATTATCGCATGTACAAACAGGTATCTGCCCTACTGGTCTGATATCAATGATACTAGCTCAAAGGGGGTAGATTTTGCAATCAGTATAGTAACTCCCCTGGATAGGTTTGTATAGGTGCTATGATAGGCCCAGCCTATGCAAGGGCATTTCAAAGCAGCCTGCAAGTGCCCTGTAACATGAGTTTCCACCAAAACTATGACATCTGCTTTCTGCAGTTTTAAGAATACTAAAACTGCAGTGTGTTTAATACAATCCCGCATTCCCCGTACGTTCCATGTTAAAAACTTAATTGTAGTCATGAGGCTTGTGGGTAAATGGTGTACGTATAGATCAGCAGAGCATCATCAATACAGCATACAGAGTTTAGTTCTAACACATATACAATCAGATAGTACATATAATACCCATATGCTTTCAAGCATATATTCCAAGTTAACATGGAATTAACATGTGCACAATGGTGCAATTCAGCCCAATGCTCCAATCCGAAGATCGAGCATTTTCCATCCTTCCCAGCTTCTCACCTACCCAACTTGGTGGAAGCATACGGTGCCCTTTAACCAAGGTTTGAACAGTCATCCAGCCAATTGAACTGACTGGAGGTACATCTCTTGAAGCAGTTTTTCCAATAAGAACTGCGTAAAAAAACAGTATTAGTAGTGAAGGGGGCGATTTTTCACTGTATAGCGCATGATAAGGCTGCAAACGGAGTCTATGTGAGTCTCTTGCTGACAAGAGAATGGGTGGATATCATGTGTAGTCGATATGGGTAGTCAGCTCCACGGTATCCAGAAAGGGTGTTGGATGTTCTGCGTGGGGAAAAGAATGCGATTGTGCCAATAATATGGTCCCAGATCAGAGGTATAAGGCTCGGGTACAATATGACAGGGTCTCATCCCTCCACGTTTAGTGCATAGTTTATGTCCCTGTTCCCTGACATAGCACGGGGCATTGAGAAGTCAAAGTGCATAGTAAATAGAGGGGGGAGAGGAAGATGGGTAAAGCCTCATAGTAGGAGTTCAAGGTTTTGTACTCACCGGGATTTCTTAGCAGTCATGTTAAACAGCCGGGCATCCTCGTCAGTCAAGCCATGTCACAGCTGCAGCCGGGACTTCAAAATACTGCACTCAGCCATCTTCTTCCACTCTAATGCCACGTACACACGTTAGGATTTCCCGACAACAAAATCCATGTTTTTTTTCCGAAGGATGTTGGCTCAAACTTGTCTTGCATACACACGGTCACACAAATCTTGTCGGAAATTCTGAACGTCAAGAATGCGGTGACGTACAACACGTACGACGAACTAAGAAAAATGAAGTTCAATTGCCAGTGCGGCTCTTCTACTTGAGTCCAAACATGCGTGGAACTTTGTGCGTCGGAATTGTGTACCCACGATTGGAACTTACGACAATGGATTTTGTTGCCAGAAAATTTTAGATCCAGATCTCAAATTTTGTGTGTCGGAAATTGCGATGGAAAATGTCCAATGGAGCCTACACACGGTCGGAATTTCTGACAACAAGCTCCCATCGAACATTTTCCGTCGGAAAATCCTATCATGTGTACGGGCATTAGTCTGGCAGGAAACAACATAGCATATTTGAGGTATAGTACACGCAGCAGCCGTTTAACATCCTGGAACTGGGATCTTTTCTGTTGCACTTCATTAGAAAAGTCGGGGAACACTGCCACGTGTCCATTGCTCAGTTGAATATTTCCTTGCTCCCTGGTTAGTCTCAGGATTTTATCTCTATCCTTAAAGTTAAGGAACTTGGCAATAAAAGTTTGGGGGGGAGCTCCCGTTGGTGGAGGTTTTGCCGGTATGCAGTGAGCTCTCTCCACCGCAAACATAACAGAGAAAGCCTCCCTGCCAAAGGATTGGATCAGGAGGGTCTCCAAGTATTCAGCTGAGTTGTTGCCTTCTATTTTCTCCGAGAGCCCAATGAACTGGCGACTACATTGCCTCAGCCGATTCTCCATACCGTCCTGATGTGTATGTAGTTGGTGTATTTGTCTCTGTATATCCTCTGTGGTATGGCGCAGAGGGTGCAGGATGTCTTCCGCCACGCCAATACGGGTCTCTGCCTCTGTGACCTTGTCCTTAACTTTAGATAGATCTTGGCGTAGAAGAGATATATCTATTTTCACCTTGTCTATTTTTCGCGGTGAGTGTCCCCTGAAGAGTTGTTATGGCGTCTAATACCTTAGTGGTGTCAGCGTGTTGTTGCTCCACGGCCGTGCACATGTCGGCGCCATCTTTAGCCTGCTGGTCTTTCTCTTGATGGCAAAATTTCGCTAGCTTATCTGTTGCATCAGTAGTTCTTTTAGGTGGAGACATGCTCCCGACTTGTTCCAAGGTTCTATACAAGTCATACCAGTAAGTATTCAGGCTGGCTTGCATACAGGATAGTGGTTAGGATGGACGGCAAGAGGAGCTCACTCTATTTACTTCCTACTCCATCGCTCTCCAGGCCACGCCCCCCCCGTACATATCATTAGTAAGACCTCATCTGGAATATGCAGTTCAGTTTTGGGCACCAGTTCTCAAAAAGGATATCGGGAAACTGGAGAAAGTGCAGAGAAGGGCAACCAAACTGATAAGAGGAATGGAGGAGCTTAGCTATGAGGAAAGATTAGAGGAACTGAATCTATTCCCTCTTGAGAAGAGGAGATTAAGGGGGGATATGATCAACATGTACAAATACATAAGTGGTCCATATCGTGAACTAGGTGTTGAGTTATTCACTTTAAGGTCATCACAGAGGACTAGGGGGCACTCTTTACATCTAGAGGAAAAAAGATTTCATCTCCAAATATGGAAAGGTTTCTTCACAGTAAGAGCTGTGAAAATGTGGAATAGACTCCCTCCAGAGGTGGTTCTGGCAAGCTCAGTTGATTGCTTTAACCACTTGCCGCCCATCCACCATCAAATGATGACGGGGCATTGCGGCTCTCGTTTTGGGTGGACGTCATATGACGGCGCCCAGAACGGCGCTGTGATTGTGGCCGGGCCGTGTTGCTAGGACACGGCGTGATCCCGATCTCTGTAAAGTGTCCAATCACAGCTGGTCACATGTAAACACAGAGATGCCAGTAATCGGCTCTCCTCGCTAAACACTGACAGAGAGTGAGGAGAGCCAATCAGTGGTATCTCCTCACAGAGGACATCTAGGCATGTAATCAGGGCACTGATAGTCAGTGCCCTAATTACAAAAAAGCGCCCACAGTGCCAGAAGTGAGTGCCCACCAGTGCCAGCAGTGTGCCCACCAGTGCCAGCAGTGAGTGCCCACCAGTGCCAGCAAACAGTGCCCACAAGTATCAACAATCTGTACCCATTAGTGATGCCAGTCAGTGCTGGCTATCACTGCTGCCCATCAATACCTATCACTGCTGCCCATCAATGCCACCCATCAATGCCCATAAGTGCCCATCAGTGCTGCCTATCCGTGTTGCCTTTGCCCACCAGTGCTGCCTATCTGTGCCCATCAGTACCACCCACCAGTGCCACCCATCAATGCTCACCGGTGCTGCCTATCAGTGCTCATCAGTGCCACATATCAGTGCCACCCATCAGTGCCCATAAGTGTGGTTTATTCATGCCTCATCATCAGTGCCACCTAATCAGTACCCATAAGTGCTGCCTCATCAGTGCCCATAAATGCCACCTCATCAGTGCCCATCAGTGCAGCCTATCAGTGCCCATCAGTGCCGCGTCATCAGTGCCCATCAGTGAAGGAGAAAAATTACTTCTTTACAAAATTTACTGACAGAAACTAAGGAAAACTTTTTTTTTTCAAAATTTTCAGTCTTTTTTTTTTAGGAAAAAATAAAAAACCCAGAAGTGATTAAATACCACCAAAAGAAAGCTCTATTTGTCTGAAGAAAATGATAAATATTTCACATGGCTACAGTGTAGCATGAGCACGCAATTGTCATTCAAAGTGTGACAGCACTGAAAGCTGAAAAATGGCTTGGGCAGGAAGGGGGTGTAAGTGCCTGGGATTGAAGTAGTTAAAAAAGGCCTGGATTCTTTTCTAAATGTACACAATATCACTGGGTACTAACATATATAGGCAAAGTTGATCCAGGGTAAATCTGATTGCCTCTCGGGGGATCAGGAAGAAATTTTTCCCCTGCTGTAGCAAATTGGAGCATGCTTTGCTGGGGTTTTTTGCCTTTTTCTGGATCAACTGTGGGTGTAGGTTTGTATATATTGGATTGTATTTTTATAGGGGGAAGGGGATTTGTGGTAGGAGGAGGAAGTTGGGGGGATTGTGCTAGAAGAGATCATATGGTGGGGAGGGGGGATTTGTGCTAGCAGGGATGATTGGGGGGTATTTGTGCTAGGAGGGGAAAATGAGAGGGGGTTGTGCTAGGAGGGAGGATTGGGGGGAATTTGTGCTGGGAGGTAACCTTTGGAGTTGGGGGAGAATTTCTGCTCAGAGGGGAAATTTGAAATTATAGTGAGGAAGCTGACACATAGCAAAGACCAATTACTGAGCAATTCAAACCACCTGACCTAAGTTTAACCACTTCAGCCCCGGAACAAAATTGACATTCTTTTTTTCCCACAAAGAGATTTCTTTTGGTGCTATTTGATCATATCTGCGGTTTTTATTTTTTTGAGCTAAACAAAAAAAGAGTGACAATTTTGAAAAAAACACTATATTTTGTACTTTTTGCTGTAATAAATAGGCCCAATTTTTTTTTGTTTACATATTTTTGGTAATAAAAGTCGTAAAAAGCGTATATTGATAGATTTATGGCATTTTTATTATTATTTTTTTTTTTTTTACTAGCAATGGCGGCGATCTGCGATTTTTATCGGGGCTGCAACATTATGGCAGACATATGGGACACTTTTAACACATTTTTGGGACCATTGGCATTTATACAGCGATCAGTGCTATAAAAATGCACTGATTACTGTGTAAATGTCACTGGCAGGAAGGGGTTAACACTAGGGGGCTATCAAGGGGTTAACTGTGTTCCCTATGTGTGTGTTCTAACTGTGGCGGATGGGAGTGACTATAGGAGCTGAGAGATTGTGGTGCCCAGCTCGTAGGAACTCACGATCTGTCTCTCCTCACAGGACTGGGACATGCGTGTTTACACACATGTCCCTGTTCTGCCTCTCGTGCCTGCGATCGGTCGTGGCTGGCAGTAATCGCAACCGCCGGTCACGAGCATTGGCCCACCCGCTGTGCAATGGGCGCACGCGCCTGCTATCCCGTTTAAAGGGACCGGTGTATAGCTACGACGGTTCACGGGATTGTGCCGACCTGCCACAGTAAAATGATGGCAGCTGGTTGGCAAGTGGTTAAAGTCTAAGGTTGTGTTCACATCTAAGCCGCATGCAGCTCACGGCAGGGGTCTGGTGCATCCCTGTTCTCCATTTCAGGGACAAATCAGGGACAAATTTTTGGCTGAATTCGGCCCGGAAAGGGATCCAATGACGCACAGCACACCTTTGCAAGCCGCTCCGTAGCCGCCCAGGAGATATGCGAACCGGCTCCATAGAGAGCCGGTCACAATCTCCTGTCATGCGAATTGGATGCAGAGAAATCTGCATCCAATTTGCATTAGTGTGACCCCAGCCTAAGAAGTGCATCATTGGTAGCTGGTGGAGAATGACCACATTAATTCTCATTTTGTTGGTTGGGTTTGCAGCAAATCCATACTCAACTAGAAGCCACAGCTCACCCATAGTTTTCTGTTGATGTTCCATTGATTGTGCCTCAATCTTAGTATATAAATCATTTATCCAGCAACAAGCATTGTTGACCTGTTTTGATATTTATATCTGGAATGTGCACTATGTTATCTATGAGAGAACTATATCCAATGAAATTATTAACTGTAAAAAATAACACGTTTTTTTCTGCCTTCAGAATGTTGTACGAGGCACCAGAAGTTACTAAACCCAAGTAAGTTTTTTTTTCTCCCTTATTACACAGTTTTACCCAGATTTTCTCAATTTATAGAGCTAAAAGGAAAAGCTCCAACAGAAGGGTAACATCTTCTTAAACTCAGTAGTAAACATAGCCTGCAAGGGGGTTAGAATAGACATTAGGGCTATCCTGTAACAGCAATTTTTGATTTGCATTTTGACAAGGGTGCTGCCTGTCATGGTCCTAATCCTCAGCAAATTGTCCAGGATGCTCTTTCATATCTGAAAGTTATATGTATAGGTATATATGTATATCATACACTAATCCAATCATGGTCTCAAGCATTGTTGGTTATACCTTCATCACATCCTATGAAAGTATCAGTGCACTAGTGAGTACAGTCTATGCCAGAAATTCTGTCTTAGGACTTGCAGGCCCACTTTTTGCAGGCCCACTTTTATTTAAGCGGAAAGAAAAGTCCAACAAAACAGTTGCCCATGCAGGGGTTTCCACCTTAAACATGAAATGAAATGCTATTCCCTTCTGGCTCTCTAGCAGCAACACTGATCAGACCTTGTGCCTTAGTTCTCCAGACCGACAAACACGACACCCTGTGTTCATGTATAAACTTTGTACCTCTGACTCTTGCACTCTCAGCTGTCTCACCATTTTCTCACTTTTACAGCTCCCTACTGCTCTGACTCTCAAACTTAGTACATCTGTTCCATTACAGACTGCACCTGCTCCAGCAAGACCTGGACTCAGGATTGGAGGTTTCTTTCCTCCAAGCTCCAAACCCTAATCTGGGACTTAAAAAACCCAGAGAAAACCAAAAGATTTGTTTTCTGAACTTTGTTCAGGAATATTCCTTTATCCCATTGTTTTGCAACTATATGTACATTACAAACTGTATGATTGCATTGGTTCTGATATCGCTTTTACTAACTTGACATCTTATTATTATAAATAGGAAACATTCATTTTTTTGCAAATATTAAAGATTCTAACTACCAGCAAGAATAAGTCCTTACATTTAAAGAGCACCTGTCATTTCAGATCCAGCTTGGCAGCGCCTGTTAGCGGGCATCCACTCACCTGCTATGGCTACCTCCCTCACCTTGTTGTGTCACTACCGCATCACCAGCCATCCCATTAACGTGAATGGGACCGTCGGTGAGACAACAGCGGGTCAGAGGAGGAGCCATTGCGGGACAGAGATGACAGTTGCTCTTTAAAGATTATGATTTAAATCGAGTTCATTTAAATCAAGCCTTTTACTAGTGATTTAAATCAGGATTTAAATCAACTTGATTTAAATCAAATCCACCCTGTTTGGCCAACACCATCCTTACAGTGAAGCATGGTGGTGGCAGCATCATGCTGTGGGGATGTTTTTCAGCAGCAGGAACTGGGAGACTAGTCAGGATTGAGGGAAAGATGAATGCAGCAATGTACAGAGACATCCTTGATGAAAACCTGCTTCAGACTTAAACCTTAGACTGGGGCGAAAGTTCATCTTCCAACAGGACAATGACCTCAAGCACACCAAGATAGCCAAGATAGTAAAGGAGTGGCTACAGGACAACTCTGTGAATGTCCTTGAGTGGCCCAGCCAGAGCCCAGACTTGAACCCGATTGAACATCTCTGGAGAGATCTGAAAATGAATGTGCACTAACACTCCCCATCCAACCTGATGGAGCTTGAGAGGTGCAAAGAAGAATGGGAGAAACTGCTCAAAAATAGGTGTGCCAAGCCTGTAGCATAATATTCAAATTGTTTTTTTTAAGCACATGATTAGACCCTGAGGCTTTAATTGGCTTCAAAAAAGGCTGGGCTCAGGGCACAGAGCACTGCGCTCTGAGCCCACCCAGTTGTGTGACAATATTGAATTAATATTCGCTATTGTCTTTGTGATTCCTGGTTGGTTTGTTGCTCATGTTGCTCAAAAATATTGAGTACCAGCCGTCACTGTAGTGGTTACTATTTTTTTACTACGTTAAATAAAAACAAGATTATTTTATGTAGCAGATTTTATGTGTCCGTTTCCCACGGACAGAAGCAAAGTAGGTTTTTATGCCCCAGTAGAAGACCTATGGGTCGAAACGCGTCGGACTTCCTTACCTTCTCTCATGTTGCCCTTGACTTTTATAGTGATCACTTTATTTTAATGTATCTGTTTTTTTAATAAAAGATACTTTTTTTATCTGCACCATGGGGAAGCTTTACTTTTCTTTTCACATAACACCGGGAAAGAAGTGAATGCCCCACCTCCGCCACATGCAGTATATCCCAGCCGTCAGAATTCCGTCTGCATCCATCGAGAAGATTCATCTGATGATCCTGTGAGTACTTGGGAAATTGGCACCTGCGAGCCCTGACGGTCTGGATATCGGTCTATATGCCCTGAGTGGCACAATGTCTTTATGACTCCATGTCATAGACAGGGGAGTCCACTGGATCCGGTAAGAGTTCATGCCTACCATTCTCTGATTTGATGCCGTTGTTGGTTGAAGTGGTTCCTATGTACCGACTAACCTAGTCCCTTGTCCACATTTGGAACATTCCTATTGCCAGTGACTTTTTTTCATGTGCATATTCACTTGGAGATTTTCACTTTTTTCACTCTTCCTTATGATATATGGACTTTCTAATATTTTTTGTGGTATTCACTACACCCAATCAATAGATTTGGGGCGTTTGTGACTACATTGTATCATCATTTTTTGTTTCTTCATGCGCTACATTTTTTATAGAGTTAACAGAGTACGAGAACTGTTGCCGATTACGCCATTGAATTCCATACTCTGGCAGCAGAGGTTGCGTGGAACAATGAGGCCCTCGTGGCTGCTTTTTCCCATGGTCTCTCGGATATCATTAAGGATGAGATAGCAGCCTGAGATATACCCACTGAGCTGGAGAAGTTGATCACGTTTGCCATCCTCATTGACTCCAGTCCCACCCGTGCCTCCCTCACCTCCCATGCCTCCTGGTACCAAGTCGGTCAGTGAAGGTGAACCTTTGCCCTTGGGTTTCACGTATCTCTCTGCGGATGAGAAAGCCTTTAGGAGGAGGGAGAGATTGTGCCTTTATTGTGGCCAGGCAGGTCACTTTTTGAAGTCTTGTCCTACCCAGGGAGCGCCTGAACCTTGAGGTCCTGAGATCCTGTCATGGACAGACCTTAGGTGGCGTTGTTTCATTACCAGTTATCCAGAAGGAAAAGCCCCTGGTTTCGGTCACCCTTTATTGGGCTGAGTCGTCCATCAAGATATAGCAACATATAAGTGTGGTTGAACCATCAATCAATATACGTGAACAGTCAGATAGACTCAAAGGTGGAGCTCACCTCTCACCACATCCCAAACACAATCAACGAAAAAATATACATGGAACCCAAAAGAGTGGCGACCCCAGGGATTTTGTGGGTGGGAGGGAGACGAAAAGTAGAAAAGAGTATGAAGGTGAAGGATAACAGAATATATAAAAATTGTAATACTTTATTCAAAATTACACATAAATGTAGAGAATTAAAAACAGTCAGATATACAGAAACTGCAAATGATCCTAAACATACAGGTTCTACTGGTGAAGAACTCATACGTGAATGATACATATGGAAATATCCAACATGTTTCGGAATATTTGAAATGTGAATTCCTTCTTCAGGGGATTTCCTGTGCAGTTATATAATGTAATCTGCAAGTGTATAAGAATGAAAACATACTCAGAAACAAAGTACAAAAATACTGGGCATCTGTAATTTAGTGGGTATACAAGAGTTGGTTGGGGAGCTTGGAAATAAATATAGCTAGTAATAGTGACACACCAACAAAAAGAAAAGAAAAACTTACTGGTTACACCGTTTACAGTTGTTTATAAGGATCAAGGAGGATTCAATTTTTAGAGTGTAATGCTTGCAGTCTTGATCTCCCAGATTTGTGAGGTAGTGGAGAAGGAAAGGTTGGAGTAAACTGAAATCTCAAAACATCATTTGGTAATGTTGTCCCATGTCAATTTCATGGGTAGCAGCATTTGAGACAGGCAAAGTCATAGAAAGTGAGACCCGTAGGAGAGAATAGACGGAGGGGATGCATGACTATGGGAGGAACAGGGGTCAGGGAACGGTCAGTCAGGTCAGTGGTGGGGGCATAGGTTTAGCTCTTACCTGATTGGAGGTAGAAGTCAGAGGGGGCAGGGTCCAGATGTTGGGACCCGGTGTAGGGGGTGGATTCTGCATAATTCGGAGAAGTTTGGAGAGGAGACATCTTCCCACCCTCCCACCCTGGTGTTAGGAGTCAGAATGCTGGATAGGTATGGGATGTATTGGTATTTTCTGAATGCGGGTGAATGTGTTTTTGTCGTTCAATTTTATTTAACAAAAAAACAAAAAAAAAACAAAAAGAATAATTAAAAAAAAAAAAAAACAAAACCCAATAATAATTAAAAAAAAAAAACTCACGTTGTCTACGGTATAAAGTTAATGTTGTGGTGTATTTTCCAAGCTTGTCACAGCAGTCGGCGGTTCAAGGGGTCTTTGGGGGTCAGTGAGAAATTCACATGGTCACAGGATTAGTGGGACCCATTTAAGGATGGCGCTTACATTTGGTTAGCGGTGGTTCTCCCAGGAGATAAATCCCCTGGGGGAGGGGAATATGGAAGTAGGTGTGATGTCCGAGTGTCCTCGAGCCTGTTGGGGTACAGCTGAGGATATAGACCATTACAGTTATAAAGTGTGCCTTTTTAAGACACCCAAAGACCTCTTGCTGTTGGACATTATTTTGTTCTTACGGGTATGTGTTACATGTTTTTCATGTTATGTTATTTATTATTTGGTTAATAAATTGGCTGCTGTGGCCATATAAAACCCATGTCACGCAGTCTGTGTCTTTAATTTAATGGTAAGGACCCAAGGTTGACGAATCCTTTAGTCATGCATCCGGTCTATGCGGTCCACAAGGAACGGCTAAATGGATACATATGCCAAGTCCTATGGTGTAAAGATAATGTATAGTCAGATATACTATACTAATATAAACTCTGACACGTTGATCTCTATATAAAGAGAACATGACCTATATAGAAATTATGGGAGCTGGATGGACTCATGGGAGGGACCTGTGGAATTACTGTGTACTTTACTAGATGTCTTGAACAATAACGCATTTAACTTGAAATTTACGATGGTCTATGACCATAATTCCCTAACATTTTTGGATATTGAGATATTCAGGGATCCTAATAATTATTTAGCCTGTAAACTTCATCGGAAACCTACATAGGAAGCCGGGTCCCTCAGGAGTCGTTTACTAGATAGAGGATATAGCCACAAGTGCTTGAAAAAAGCTTTTAATAAAGCTAAAGCCCGGGACAGACAAGACCTGTTACAAATGTCTGATAGATCCACCTCCGCCTCTAATCCTTACACTAGGATTATTACAACTTTTTCCAACGAACACATGGAACTGAGACAGATTCTATTCAAATATTGGCACCTCCTTATCAATGACCCGGTTGTGGGCCCTTATGTGTCACCTAACCCTCTGCTCACCTTCCGACGAACTACGTCGGTGGGGGACCGACTGCCTGGTTAGAAGCAAATTCAGGGGCCTTACTCGAGGAGACCCCTGTAACACCTTAGGCACTTTCCCATGTGGCTCCTGTGGATATTGCCGCTATATGAACACCAATAAGTATCCATACCTTCCTAATGGCTGGTTATTCTCTGCAAAACATTATGCCAACTGTCAAACCACATTCGTTGTATATCTTATACAGTGCGAATGTGGCTGCTATTATGTGGGCAAAACCATTCAAAAATTATGCAAACGCCTCTATCGCCACATATTGGCAATGAAAACCAAAAATCCAGATTTCCCCTGGGGACGACACGTGGCTACAGTCCATAGTGAAGCCTTTCCGAAAATATCAGTATTAGTCTTGGATCGACTACACCATAATCCTCGAGGAGGGGATTTGAATAAACTACTCCTTCAACGTGAGATGAGGTGGATTTCTATTTTAAACGCCACCTCACCTCCAGGATTAAACGAAATTCTGAGTTTCAAACCCTTCCTCCAAGGATTTACATCAGGGGGTTATGAAGGTGATATGTAGGGGTCCCCACATTCTCACTTAGATTATATTTTTGATTTTTTGATTTTTATTTTATTTCTCTTTTACCTGTTTTCATTTCCCCCTTTTTTTCATCCTGTATAATAATATGTATATTGTGTAGCATATATTGCATTATATGGTTTGTTTGCTGGTATATCTATTGTGGCTATGGGGGTCCAAGACATTTTGCTAATAGTCTTGTCGATTCTTATTAGAGTATCAAAGGATACAAATGTATTCAATGCTCTTTGATTGTACAAATGCACTTAATATTCTCTAACTGTGTACATGGTATGCAAATCGGGAAAATGCAATGTAATATTACAATATCTTTTGACATTGCCTTTTGCATTATTACAACTATCTGTTTTGATCTCCCATATTTAATATTCTAATGTATTATCAATTACTCTTGTTCTCCATTCAAACCAGCATTATTCAGGCACTGTTGGTTTATTCCTCGGCCTTTGCGTCGTCCCCCGGCATGGGTAGGCTCCATGCATCCATGCGTGGAGCCATACTTTGGATGCCTGAGGATCTGCAGCATCCCACCGTCCGCGCATGCGCTGTGCGGCGGACCTTCGGATTCGCCACACTGGCGTCCCTTCCTCCGTGTCGGTGGTGCTTGGACGCCTAACGTCATTGCGCCAGCTGTCGTGGTGACGTCATGCGCCGCTGCGCCGGGGGAACGAGCTCTAGGTGATAGTATCACCTCCTTTGCTGACACTTGTCAGCTGTGGGAGGTGTATCACCTAGCTGATACAGCCCTCCTCTCTGCCCTTACGTTTTGTCCTATAAAACACCTACAGCTGCGAGATTCTCCGCCCTTTGTGGGCAGACTGATCTCGCAATCAGCTGGCTTATAATCCGGCAATATACCTGTCTCCTCTTATACACCATACATGTGTCTTGTGGAGCAGGTGTATGCGGACTCTCAACTACAAAGTAAACACTGGCTATTATGCTCTTTTTAGCTATTTACTTATAATTTTACTTCTTGTATGTTTTAGCAATTTACATATACTTTAATTATTACTAGATAATGTGTAACCAACTAGATTAATAGGTAAATTACTTCCTCATCCATAACTCATAGGCAATTGTTTACCTATGTAGCCCCTAAAAACAATGTATTTTCATATATTATACATGGGCCTTAGAGCCCTTCCTTGCCATATTGAGTGAACAATGCCTGTTGGCTCTACACCTATGGACACAACAGAGCATAGTTCCATATCTATAGACTTATGTCTTTACTTTACAAAATCCTTTCCCCTTTTTTCTTAAAGTAGTATGCTTTTTTGAGTCCATCCAGCTCCCATAATTTCTTTATAGGTCATGTTCTCTTTATATATAGATCAACGTGTCAGAGTTTATATTAGTGTAGTATATCTGATTATACATTATCTTTTTTTTTTTTTCCATCAAAAGGTTTATTAAAGTTTTAAATGTGTTCACAATCAAAGCCATATTTCAGAAACATTGTGTTACAGAAGCACAAGTTGTCATACACAACAGTAAAGCTAAGTTTTTGCTACATTTATCAATAACCTATAACTTGCATAGAACAGTGATATTCCTCATTGGCGTAATTTTAACAATATACTGGGTCCTGATGAGGGTCTATCTTTCACTCGCCAGCTGGTTATCTGAGTTGATTTAGTTTACATAACAACAAGTACACCTGATCTCTCAACCTTGACTGTAAAGATTTAGAGTAATAGAGTAGAAGAGATGAACTGGAAAACAGAAGAAGGGGGTAGGACAAGTTACCAGGAGTCGACAAAGACTCTCTCTCCCTGGTCGTCATGCGTTGTCAGTGTGGGCTTAGGCAAACTTCTAAAAGGTCTCAGCCGTTCCTCAGGCGGTCATAATCTGTTGAAACCTTGAAGTGTATCCACGGGGACCATGTGGTGTTGTATCTATCAATGTTGTCTGAGGCTTGTGCCACAGCATCTTCCATCTGGCAGATCTCAGAAACTTTCTGAAGCCAGTCTCGTATTGAGGGAGCTTGCGTGCTTTTCCAGTGCAGCGGTATTAAGGCTTTGGCAGTGTTTAGTAAGTGCTTTGTTAGAGAATTTTTAGATCTTTTATATGGAAAATTAGAAATGTGGAGTAAGAAGCAAGCCGCATCTAGCTTAATTCTCGTCTCCGTGATCTGCCGTATGGTTTCTCTCACTGTGTTCCAGAAAGTGTCTAGTGCCCTGCATTGTCACCAAATGTGGATGAGCGTGCCAGTCTCCTCTCTGCATCTCCAACATTTTTCTGACACCTCTGGGAACCATGTATTAAGTTTGTGTGGAGTAGCGTACCAATGTGTCAAGAGTTTATAAGCTGTCTCTTGAGTTTTCGTGCTGATAGAGCATTTATGGGAGAGGATACAAGCTGTGGACCATTGGTTGTCTGTAATGTCTCTTTGTAGTGCCCTGGACCAGTCTTTCCTAAACTTATTGTCTGAGGACGTTTTAGAATACTGTAGCTAGTTGTATGTGGTTGAAGTTGCCATACTAACAATGTCCCCTTTGTGACATATTGATTCTAGGTCTGTCATTGGTCTTTGAAAAAGGGGCCTGTTAGTTTTGCTTGTGACATAGCTACGGATCTGAAAGTAGGCCCATACAGGAAGTAGTGGCAGATTACTATCTTCTTTCAGCTCAGTGTAGCTTTTAATTCTGTTGTTACTGAAGCAATCCCCCCCAGTGATCTGTTTCTTTATGTCAGTGGGTCGCATAGCCCCACCGTCCAATCCCGGAGCAAAACCCGGGTTGTTGAGCAGTGGGGTCAATGGACTTAGAGGTGATGTCAGATCAGTCTTAATTGTCACAGTCTGGAATACGCTCAACGTGGTGCCTGTTAATGGGTGATTTTTTGTTGCTGGAGGTTGGCACTTCCAGGCTATCCATGGAGCGTATTGTAAGGACTTATGGTTCAATGACTCTTCCAGGGCGACCCAATCTTTGGATGCACCGAGGCAGTGCAAGTCAATTACTCTCATGAGATGGGCTGCCCTGTAGTAATTCTGAAAATGTGGGAGTCCTATTCCACCCAAGTCCTTGGGCCTAGTTAAGTAAGCAAACTTAATTCTGGGCCTTTTGTGGTTCCAAAGGAATCGTAACAGGAGGGATTGAAAGTTCCGCGGGATTCTGATAGGGAGCGCTCTTAACAAATACAGTAGTCGTGGCAGGATCGTCATTTTAAGTATGGCAGCCCTACCAAGCCATGAAAAATACCTGGAGTTCCATTTCTGTAGGTCAGTCGTGATCTTTTGTAGCATTTGGGGGAAATTTTGGTCATAAGTAGCTTTCAGGTGTGGTGTTAATTTAACCCCTAAATATTTGAGGGCTGAAGTAACCCAGCGGAATAGACAGTTTTCTTTTGTTTTATTGAGGGTGTCCTCCGTCAGTGTAATGTTAATAGCTTCGGACTTGCTGTAGTTAATTTTAAGGTTAGACATGTAACCAAAAAGTGTGAATTCTTTAATAAGATTTGGGATTGTTGTATGAGGTTTAGTTAGGAAAAACAGTAGATCATCCGCGTACGTGGCCGTCTTCTAGGTTCTATCGGTCACCTCAAAGCCAGTTATCGACTTGTTTTTATTAACCCGTCTAATGAATGGTTCTAGGGATAAAATAAATAATAATGGTGACAGGGGGCACCCCTGTCTGGTCCCGTTTGAGATCTGCACTCTATCTGATAGTGTGCCATTAATTTTTATCCTAGCTGAGGGGTTCTGATAGAGTGCCGCAATCCACGTCATCATATGTGGTCCCAGGCCCACGTGTCGGCAGGTATCTAACATGTAGTCCCAGGAGACCCTGTCGAAGGCCTGCTCCGCGTCTGTGGACAGGAGAAGGCCCTCAACACCCCGGGTATGTGCGTGTGTCAGAAGTAAAGCTTTAATGATATTATCTCTTGCCTCTCTGGCTGGCATAAACCCAACCTGTTCCGGACCCACCAAGGTGGGAAGAAGGGGCTGCAGTCTGTTTGATATGATTTTGGCTAGAAGCTTGAGGTCTAGAATTAGTAAGGAGATGGGTCTATAATTTGAACAGTCAGAAGTATCTTTGTCCGCTTTAGGTATTAGTGTTATATGCGCTGACAGAAACTCAAGCGGCACCTTTCTGGGCAAAGAGAGAGAATTTAGCGCCTTCATTAGTGGTTGAAAGGATGTCACTAAATGTTTTATAGTAGGCGGACGTGTAACCATCCGGTCCTGGGCTTTTCCCCGGCTTCAAGCCCTTGATAGCCGCCTGAATCTCCGTCAGGGATATCTGGTCCTCCAAAAGGGACACCTGTGATTCCGCCAACTGGGGGAGTCCACTGTCAGTTAAATAGTCCTGTATCGCCTGTCTTCTCTCATTTGAGATCGTGGGGGGTTTGTGTTGGGATGGCAGATTATAGAGTTTCGAGTAGTACTGATGAAACTGCGTAGCTATGGCCTCCGAGGTGACTGCCATTTTGCCGTCTTGTGTTCTGACACCTGTAATGTTGTTAGCGGCATGAGCATCCTTTAGAGCCCTGGCCAGCAGTCTACCTGTCTTGTCGCCTGATTCATAGTAAACTAAAATAATGATCTCTTAGTTTGGGTCTCAAAAATTTGTTGAAGGGCCTTACGAGTGTCTAAACATTCCTGGGCTGACCGTATAGCTAAGAAGTGTTTATGGGTGGCTTCTAACTGGCGTATTTTTTTGTTAACCTGTTTATTTCCTGGTCTCTGGTCTTTTTACGTTGGGCGCCTAAGTTAATCAATTCCCCCCTTACCGTGCATTTGTGTGCTTCCCAAATCATCATAGGGTCCATGCCCGGGGGAATTGTGTTATTTAGAAAGTAGTCCGATATCGCTGCTCGAATATGAGGCAGCAATTCCGGGTCAGTTAACAGCGAGGTGTTCAATCTCCATGTGTTGGGTTTTACCTTTGGTGTGTTTAGGGTCAACTTTCAAAGATGTGGGGGCATGGTCTGAGAGTGATTGTATGCCGATGTGGGCCCCTGTCACTATCTGCAAGTCCCTTTGAGATATATAGATGTGGTCAATGCGTGAGTGTCGGTCATGAGGGATCGAATGGAAAGTGAAATCTCTTGTCTCTGGGTGTAGGAATCTCCAGGTATCCACTAATTGCAGAGTGTTTAGAAGTTGTTTCATTTATTTTTAAGTGCTCTATAGGTTATGCAGGATTTCCCCGTGGAGGAATCAACTGTAGGGTCTAGTGGGATATTGAAGTCCCTCCTAGGATTAGAAGTCCCGTTGAGAAACCCTTGAGTTCGTGTATGACCTTCTGGCAAAAGGTTATCTGGGCTGAATTGGGAAAATAAACATTTGCCAGCGTTAGTGTCCTGTCTCTGTAAGTTCCTTTAAGGAAGATAAACCGTCCCTCCGGGTCCACTAATCGGTCTATAAGTGTGAAGGGAGCCTCTTTGCTGATTAGAATAGACACTCCCTTAGTCTTTGCTACATTGTTGGTTGCATGATGGGCCGCTGTGAAAAACGAGTTTGTGAGTCTTGGGATTTGGTTTGTCCTGAAGTGCGTTTCTTGCAGGAAAACAAACTGTGGCTTACCTTTCTTTAGCTCCTGGAGTAGTGACACACGCTTCTCCGGTATGTTCAGACCCCTGATGTTGTGAGAGATCACCAAAGGCGACACCCCAAGTGACGAATAAGCCATCTCTAGGATGTGGAGTTTAAATGCTAAGCTCAGACACTGCAAAATAAATCGAAATTATCTGGTGTGTATATCACTCCGCAACAGACCAGGGAGAGGTAACTTAGAGGGATATAGATGTAGAGAGAGTAAAAGATGTAAGGTTAAGTCAAGCAAGAAAAGATCTAAAGATAGAAAGAAGCTCCTTGATATCTGGAGCAGCAGAGAGAAACATAAACAATCAACTTTAGAAAACGTATCTCAGTCTCCAAAGTAGGATGAAGAAGGTAGTGCGCCTGGGTCAAAAGTTTTGGCCCAAGTGTATTTCGTGGGTGCGCGGGAGGTCGCAACCAGGGTGGTATTTCTATAACCGTCTCCGCCTCAGCGACTATACATTATCTTTACACCATAGGACTTGGCATATGTATCCATTTAGCCGTTCCTTGTGGACCGCATAGACCGGATGCATTCTATGACTCTGCCTGTCTCAAATGCTGCTACCCATGAAATTGACATGGGACAACATTACTAAATGATGTTTTGAGATTTCAATCTACTCCAACCTTTTCTTCTCCACTACCTCACAAATCTGGGAGATCAAGACTGCAAGCATTACATTCTAACCATTGCATCTTCCTTATAAACAACTGTAAACGGTGTAACCAGTAAATTTTTCTTTTCTTTTTGTTGGTGTGTCACTATTACTAGCTATATTTACTTCCAAGCTCCCCAACCAACTCTTGTATGCCCACTAAATTACAGATGCCCAGTATTTTTGTACTTTGTTTCTGAGTATGTTTTCATTCTTATACACTTGCAGATTACAATATATAACTGCACAGGAAATCCCCTGAAGAAGGAATTCACATTTCAAATATTCCGAAACATGTTAGATTTTTCTATATGTATCATTCATGTATGAGTTCTTCACCAGTAGAACCTGTATGTTTAGGATCATTTGTAGTTTCTGTATATCTGACTGTTTTTAATTCTCTACATTTATGTGTAATTTTGAATAAAGTATTACAATTTTTATATATTCTGTTATCCTTCACCTTCATACTCTTTTCTACTTTTCGTCTCCCTCCCACCCACAAAATCCATGGGGTCGCCACCCTTTTGGGTTCCATGTATATTTTTCCGTCAAAATATAGGATCTTATCGACTCTGGGGCTGCAGGCCTGTTCATTGATGCTGCCTTTGTATCAAAGCACTCGATTCCGCTGCAGCTGCGTGACACTCCACTTGCCATTGAGGCTCTTGACGGGAGACGTCTACAGCCTGCCCATGTGACTCATGAGATGGTTCGATTGTCCATGGCCGTAGGGGCTCTTCACCATGAGATAATCCAATTTGAAGTTATTTCCTCACCTAAGTTTCAGCTGGTTATTGGTTATTCTTGGTTACAGAGGCACGACCCCTCTTTTGATTGGCGCCATGCTGAGGTTCTCTCCTGGTCACCACAATGCAGTGAGACATGCTTCCAGAAGGTAGCCAAGGTCATGTCTGTGAGGGTAGGGGTCAACTGGTCAACTGGTCAACTGGTCAAGTGCGCCCCCAAACCTTTTCCTTGAGCTCGAGCTGAACTTAGACACCAAGAAGGCCTCTTCAATCGATTGGAAAAATGAGTGATATGAACGACACCACACAATTAAGTTGGATATCGAAAATATAAGCCTTTTTTTTTTTTCACATGGTATATATGATAACAATTCAATATACATCATAAGGGGCAAACCAAGGGGCGGTCCCTTAGCTTATCCAATCACAAGAGTACAAGTATCACAAGTTACATGGTATATGGCATATAGAAAAAGACAATGACATTTCTGCTAAATGACGTGCTTAAAAAGTACCTAACAAAAAAATACCCCAAATTTCCTTATGAAATATATTTATCTTAGCGTAATTCCGAGAAAAGGGTGTTAATATAGAAATAACCTTTTAAGATACTCTCAATAAGGTACCGTTTGGCATTAGGCCCAGACTTGCGGTGGGATGTTCTAACTTGTTCCTGTACATATTCACAAGATTTGTCACCGCAAACCTTCTGCAAACCTTCTGTTTTTGCAGACAGCTCGCTCAATAAAATTTCCACTTAAACATTGTCAAAGCCTTGCATAAAAAGCGTTTCACCTATCTTGTATAACAAAAAAGAGTTCAGGCTTATTATCAAAAATATATATAGTGAACCAAGTGAACCAAAGTGCAGCCATTTTCCTTACAATGTGCACCTCTTCACTCTCCTCCCTGCCGGAGGAGTATCGCGATTTTAGCCTTAGTTTGCCTCCACACCGGCCGTATGATTGCGCAATTGACCTTCAACCTGGTGCCATACCCCCTCGTGGACGGGTTTACCATTTGTCGGTCTTGGAGGAAAAGGCCATGGAGGAGTGTGTTGCAGATGCACTTTCTTGAGGTTTCATCCGCAAATCCTTGTCTCCTGCTGGTGCTGGTTTCTTCTTTGTGGTGAACTGAGACCTTGTATTGATTATAGGGGTTTCAATCGTTTCACGATTAAGAATGCCGATCTGATTCCGTTAATTACGGATTTATTTGACCGCCTCAAGGGAGAGGCATACAATCTTGTGAGGATTAAGGAGGGCGACGAGTGGAAAACTGCGTTTAATACCAGAACAGGCCATTATGAGTACCTCGTAATGCCTTTTGGCCTTTGTAACTGTTAGAATATTATTCCAAATTCATAATTCGGCACTTATAGGTGTTATATTATATTCATGGCAAGCTTGCAAAACATTTGTTTTTATGATTAGTCATAATAAATATAGTATGTGTGAATGACCTTGATCAATTGATTTGACATGATTCTTCATCTAAAGCTGAGTATTTCTGGTGTATGAGAATGACATGTAAGGTATCTTGGTATAGAATGTCATGAGAAGACAAAAATAGATGCATATCTACGTAGCTAGAGAAATAATACATATTTGTTTATATCCTGTTAAGTTAGTTTAGTGTAGTTTCAGTCATATTAATAAGTATTAGTATGTAGTTAAAGTTGGTAATATATGTTCCTATTAGTAGATGTTTGGTTATATGATATTACATGATCAGCACATTACTTCAAGTATAGAGCATTACATGTGGGCTTGTCAATCAAACTCCATATGACTCTCTGAGTTAGTATCTCCTTTTGTATAGCATATTGCTGAAGTTAGCAGAAATGAATGTGTGCCATACAAGGTTCTAAGTTTTTGTGAGGTTATGATGTTCACATGTAACATATAAGGATGTAACATATGAGGATGTGGTAATACATGTGGATCTTTCATTCCCCTGCGAGGGACTCCTGCCTTACAGTTGTAGAGGAAGAGAGTTTGCGGTTCCGTGAGTTCCGGTTGGATCGGGCCTGCTGCCAGGGCTGGGGTGCTGGTATCATTTGAATATCTATGGAAATCTCCAGTCAGGGAAATCAACTGGTTCCAGGCTCAGTTGCGACTGGAAACATTGGAGGTCGTCTTTAGTACGCAGGGTGGCAGATTTTCCATCTCTTCCCACGTGGAGGCTGAAAGGGAACCCCCACCTATAGGTGATGCCTGCTGTGCGTAGCGATTCCAGGAGGGGTTGTAATGCTCTGCGCTGCATCAGAGTGCGTCGGGACAAGTCCTGGTAAAAGAACAGGCGGGCTCCATCAAAGTCAAAGTAGGGGCGTTTGCGCATAAGTTGCATGATTTGATTCTTTACTGTGTATTTGTGCAGTTTGCAAATTATATCACGTGGGTTGTCTACGTCTTGTGAGGGGGGTCGGAGGGCCCTGTGTGCCCTATCAATGTCAACTGCTTTGTTGGTGGGGAGGCCTAGGAGTGCCTTGCAGTGTTGGGACAATGTCCTTAGCTCCTGTTGCCTCTGGTAATCCCCTTATGCGTATATTGGATCTGCAACTGCGATTCTCATAGTCATCTAGCTGTGAGATTAGAGTCTCTATTTGGTGGTCTTGGGCTGCGCACTTGTCCCTGAGCTGGGTGATGCCAGGCAATGCTTCCTCCACTGTCTGTTCCAGTGTCTCCAGCCTGTTGCTTAGCTGAGTGGTGTCTGCTTTCAGTTGTTCTATGTCCTGTTTTTAAAAGCCTTTTCAACCCTGGTGGCAAAACGATCCAGGTCCTCTCTAGTGGGAAGAGACCATATATGCTGATTTAAGTCCCTGTCCCCCACCAGCTCTGAGACGTCTGATCCCTGATTTAGTGAGACCGAGGAGCCAGGGGATTCAGGGGGGGGCAATGTCTCTTACCATTTGAGGAGTCTGGATGGGGGACATAGCAGGTTGTGGCTGTGCTAGGGTCCCCGCTGCAGCGTCTGTCCCATGGCCCTTCCAGGCTGCCATTTTAGGTGTCCTGCAACGTGGCTGCCCTCCGTTGCCAAAATATGCTCCTATGGAGCCGGTGCCGTGCTGTGAGGGGCCCTTGTTCCTTGAGGAGGCTCTCTGGTGCTGGGACATACCTGTGGGGTCTGTGTGGGTACAAAATACCTGCCGGATCAGGCTGTTCCAGCTGCTGGGTGTGAGGAGCTCTGGAGATCTGCTTCCTCACTGGGCCATGTCCCATTTTAAGGAGTATTTAAAGACAAAAATATAAGGTCCACTTATCAGATTCTCACCCCCTCTGATGGCCCATTGTAAAAAATTTAGTGGGGGGATGTTTTGGACAGGTAACCCTTTCCACTTCATTGAGAGCTGAATGCCTAAATAATGTGTATTAATTTGACCAGCCCCTCTTTACTTACACTATTGGCAGACCACTGGACAGGTAAGAAGTGTCATAATAAAATAAAAATAATACACACTGTACAAATTGAAGCACTTTTTTATATTCTGCATTTACCTATCAAGATAATAGGGGAACAAAACTTTAAACAGTACCATTTGAAAGTATTCAGGCAGGCCCTTTCATTACATGCTTTGGTGAATTCATCCATAAATATGAACACAAAAGAGGTTGGTATAGTGTGTATGGGTTTGGCAAAGTCAGCAGATAGAGGATTGGTATCGGTTGACTAAGCGGTTGGGGGGGGGGGGAGGATTCCAACTGATTTTGGGACCCCCAAAAAAAGCCTCTGGTGCTCTGCATGAATTTAAGCACATAAATAAATAACATTTAAACACATTTTAGGTGGTGTTTAGGGTAAAGCACTACAATGGAGCTGACAAAATACATTGTTAAGTGACTAGGCTAGGTGTGTATGGGCCCAGGATAGCATGCAGGGGAGGTTAGTGAAGGCAAATATGCATGAAGGACAAAAAAGTTTAAAAACTACCAGCATGCATGTAGGGGACATTCACAGCATATTACAATCATGGTAATTAGGGAATGATGAAATAAATACAATACATTAGCAAACATTAAATACATAGAATGTGATCTTAAAGGAGAAATCTTACCTTAATATAGTCCTTCTGCAGGACCTGAATGATGGCAGAACAGGTCTCTGGAATAATGATCCCCGGAGCCTGGGGGAAGATGCCTGTCAAGAACTTGATGTCCTGCAGACTTCTTTCCATCGCCAAGTACCGCAACGTGGCGACAAGCCTCTGATCGGGAGTGATGGCTTACCGCATGTAAGTGTCCTGCTTCATAATATAAGGGGACAGCAAACTCAACAGATGGTAAAAAACAGGGTCCGTCATCCGGAGATAATCCCTGAAATCATCAGGATTATTCTCCTGAATCTCCCGCAACAAAGGCATGTGCGAGAATTGGTCACACTGGAGTAACCAATTCTTGGTCCATGAACTCCTCCCCGCCCTGTTCATGGACTGGGCTTGGGTCAAAGTAATAAGAACCCCAACACCAAGCCCCTGCATAGCACGAACTCTACAAGGAGTACGTAACCGCAAAATGGCTTCAAAACGGTCGACTGATCAGAACGAACTAACAGAACGCACTGAAAAACAGAAAGGCCTGAGAAGAGCGAGCTGAAAATCAGAAACGAGCGGACAAGAACGCACTGCAAAATCAAATACATACTATAAAATATGCACTGAAAAACAAATGTGAACTGATTACATGCACTGAAAACCAGTTACGAACCAACAAGCACAAACTGAAGAGCAGTAACAATCTGAAAAGCACGAGGTTGAAAAGCGCAAATCGTCTCTCACAAACTTCTACTAACACGAGATTAGCAGAAGGAGCCCAAAGGGTGGCGCACTTGATATTGAACTTCCCTTTTATAGTGCCATCGTACGTGTTGTACGTCAAATCATTCTCGACGTTCGTAATTTCCGACAAGATTTGTGTGACCGTGTGTATGCAAGACAAGTTTGAGCCAACATCTGTCCGAAAAAATACATGGATTTTGTTGTCGGAATGTCTGACTGTGTGTACGGGGCATAAGAAAAAGGCTACTTATTTCAGTATCTGTATTTGTGGTAACAAATACCCCACCTGTGTTAAAAGACCTAGTGGTCCTATATTCAAAAACATCCATTTGTTAATGGAGTGTATGGTAGCTGCAGTAAACAATGTGTCAGAAATAAATGTGAAAGAGTTTGGGAAATTACTGCGCTTAACCAATCTTATACAAAGCTGCTAACACACATTAAAACAAACAAAGTCTAAGAAATATGTGAAAATGCAGTGTAGCGCTAAAAGGCCATCAGGAAGACAGCATGTTACAGTGCATTGAAAATGTAAAAACAAGAAATAATATGTGAAAAAGCATATTGCCCCGCTTCTTAACAACCAGCTATTCTCCAAACTAAATGGGACTAAATTAAACTAAACAAAACAAATACCGAAATGAACCAATGAAACAAAATTAGCAACATAACGAATATATCCAAAACAAAATAAATTTTCCCTTTCTGCACATGTCTACCATCTCCAATTCCCTATCTGGGGGTACTCAGGACTGGTCACTGTCCTTCAGGCAGCCTTAGGCCTGGCATAGGCACCCTTGTTCATTTGGGTAGTACAGCTCTGAGGGTTTAGACATGTCCAAATGTTTGCTGCTCATGTGGCGGTGATGGCAGCGGTTGGTAGGGATGCACCGGGTACCAGCACTTTCTGTTTTTAGGAACCATAGACAGCGGGAACCTTATATATATATATATATATATATATATATATATATATATATATATATACTTAATGAGTGTTGCCCTGAAATACAATTCAGTATCAATCTTGGTGGGAAGTCGGTTCCCTTTTTGGGTACGAGAATTTATATAGATCGGAATCAGTTAAAATCTGATCTATATACCAAACCAACAGATAGAAACCAATTTTTTTTATTTGATAGTTTCCACCCACCACATGTATTCAGATCGATTGTGAGGAGTGAATTGCTTAGGGTCAAACGTATGGTCAATGATGAGGCTTTAAGAAAGATAAGACTAGAGGAGATGTGCCATAAATTTGGAGAATGGGGACACCCTGAGAGCATTATTAAACAGGAATGTAGGAAATTACAACAGGAGGAGATTAAGGCTCCTGTAGGGAAACAAAAACAGGAGATAAAAAGATTGCCCTTCTCTATGCAATTTCACAGCTATAGTGAGGATATATTTAGAATTATTAAAAAGCACTGGTCACTACTCAAACAAGCTTACCCACAGATAAAAGATTTCCAACAGGTACCTATGAAAGCATATAGGAGAAATAAGACACTGAGAGATTCACTAGTCCGGTCAGAATATAAACCAAGGGAGCAGGAAGCCAAAATGTCATTTCTGGCAGAAAAACAAAGGGCTGCTTTCCGTGTCTTAATTGTATCCAGTGTAGTTTAATTATGAAAGGTAACCATTATGTACACCCTGATAATGATGAGAAGATTATGGTGAAGGGTTATCATACATGTCAGTCCTCTTATGTAGTCTACATGCTATTATGACCTTGCAATTTAATATACGTTGGGGAGACCACACATAAGATTAAGGACAGGATAACTCAGCATTAGGGATGAGCCGAACAACCCCCGGTTCGGTTTGAAGAACCTGCGAACGGACCAAAACTTTGCACGAACGTTAGAACCCCATTGAAGTCTATGCGACTCGAACGTTCAAAATCAAAAGGCTAATTTGCATGGTATTGTCCTAAAAGGGGTTTGGGGACCCGGGTCCTGCCCCAGGGGACATGTATCAATGCAAAAAAAAGTTTTAAAAACGTGTGTTTTTTCGGGAGCAGTGATTTTAATGATGCTTAAAGTGAAAAAAAAAAGTGAAATATTCCTTTAAATATCGTACCTGGGGGGTGTTTATAGTATGCCTGTAAAGTGGCGTGTGTTTCCAGTGCTTAGAACAGTCCCTGCACAAAATGACATTTTTAAAGTAATAAAAAGTAATTTAAAGCGGGGGTCCACCCACACCGCCAAAAAAAAAAAAATATTAATAGCCAGCAGCTACAAATACTGCAGCTGCTGACTTTTAATACATGGCCACTTACCTGTCCCAGGGTCCAGCGATGTCGGCAGGCGACGCCGAGAACCTGCTCGGTTCTCGGCAGCTGCCGCCGCCATCCCAGGTGAGGGAATCAGGAAGTGAAGCGTTGCGGCTTCACTTCCCGGTTCCCTACTGCGCATGCGCGAGTCGTGCTGCGCGTCCCAAGTGGTCCCCGCTCAATCCTGGGAGCTGTGTGTTTCCCAGGAGACAGCGCGGTGGGGACGGGAAGAGGCGTAGACTCCCATGGGAGTCTATGCCGGAAGTGGGTGCAAATACCTGTCTTAGACAGGTATCTGCACCCCCCTCCCCCCTGAAAGGTGCCAAATGCGACACCGGAGGGGGGGAGGGTTCCGAAAAGCGGAAGTTCCATTTTTGTGTGGAACTCCGCTTTAAAACTGCTTACGGCTTTAATGTAATGTCCAGTCCCGGTAATATGGATGAAAATCAGTGAGACAAATGGCATGGGTACCCCCCCCAGTCCATTACCAGGCTCTTTGGGTCTTGTTAGGGGAACCCCGCACCCAAATTAAAAAAAGGAAAGGCGTGGGGCCCCAGGCCCTCTGAACAGCAGTATACAGTCAGTGCAAACAAGACAGGGACTGTAGGTTTGTTGTTAAGTAGAATCTGTTTGTCATTTTGAACTGGTACATTTTTAAAGTGTTTAGCTCCAGCCAAAAAATCTATTTTAAGCTTTTTGGAGAACATAGGGAAAGGTTATCACCCCTGTGGCACTTGTTTTGCTGTCTGTGCTCCTCTTCAGAAGATTTCACCTCACTTTCTGTCCCAATGACAAATGTTTTTTGAAAATTTGGGGTTTTTAGTGAAACAAGCATTGGTGATAAAGCATCAGTGGAAAGGAGAAACATTTTTCCCATATTAACTCTTACAGGAGAGAATTTCCCTTCCTAGGGTTAGATTTCATCTCACTTCCTGTTGTCTCCTCCCGTTTGCAAGTAGGAGTCGTTTGAAAGTTGGATGTTTGAAAGTAGGGACCTGCCCTATATACTCTGCAGAAATTGGGGCCTTAGGTGTTGGTGTTGCCACAACACTGTAAGCCCTCACAGGGCCCTGCTGTGAATATTAGATCAAGAATTGTAATTACATGCCCCTGTTGAACAGGGTCAGAAAAATTGGGCCTTTGGAGATGGTGATGGTGGTGCTGGTTCCAGAACACTGTAAGTCCTCACAGTAATGCACCGTACACACGGTCGGATTTTCCGATGGAAAATGTCCAATCGGAGCGTGTTGTCGGACATTCCGACCGTGTGTGGGCTCCGGACATTTTCCTTCGGATTTTCTGACACACAAAGTTTGAGAGCAGGCTATAAAATTTTCCGACAACAAAATCCGATCACGTCAATTCTGACCGTGTGTGGCCAGTTCCGACGCACAAAGTGCCACGCATGCTCAGAAGAAATTCAGAGACGGAACAGCTCGGGTTGGTAAAATTAGCGTTCGCAATGGATACAGCACTTTTGTCACGGTGCAATGTAAAAAATGGTTTAATACAGCGCACTCTCTTCTTCTTTATAATGTGAGAAGAATGAAGTAGTTTTGCTGCTGATATTCACACAGACTTCTCACAAACTTCTTTCTTTATTATTTATTGTGATTCCCTCAATATATTTTGATTTGTCACATCTGGCCAATTTTTTTTTTGGTTTGTTTTTAATTGTAAACATTTTTTTTTCAAGGCTGTTTTTTTGTAAAAACTTTGTTTGCTTTTTTATAAAGAATTTTTTTGGGTGTGTTTTGTGTGTCAAGTTACCACAACACCATTGATATCTTATATTATTTAATCTCCAGGAGATTGCTTGGTGTTGGTGTCCCTTGGTAATTTCACATTGTATTTTGAAATGTACCTGCCTCCTCACCAACAAACTGTTTTTTTTTAAGGAAAACACACATAGGAGAGTATAATTGAAACAAAAATGCCTTTATTAAGGGCTCACAACCAAACAAAGAGGGAAGCAACGCTGGAGAAACAGCAGAAATAAGCGAAGCCTTAGACCCCCAGGGCACACATCAATTATTTTACTGCAAAATTGGTGGCCTGAGGAGTCCATATATAAGGGAGTGCAGTCTGGTCCAGAAGTCCCAGAGATCCTGAAAGCAGCAGATGACATGTATGTCCCCAGGCTGTGGTCATACAAGAGCCTGCATCTTTTGCCAGACCAGACTGAACCCAGGGTCATCACTCTCTGGTCTTCCTTCCACGCTTCCTTCCACGCTGTGGCTCTGGTGGTGGAGTTGTGACAGGAGGAGGAGGAGGATGGTCCAACTCAATCAAGTCGGTCTTGGGTGTAATTTCGCCACTCACCCCCTTAGTTAGGACTTTATAAATCAGTTTCTCACACATGAGGCGTTGACCCTCCTGCATGCACTTCAGTTTGGTGGCAGCCATGCAGGCAAAGGCTTCTTCAGGAGTGGGTATAGCTCTGAGGGACGCAGTAGCCTCCTGAATGAGCCTGAGCGCTGAATCCTGCATGTGAGTCGCCTTCCTCGCTCTTTTGTATGGAAGGCGGAGGGGAGGAACCTGCGATTTGGTCAGGCTGCGACTGGTCCCAGGCTTCTCCTGGCTGCAACTTAGCCCCGCCTCCTCCTGGCTGCAACTTAGCCCCGCCTCCTTCTGGCTGCCACATTCCACAGCCTCCTCCTGGCTGAGGTCTTCCTGTGTATGAAAAAGGAACATAATTTTAGTTTTTTATTCATCAATCACACACAATTTTCACCTCATGACTGTTGCAAATTGAATGTTAACAAATATAACTGATGATCATTCCGAGCCCAGCATTTTTCATTCTTGTCCCAATTATTTTTGCCCACTATTGTCTATTGATATGTAAAAATCTTTATTAAATCAGCAATTAGTGATCAATAATGAGATCTAGTAAAGATCATTTATTTATTGACCAGAAATCTGTACAATGCTATACCTGACTCCATCTGGGCTCCTCCACTTCTTCCTGGCTGCAAGTCCCAGGTTGGACATCGGAAGCCTCAGCTGGGGTGGAAGATAGGGTGGAAGGAAGAGTGGAGAGGGATTCCCTGATTTCAGTCTGGTCTGACAGAAATCACAGTCTCTCATAGTACCAAAGCCTGGGGACATAAACGTCATCTGCTGCAGCACCGGATCTCTGGGAATCCGTGACCTTCTTGCGCTCCCTAAGATAAGTGCTCCTCAGGCCACCAATTTTGGTTTTTAAATAGGGGATGGTTGCCGTGGAGACCACCGGCTTCACCAACTCCAGCAGTTTCTCCAGCGCTGCCTGCCTCTTTTGTTTATGATTATAATGTGGATGTTTCACCTGCCACAGACAGGGCAGCTCCCTGTACTTGTCTATGAACAGGGGGAGGACGTTGTGGTCATTGAAGCCATCCATTTTATCTGCAAGACACAACACAAGATAAACCCTAATGTCAGGCAAAACTCTCCTAATCTTGTTACAATATAGGCCTCAATCTAGAAGCAGTATAGGCCCAAGTTTAGATCTTACCTTCGTTATCACGATCGGCGCCTCCTATACTCCTTCCTCCGCTCACAGATCGTACGTACTACGCACGCGTGTTACGCTTTATACACACTGCACATGCATGTAACTCCGCCCGCCCCTTACATTCTTTCTAGTCTATTCCCTGCCCCTTTTAATTCGGCGCAGTGGGGGAAGAGCACATGGTGGAGACACAGCAGGTGCGTGCTAATTATAGCAACGAGGAGGAGGGGGAGGAAAGCCCAGAGCCGGAAACGTCTGGATCCAGAAGTAGACGATTGAAGGCATCAAATATGTCCTTTGTGGAGATGTTGGAGATGGTCCACATCCTGAAGAGGGCCGACTGTGATGGAAAGTATGGACCTTACCCCAACCCCAATGTCCGAAAGGCCAAGATCATGGTGAAAGTGGTCAAGAGTCTGCACCGGAATTTTGGGGTACGTCGATCGAAAGATCAGCTGAGGAAGCGATGGTCGGACCTGAAATTAAGAGAGCACGAGCAGTACAGAAAGATCCGTAGAGTGCTGCAAAAAAGTAAGTAGTTGTGCTGTGTTCCTATTCTTTTTGTGTTTATTACGTTCGTGCTGCTCCATGTGCTTTTCTTAACTGTTGTACAGTTTAAAATGGCAACTTTCATGTTCATTGGCACATTATTCGTTCGTATCAAACATTTTTCTTTCGGCCTATAAAGCACCATTGTTTTGGCCATATGCATTTGCCCACATTTTTTAGGGCCTACTTGTCTGAAACTAATTTGGTTGTGTAGATGGGTTTGTTACTAGAATTAAATGCAAACTCGATTCTGTGTAAGGAGAGGACACTCAGCAGCTGTTTACACATCTGGACGCTGGAGCACTAGTGTGGGACACAAGAACACCCTTTTTATTAGGGGGCCCACACAGGTGCTCCAGTGTATACTATAGGGGTGTCTCCATCTGTGAAGCTTGTACAAGACAGGTAAAGTATTGAAGCTTGACAAAGGACACTGAAAATTCTACATCTTGGAACTCTACCAAAATAGATAATTGTACCCCACTTCCAAGCAATGTTTCATATTTATAGTTATGCCATCAAATATCTGTGTTCTAAGTATACCATTTTTTTTTACATAGGGGAGAAAAGACTCGGAGGACACCCCTCATCCGAGGAGACCAGAGACCCCCCACCTCTGGAAGAAGGGGAAATACCCCAAAGACAAGAAGAGCAGGATGAGGAAGACATGGTGGAAATAGTCACCACAACAGGTGAGTGTCTGCGACCACAGGCTCAGGTAAGAGATGGATGCCGGTATATTTATAATACATGTTTTTTTTGGTTTCTATCTTTTTAGGTGATCGTGATGTTGTGGATCCAGGGCATTTCACCTCGGAAAGTGCACAGATCCTGATTGGGGAGATCATGGGGTGTAATGTTGCATTGGAAAAAATCAAGAAAAATATCAGTGATGTTATTCAAAAAAATAAGAACATCAATGATGTTTTGGGGAGAGTTTAAAACCCCTCCAAAGCCCTTTCTTTTATGGTGTGCTACAATTTTAAATTTTTTTGTCGAATTGTAGAAAAGCCAAATTTTGAAGATTCAAACAGTGTGTCAACATGTACTATCTGCCATCACGGGAGATCAATGGACGCATTTTGGGGGTGCAACCCCTTCCTCAATAATAAAGTAGCTGAGAGGAAGAGGTCCCCAAAACACGTCCCTTGATCCCCCGTGATGGCAGCTAGCACATGTTGACATTTGTAAATTGGTGTGCATCTTCAAAATTTGGCTTTTCCTGGGGTGACTGCACCCCATCTGAACGCAATATCAAACACAGTTCCTAAATACTCATGTCTGATATTGCCTTCAAGTTCTACCTAATGTGAACTTTGTAAGTTCAAGATTTGTGTCTTTCTTGTTGGTTTGAAACATGCCTGTTTTATCTTAAATGGACATTTCTACTTTTTCTAATGCCACCCCAAAAATTGTTATACAACAAACATGTTGGTTTGTTTTAAAAATCTTGTCTAAATGCACATGTGATTGTGCAGGTATTAAAAAGATTGTTAATCAAGAATGTGTGGATAATTGTCTCAACGCTCCAACACTTTTGTGGTGCTCTAATTGGTGTTTTCTGTGACAATGGGTGTTATTTCATAAGGGCAAATCCACTTTGCACTACAAGTGCAGTTTCGAGTGCACTTGTAGTGCAAAGTGTCTTTGCCTTTAGTAAATAACACCCAACAGTGCTTTGTATAAGGTTACACAATCACGTCATTTTCAGGACTCACCACATTTCTGTCAGGGTCGGCTAAAACAAACACAAGCAGTAAATGTCACCAAAGATTTGCTTATTTTTTTTTATTTGATAACGGTTTCACACATTGTCTGGCATATTGATAGCCCCCCTACCCGCAAAGAATTCAAGGTATCTTAGCCGGACATCACGGGCACTCAGGGAGGGCAAGCCAGGATGGCCACTTTCAAGCACCGTCAGGGTTGGTTCATTTTGAATTTCAGCTTCAGGCCCAACTGAGCCAGCATAGTTGGCAGAATGTTGCCATAAAAAGTTATGTAGAACACAGCACACCAGGATAATGTGATTCAGTTTGTACTCCGCCATATGTATGGGTGTAAGAAATAGGCGGAACCGGCGGAACCTGGCCAGCCGGTAATTAAAAACCCTCTGGTCTGGGGTGAGGGTCCTCATCGGGAATGACCGCATAAGATGGTCCCCCAGCGCAAAAGCTTCATCCGCAATGAAGACGAATGGGAGTCCTTCCACATTGTCTTCTGGAGGTGGCAAGTCCAAGCTGCCATTCTGGAGACGCCTGTAGAACTCCGTCTGGGCGAAGACTCCACCATCGGACATCCAGCCATTCTTCCCCACGTCCACATACAGGAACTCATAATTAGCTGACACCACTGCCAACATCACAATACTATTGAACCCCTTATAATTATAATAGTAAGACCCCGAGTTGGGTGGTGGGATGATGTGGACGTGTTTCCCATCAATTGCCCCTCCGCAGTTAGGAAAGTCCCACCGCTGGGCAAAGTGAGAGGCCACAGTCTGCCATTCCTGTGGCGTGGAAGGAAACTGTTGAGGAAAACAATTTTTTTTTTTTTTTTTTTAATTAGTCTTTTTGCACATTAAAACATGGAAAACAGATTAGACACAAACATTCTTGGCCAACATCAAGATAACATTTATTAATGGGAATTTTTAAAGACCAAAGTATAAGGTACACCTATCATATCCCTCCCCCCTCTCCTGGGCCATTTCTAACATTATAGGGGGGGAGCTCTTGGACAGGTAACCCTCTCCACTTCATTGAGAGATGAATGCCTAAATAATGTGAATTACTTGGAACAGCCCCTCCTTAGTTACACTATTGGCAGCCCACTGGACAGGTAAGAAGTGTCATAATACAAAGATATAAATACACACTGTACACATTTGAGCACAATTGGACATTCTGCTATTACCTATCAAGATAATAATAGGATACAAAAACTTGAAACAGTACCATTTGAAAGTATACAGCCAGGCCCCTGCACTACATGCTTTGGGGAATTCATCCATACATCTGAGCACAGAAGATATGGGTATAGTGTGTATGGGTTTGGCAAAGTCAACAGATATATGATTGAGCATAGATAGAGAATTGGCATCAGCTGACTTAGCAGTTGGGGGGAGGGAGGGTTCCAAATGATTTGGGGACCCCCAAAAAAAGCCTCTGGCACTCTGCCTGAATTTAAACTACAAATAACATTTAAAAACATTTTAGGGGTGTTTGGGGTAAAGCACTACTATGGAGCTGATAAAATACATTGTTAAGTGACTACATGAGGTGAATATAGGGCCAGGAGAGACCATGCTGGTGAGGTAAGTGAAGGCAAATATGTATGAAGGACAGCAAAAATAATTACAAAAATATCAAGCATGCATGAGGACAAAGGGGACATTCACAGCATATTCCAATCATGGTAATTAGGGAATGAGGAAAGAAATACAATATATTATCAAACATTAAATACAATAAAATGTGATATAAAAGGATTAAAATCTTACCTTAATATACTCCTTCTGCAGGACCTGTATGATGGCAGAACAGGTCTCTGGGATAATGATCCCCAGAGCCTGGGGGGGAGATGCCTGTTGAGAACTTCAAGTCCTGCAGGCTTCTCCCCGTCGCCAAGTACCGCAGGGTGGCGACGAGCCTCTACTCCGGAGTGATGGCTTGCCTCATGTAGGTATCCTGCCTGCTGATATAGAGGGTCAGCAAAGCCAACAAACGGTGAAAAACGGGGTCCGTCATCCTGAGAAAGTTCCTGTAATCATCAGGATTATTCTCACGGATCTCACGGAGCAAAGGCATATGACAGAACGGGTCACGCTGAAGCAACCAATTCTTGGTCCATGAACTCCTCCCCACCCTGTTCATGGGCTGGACTTGTGTCAAGGTCAGGACCCAAACACCAAGCCCCCGCACAGCACGAACTCTACGAGGAGTACGTATACGCAACATGGCTAGAAAACAGTCGGCTGCTCAGAACGAAGTAACAGAACGCACTGAAGAACAGCAAGGCCTGTGAAGAGCGACCTGAAAAACAGTAACAAACGAACAAGAACACAATGACTCAAATAAGTCACGCGGAGCTTGCTTGCACTCACTGAAGAGCAGATACAAACCCACAAGCACAAACTGAACAGCAGAAAACGATCTGAAAGCCACGAGTCTGAAAAAGCGCAAATCGTCTCTCACCAAACTTTTACTAACAGGAGATTAGCAAAAGGAGCCCAAAGGGTGCCGCGCTTGGCTCTGAACTGGCCTTTTCTAGTCTCGTCATACGTGGTTTACGTCACCGCGTTCTTGGCGATCAGAAATTCCGACAACTTTGTGCGATCGTGTGTACACAAAACAAGTTTGAGCCAACATCCGTCAGCAAAAATCCTAGGATTTTGTTGTCGGAATGTCCGATCAATGTCCGACCGTGTGTACGGGGCATAACTCTTGGTGAGCGCTGGAACGAGCCCTGCTGTGAAATATTAGATCAAGAATTGTAATTACATGCACCTGTTGAACAGGGGCAGAAAAATTGGGCCTTTGGTGGTGGTGGTGCTGGTGCCACAACAATGTAAGTCCTCACAGTTACTCTTGGTAGGCGCAGAAACGGGCCCTACTGTGAAATATTAGATCAAGAATTTTAATTACATGTCCCTGTTGAACAGGGGCAGAAAAATTGAGCCTTAGGTACTGGTGCCACAACACTGCAACCCCTCACAAATACTCTAGTTGGAGCGCAGGAACGAGCCCTGCTGCAAAGTATTGCATCAGAAATTGTAATTACATGCCCCTGTTAAACAGGGGCTGAAAAATTAGGCCTTAGGTACTGGTGCTGGTGCCACAACACTGCAACCCCTCCAGATACTCTAGGTGGAGCGCAGGAACGAGCCCTGCTGCAAAGTAATGCATCAGAAATTGTAATTACATGCCCCTGTTAAACAGGGGCAGAAAAATTGGGCCTTAGCCACTGGTAGCGGCGCCCAGAACCAAAAATATTCTTACAAGCTATCAACATGATCATTGAGGAAGAAGAGGATAGTCACTCAGCATAACAGAATAGTCACTCATCATCAGCATAGGGAGTCTTGAAGGAATCTGACATTTCAAAAAAAATTATTCAGTTACATCAGTATCAGGTGCTTGGTATCTGGTGGTGATCAAAGACTGATTCATTTTTATGAAGGTCAGTCGATCAACCGAGTCAGTGGACAGGAGCACCCTATGATCGGTTACAAAGCCTCCAGCAGCAATGAATGTGCGTTCCGAAAGAACGCTGGATGCAGGACAGGCCAGTAGCTCAATTGCATACTATGCAAGCTCTGACCAGTGATCCATCCTCAAGACCCAGTAACCCAGAGGATTTTCGGTGGGAAAGGTGTCCAAGTCAGATCTTGTCCCTAGGTATTCCTGCACCATGTAAAACAGACGCTGGAGATGGTTCCTGGAACCGATCATACCTTGGAGCTACGGACTAAAAAATTGTCTAAACGCATCCGTCAGACGGCCACCTTCTCCACCGCTCTTTCTTTGACTGACCGAAGCCTCAGCAACACGTTGTCCAGGAACAGGAGTTTGTAACCTCCCAGTCTCTGGGAACACGTTGCACAGACCTTTCTGCAACGTTTCATCCTCTGCTCCCTCTGCGACAGCAAGATAAGGTCCGCAACCTTACCCTTGTTACCCTTGATACCACAAATATGAGGATCCTTCCGCAGGCTTTGCAGGATCAGGGAGGCCATGCAGCGTAGGTTTGCTTAGGCATTCAGTCCGGAGTCCTCTGGTTCACTAAGGACGACATGATCCGCAGCCACCTCCTCCCAGCCACGTACAAGTCCATGGGTTTCTTGGGACTGTAAATGATCCCTTAAAGTGGGGTTCCACCCAAAAAACAAAAATACCTATAAAAATTCTAAAAAAAAAAAACAAAAAAACATTTGGATATTTTTTTTTTTTTCACTTACCTCTAAATGCCTGTTGCTAGGTGGTCCCTCGTAGTCTGCCTGTTCCTTTGCCTGGGCTGGTGACATCACTTCCCCCAGGCACAGGAAGGGCTCCGCTCTGCTCCCTCCCTCCTGTCAATCATCTGGGACCCAATACAGGTCCCAGGTGATTGAGCGGCCAATCACGGCGCGCGGCGCCGCTCGCGCATGCGCAGTGGGTGCCAGGCTGTGAAGCCACAGCCCGGCGCCCACAGTTGAAATGCCGGCGCCGACGAGCGGAGGGGGGGACGAGCGGGGCTTCGATCCCCCGCATCGCTGGACCCAGGGACAGGTAAGTGTCCAATTAAAAGTCAGCAGCTGCAGTATTTGTAGCTGCTGACTTTTAATTTTTTTTTTTTGATGGCCCCCTGGGTGGAACTCCTCTTTAAAGACTGCTGCTGATGCTGAGTGCCAGGCTCCACCTCCATACTGACACAATCCTCCTCCTCCTCATCCTCTTCCTGTGTGATCGGCGGGCACGCAGGAACACTGTCTGGATAAAGGGGGCCTTGAGAGCTAAGGAAGTCCTCCTCTTCCTGCCTCTGTTCTGCCTCAAGTGCCCTGTCCATTATTCCACGCAGCGTGTGCTCCAACAGGTGGACAAGGGGGACAGTGTCACTGATGCATGCACTGTCACTGCTCACCATCCTTGTGGCCTCCTTAAATGGTGACAGGACAGTGCATGCATCCCTGATCATGTCCCACTGGCGTGGGGAAAAAAAACAAGCTCTCCTGACCCTGTCCTGGTGCCATAGTCGCACAGGTACTCATTGATGGCCCTTTGCTGCACGTGCAGCCACTGCAGCATGGCCAACGTTGAGTTTCACCTGGTGGGCATGTCACAGATTAGGCGGTTCTTGGGCAGGTTAAATTCCTTTTAGAGGTCAGCCAGCCGAGCACTGGCATTATATGACCTGCGGAAATTCACACAGACTTTCCTGGCCTTCCTTAGGACATCCTGTAAGCCCGGGTACCTGCCCAAGAATCGCTGCACCACCAAGTTAAGGACATGAGCCAAACAGGGCACATGGGTCAGTTGTCCCTGTCGGAGGGTGGAGAGGAGGTTGGTGCCATTGTCGCAAACCACCATACCTGCCTTAAGCTGGCATGGCATCAACCACCTCTGAACCTGCCCCTGCAGAGCTGACAGAATCTCTGCCCCAGTGTGGCTCCTGTCCCCCAAGCACACCAGCTCAAGCACCGCATGGTATCTTTTGGCCTGCATACTTGAGTAGCCCCTTGAACGCCCATGGAGCACCACTGGTTCCAAGGACAAAGCACAGGAAGAGGCCATAGAGGAAGAAGAAGAGGAGGGGGTGGAGGAGAGAGGTGTGGCAGAATCACCACTAGTAGTATTTTGGAGACATGGTGGCAGAACAACCTCCAACACCACTGCACCCTGTCCTGCATCCTTCCCAGCTGCCAGAAGAGTCACCCAGTGCACGGTGAAAGATAGGTAACGTCCCTGTCCATGCCTGCTGGACCATGAGTCAGTGGTAATATGCACCTTACCACTGGCCTCCCTGTCCAGCGAGGCCCAGACATTGCCTTCCACATGCTGGTAGAGAGCCGGAATCGCCTGAGAAAAAGTGGCATTTGGGAACCTGCCACTGAGGAACTGCACATACCACAAACTCACGGAAGGGGGCAGAGTCTACCAACTGAAAAGGCAGCAGTTGAAGTGCTAGCAATTTAGCCAAGCTAGCATTCAACCGCTGGGCATGTGGATGGCTGGGTGCAGCAGCTGGGGAAGGAAAATTTGCCTTGTACAATCAGACGTCGGTGTACCGATAGCAGATTGCCCCCAAGTACTTGGTTGTGACACACCTAATTCTACACCTTCATTCCTCTCAGTGCAGGTCTCAGAGAGGACTGAAGGTATAGTGGGGTTGGAGATCCCAGCTGATGAGGAGAAAGGAGAGGTCCTCTTTGTTCTTTGGTGTGGGTCTTTTAGGTACGCTTGCTAACGAACTGCATGGCAGGTCAATATATGTCTGGTCAAGCATGTGGTGCCCAAGTGAGAGATGTTTTGGCCATGAGAGATACGCTTGAAACATATGTTGCAAATAGCAACGGTGGGATCTGATGCACTCGTCTCAAAAAAGACCAACACCAAAGAACTTTTGGAATAACGCGCAGAGGCAGCAGCGCCCTGCACATGCGGAGCTCTTTGGTGTGATGCAGTCGGTGTGCTGCCCTTAAGCTGGCCCCTGGAGGGCATACTGCCTCGTTGGTGATGTGCCTCCTCCTCCTCCTCCCTCCTATCAAGCACCCACGTGGAGTCAGTGACCTCATCATCCCCTCCCTCCTCATCACTGGAGCAAAGCTGGCAGTATGCTGCTGCTGGGGGAACATGACTGCCAGATTGCTTTCTTGGGCACCCCCTCTCTCTGGGCTCACGTTACTGCCTTCCTCTAGCTGGGTACCATCACCAGAGCCTTCAAAACGCTGGGCATCCTCCTGGAGCATGTACCCAACACTGTGTTCAAACAGTTCGGGGGACTCCTCAGGAGGACATGGTGGGGCTAGGGAAGGAGTGACTGCTGCCATTGAGCCGAGGGAAGAGGCCGCATTGGCAGCTGCTTTGCCAGACAAAGTACCCTGAGCCTGGGTGAGAGAGGATGAGGAGGATAAGGACGGCTTGGTCATCCACTCTACCAAGTCTTCCGCATGTTGCGGCTCAACACGGCCAGCTGCCGAAAAAAGGACAAGCGTATCCCACGGCCACATGCTGATGAGCATGCACCGTCTCCACGACCAGCACTGTTGCCTCTAGACATAGAGCCTGCTTGCCCTCTTTTATTGGCTTGTGACTGTCTGCCTCTCCTTGTTGGCATTCCAGACATACTAATGGCCTGCAGTGAGATGTAGCTGCACAAAGCTGGGATGTATATATATATATATTGATACTGCAGCTAGCAGAATCAACTGCCTGCCTGTAGTATTATTAGTATGAGAACACCAGCAATTGTCTTCAGGTAGCTTTAGGTGCACACTGTGCAGAGGACACAGTACACTAACTGTAAATACTGTAGCTGCCTGCTTTAGGTGCACACTGTACAGAGGACACAGTGCACTAACTATAAATACTGTAGCTGCTTGCCTGTGGTATTAATAGGAGCAGAACAACAGCAATTGTCTCCAGGTAGCTTTAGGTGCACACTGTGCAGAGGACGCACTACACTAATTGTCAATACTGTAGCTGCCTGCCTGTGGTATTAATAGGATCAGAAGAACACCACTAATTTTCTTCAGGTAGCTTTAGGTGCACACTGTGCAGAGGACACAGTGCACTAACTGTAAATACTGCAGCTGCCTGCCTGTGGTATTAATAGGAGCAGAACAACAGCAATTGTCTCCAGGTAGCTTTAGGTGCACACTGTGCAGAGGATGCACTACACTAACTGCTGTAGCTGCCTGCCTGTGGTATTAATAGGATCAGAAGAACACCACTAATTTTCTTCAGGAAGCTTTAGGTGCACACTGTGCAGAGGACACAGTACACTAACTGTAAATATTGTAGCTGCCTGCCTGTGGTATTAATAGGAGCAGAACAACAGCAATTGTCTCCAGGTAGCTTAAGGTGCACACTGTGCAGAAGATGCACTACACTAACTGTAAATACTATAGCTGCCTGCCTGTGGTATTAATAGGATCAGAAGAACACCACTAATTTTCTTCAGGTAGCTTTAGGTGCACACTGTGCAGAGGACGCACTACACTAACTTGTAAATACTGCAGCTGCCTGCAGTACTGTACTAATAGGATTGGAAGAACACCACTAATTTTATTCAGGTAGCTTTAGGTGCACACTGTGCAGAGGACACAGTACACTAACTGTAAATACTGTAGCTGCCTGCCTGTGGTATTAATAGGATCAGAAGAACACCACTAATTTTCTTCAGGTAGCTTTAGGTGCACACTGTGCAGAGGACACAGTACACTAACTGTAAATACTGTAGCTGCCTGCCTGTGGTATTAATAGGAGCAGAACAACAGCAATTGTCTCCAGGTAGCTTTAGGTGCACACTGTGCAGAGGACGCACTACACTAATTGTAAATACTGTAGCTGCCTGCCTGTGGTATTAATAGGATCAGAAGAACACCACTAATTTTCTTCAGGTAGCTTTAGGTGCTCACTGTGCAGAGGACACAGTGCACTAACTGTAAATACTGTAGCTGCCTGCCTGTAGTATCAATAGGAGCAGAACAACAGCAATTGTCTCCAGGTAGTTTTAGGTGCACACTGTGCAGAGGACGCACTACACTAATTGTAAATACTGTAGCTGCCTGCCTGTGGTATTAATAGGATCAGAAGAACACCACTAATTTTCTTCAGGTAGCTTTAGGTGCACACTGTGCAGGGGACGCACTACACTAACTTGTAAATACTTTAGCTGCCTGTGGTACTGTACTAATAGGATCAGAAGAACACCACTAATTTTCTTCAGGTAGCTTTAGGTGCACACTGTGCAGAGGACACACTACACTAACTTGTAAATACTGCAGCTGCCTGCGGTACTGTACTAATAGGATCGGAAGAACACCACTAATTTTATTCAGGTAGCTTTAGGTGCACACTGTGCAGAGGACACAGTACACTAACTGTAAATACTGTAACTGCCTGCCTGTGGTATTAATAGGATCAGAAGAACACTACTAATTTTCTTTAGGTAGCTTTAGGTGCTCACTGTGCAGAGGACACAGTGCACTAACTGTAAATACTGTAGCTGCCTGCCTGTGGTATTAATAGGAGCAGAACAACAGCAATTGTCTCCAGGTAGCTTTAGGTGCACACTGTGTAGAGGACACAGTGCACTAACTGTAAATACTGTAGCTGACTGCCTGTGGTATTAATAGGAGCAGAACAACAGCAATTGTCTCCAGGTAGCTTTAGGTGCACACTGTGTAGAGGACACAGTGCACTAACTGTAAATACTGTAGCTGCCTGCCTGTGGTATTAATAGGAGCAGAACAACAGCAATTGTCTCCAGGTAGCTTTAAATGCACACTGTGCAGAGGACGCACTACACTAACTGTAAATGCTGTAGCTGCCTGCCTGTGGTATTAATAGGATCAGAAGAACACCACTAATTATCTTCAGGTAGCTTTAGTTGCACACTGTGCAGAGGACATAGTACACTAACTGTAAATACTGTAGCTGCCTGCCTGTGGTATTAATAGGAGCAGAACAACAGCAATTGTCTCCAGGTAGCTTTAGGTGCACACTGTGCAGAAGACGCGCTACACTAACTGTAAATACTGTAGCTGCCTGCCTGTGGTATTAATAGGAGCAGAACAACAGCAATTGTCTCCAGGTAGCTTTAGGTGCACACTGTGCAGAGAACGCACTACACTAACTGTAAATGCTGTAGCTGCCTGCCTGTGGTATTAATAGGATTAGAAGAACACCACTAATTTACTTCACTTAGCTTTAGGTGCACACTGTGCAGAGGACACAGTGCACTAACTGTAAATACTGTAGCTGCCTGCCTGTGGTATTAATAGGAGCAGAACAACAGCAATTGTCTCCAGGTAGCTTTAGGTGCACACTGTGCAGATGATGCACTACACTAACTGTAAATGCTGTAGCTGCCTGCCTGTGGTATTAATAGGATCAGAAGAACACCACTAATTTTCTTCAGGTAGCTTTAGGTGCACACTGTGCAGAGGACACAGTACACTAACTGTAAATACTGTAGCTGCCTGCCTGTGGTATTAATAGGAGCAGAACAACAGCAATTGTCTCCAGGTAGCTTAAGGTGCACACTGTGCAGAAGACGCACTACACTAACTGTAAATACTGTAGCTGCCTGCCTGTGGTATTAATAGGATCAGAAGAACACCACTAATTTTCTTCAGGTAGCTTTAGGTGCACACTGTGCAGGGGACGTACTACACTAACTTGTAAATACTACAGCTGCCTGTGGTACTGTACTAATAGGATCAGAAGAACACCACTAATTTTCTTCAGGTAGCTTTATGTGCACACTGTGCAGAGGACGCACTATACTAACTTGTAAATACTGCAGCTGCCTGCGGTACTGTACTAAAAGGATCAGAAGAACACCACTAATTTTGTTTAAGTAGCTTTAGGTGCACACTGTGCAGAGGACACAGTACACTAACTGTAAATACTGTAGCTGCCTGCCTGTGGTATTAATAGGATCAGAAGAACACCACCAATTTTATTCAGGTAGCTTTAGGTGCACACTGTGCAGAGGACACAGTACACTAACTGTAAATACTGTAGCTGCCTGCCTGTGGTATTAATAAGATCAGAAGAACACCACTAATTTTCTTCAGGTAGCTTTAGGTGCTCACTGTGCAGGGGACACAGTGCACTAACTGTAAATACTGTAGCTGCCTGCCTGTGGTATTAATAGGAGCAGAACAACAGCAATTGTCTCCAGGTAGCTTTAGGTGCACACTGTGTAGAGGACGCACTACACTAACTGTAAATACTGTAGCTGCCTGCCTGTGGTATTAATAAGATCAGAAGAACACCACTCATTTTCTTCAGGTAGCTTTAGGTGCACACTGTGCAGAGGACACAATGCACTAACTGTAAGTACTGTAGCTGCCTGCCTGTGGTATTAATAGGAGCAGAACAACAGCAATTGTCTCCAGGTAGCTTTAGGTGCTGTTTTGCTTGCATCTATCTAGCAAGGTTACTCTGTGGTGTAAGCAAGGAAGCTGAGATTTCTGCAGTGTGTAAATGTGCTTTACTATACAAAGATGCTTTACATACAAAACTATTACAACATTAGGAATACAATACAGGACTGACAGATATCTATAACAAGCAAAATGCCTAGCAAACCGAACAGCCTATGGTCTATAATAGTACAAATACACTTAAAGGTTACTTATCTTCTGTTACTGTATGTTCGTGATCTCCATTGGCAATGATTCTCCTGAAGCATCAGGCAAGTTTCTTCTATCATGAGTGGCATCAGATGTTACAGCATGATGGTGTGTGTGTGTCTCCCTACTCACCCCTTTTATGTGTCAGGCTGTTTACCATAGTTACCAAACAACAGAAAACATACCTGTTTACTGTAGCTGTAGAAACAATGGACTGTTGAAAACTGTCAATTCAAAACAAAAATGGTATCTACGTACCATTGTCTACTCAAACCAAGACAGTAATTTAACAGTCATTCTTTCAGTTTGAAAGCTGAAAGAATATCAAACAAGTAATGTCTTACTTGTTTACTGTAGCTAAAAAGACAATAGCCTGTTAATTGAACTGTCAATTGAATACAACAATGATCTCTACCCCCATTGTATAAACAGCATTTGTTTGAGAAATCTACTCAAGATAAAAAACTGACAGTAATCTGACCAACTCACTATTGTAATATTGTCCCATTATCTTATGTCTGATTAATATAAAAAAATCATATTTTAAAAAAACGCAACACATTCTGCCCTAGATTTTTTTTTCTTTCAGACTCCATATGGAAAATGACTTCATTACTATGAAAACTCATTTTAAACATTAATTTTCCTTGAATACAACACCTCCCATATTTCTGTCATTGAGAAAGTGTTTCAGTCTTTAAAAGTTCATTAGAAAGTCCATTCTAAAGTTCTTTAGAAACAAGTCCAGGCTTGTAATACATCAAAGGCCTTGCTCTCCACAGCTCTTGTGATCTTCCATCATTCTTTCCATCATGTAACCACTTTTCTCTGGTCTTCCTATGGACCAAATCGGAGACGGCCTGTGGAGTGGAAAACAAAGCGGATTATCTGTTCCCTCTAATAATACATAAACAGTAGATCCAGGCCCTTCAGCTAAAATCTCTCCTCTAAGTGGCTTCTTGCCTGGGTATCTGACTAACACTTTGCCCCCTGCCTATACCCACTTCTGACCCTCCCAAAGAACGTCAATAGGGAGGAGAGGAAATATATTGATATTTCCCAGAAGATCACTGCTGTTTATTTTGGAAGGTTTGCTGTTATGTAGCCTCCCTTTCCACTCTTGCTGAGAAGTATCCACTAACCAGTCAGAGTCCCAGCCACTGTCTTGAAGCTCATCTGTCAATGCAAATGTAACTTCAAACCTTCCTGCCAGATTCCCTCTCATTCCTAGATAGGCTTCAGCTTCAGGTACGTCACTCTTGGTTTCTATGTCATGGGAAGCAGTAACATGGTATCTGTTAAGCCCTGTTCTTTCAGGAACCTTACATAAATACTGAACTCTGCACTCCAGCTGTGGAATCTGTGCCCCAGCCCCTACCATCCTTTCATATTGTGTGCTTTTGGCTATTGGCCTAGAATTTAACAAAATGACTGCCTGTGTGAGGACCCGATCCCACCCCCTTAGTGTATGTGTGGTTGTAAGTTTGCGTATCTGGTCCTTCAATAGCCCGTTGTATCTTTCAATTAAACCAGCTGCCTGTGGATGGTATGGGATGTGGCACAACCAGTACACTCCAGAATCTTTGGCCCACTGCTGTACTGTTGATCCAGTGAAGTGTGAGCCATTATCACTTTGGACTTGTTTGGGACAACCACAAGCAACGACAAGTTTCTGGAGCAGTTGAAGCGTTGATCTGCACGTTTGCAGGGATGAACAAGCATAAGTCCTGAATAGGTGTCCACTGCCAACTGTTTTGAAATGTCTCTAACATCCCCAGCTGCAATACCCCCTCTTTCTTGAAGGTACCACTTCCAATTCATCAGTGTCTGGTTCTGGGCTACATCTGCCCTAGTGGTCAGTCCATTATCTCTCACCCATCCTGCTATTGGCAATGCAGTATGGATGGTGACTGTGTCCTTTCCTGTAATGGTCTCTACATGTTGAAGTGCTGTGTAGGCCTCAAACAGGTACTTCTCTAGGGGCGTGTATCTCTTCTGTGCCCCTATCAGTTGTTTGGACCAAAATCCAATGGGTATTGCTCTCAGTCCTTTCTTTTCATTTGGCTGCCATAGACTCCAAGATATGGTACCATTCTGCTCCACTACATCTAGCTGAAATGGTACTCCTTGTCTCACAGGTCCTAATCCCTGATGCTGCAAAATAGCTTCTTTAGCAGCCAGGAATGCAGTCCGCTGCTCTGAACCCCATGAGAACTCAGTCTTTTTTCTGGTGACATTCTTTATAGGCCTCAGAATCAGTCCAAGATGTGGGATGAATGATCTCCAGAACCCCACAACTCCAATTAACTTCTGTGCCTCCTCTTTGGTAGTAAGGGGCGACAGAGCCTGGATAGTTTGCACAACTGTCTCTGGAATTTTCCTCTGTGGCCCAGTCCACATCATTCCTAGGAATTTCACTTCTGTGGCAGGTCCTTGGACTTTGTCTTTGTCGATAGCCCACCCTCTGTTCTCTATGTGATGTATCAGCAGGTGCAGTGCTTCAGTTACATCTTCTTTTGTTCCAGAGATCATGATGTCATCAATGTAGTGGAACACAGCGACTTTCAAACTCAGGGTACTTAAATCTCAGGCAATCAGTCCATGACAAATCATTGGAGAATGAACATAGTCTTCAGGAAGCACGGTGAAAGCGTACTGGCGGCCATCCCACACTATAGCAAACTGGTCTTGACACTCTGGGTCTATCAAAATCGAAAAGAAAGCATTAGCCAGGTCTATCACAGCATGATATTCTCCTGCATCTGTAGCAATTTTCTCAACAATTGACATCATATCTGGTACAGCTGACTTCAATGGAGGTGCCACTTTGTTTAGACCTCTGTAATCCACAGTCATTTCTATATGTCCCATCAGGTTTTTTTACTGGGAACACCGGAGACGAGAAAGGACTTACAGCAGGTCTAAGGATCCCTACTCTCAACAGTTCTTGAATAGTTTCCCCAATTTCTTTGTGGCCTCTAGGAAGTCTGTACAGACTGGCTTCTCTGGTGGAGGAATGTAGACAGGGGTCCATTTCGCATAACCTCTGACCACAGCCTTCACCGCCCTTACCAGATACGCTTTATCAGGTTACCCGAATGTAAATGTACTTCTTTCAGTCTGAATTGACTGACCTTGAAGTACATCCATCCCAAGAATATTTTCGGGTAACTCTGATACCAAAACATTTGTAATAAATCCTGATCCCTTGCCAATAGTCAATTTCACCCGCATCCTAACTGCTGGTGTAGTTTACCCTCCCAAACCTTCTACATAAATCAATTCTCCTTTGTTATGGGAAGGATTTCCTTGTAAAAGTGTAACTTCGGCTCTGCTATCAACTAAAGCCATTACATGTGTAGGAAAAGATGACTTCCCCCACCATACAGTGACAGGTGCATATGGGCGTCGGTCTCCTGCTGTCACTGCCCTCACGGCTATTACAGGAGACTCACCTTCCCTTCATAAAGGATAAGGAACCTCCCAATCCCCTTTTCTAATGCTCTCTAATTCCTCCCCAGGATAAAGGGATTTGGGTTTGGGTTTATGTTCAGTTTTGGGAATTGGTTTGGGGCTAACAGGAGGGGTCTGTTCTGTTTTCTCTAAGTCCAGGCTGATGTTATCTTCACTAGGAGTAGTGTTTCTAACCCTGACAGTTTTCCCTACTAAATGTTTCCACCTCTTCAACATTTCTGCAGTAGAAATGCCATCTATCTCATCTTTAAGGACTCCTGCCTTTAATAGGTCCACCTACATTTGTTTCCTAGAAATAACTAGCCTGGTTTTCTCTTCACCTCCTGTCTTCTCTACCCCATTCCCTTTCTTCTCTGTTATTTTCTGCTTGTATTCTTCCTGTCTGGCCTTGACCTTATCTACTGCCCTGACAGGTTTTATTTTAGTCTCCTCTAGCTCCCCCAACTGGCTTAAAAGGGTAGTGGCTTCATGAATCTTGCTGTTTAATCCTAGGCCTCCCAACAAGGACAATAATGGAGCCATGAGATTAAATGGTGCAGACTTCATCAGCTTAGAGCGCAGAGCAGACGTAAAGGGTTCCATATCTGGACCCATCCATTCTGGAAAAGTATTTAATCCGGTTATACAACCCATCTCACGTGACCTGGAAATACCCTCTCCTATTGCTCTCCATGATTAGGTATTTTTCAGGTCCATAGGACTAGCATATACTCGGACTATTCCATCTCTCATGAGGTCTAACAGTGAAAAATTCACGTTAAACTCTCTGGCTTTTCGCATTGCCTGACGCAATTGTGGATCATGGGTTAACACTCCCATAGTCACTGCTTCCTTACCTGACAAAACAACACTGTCCGCTCCTTCATCCCATAAGCGTAGGAGCCAACTCACTAGGGGTTCCCCAGACCTTTGTTTGTATTGTTTTGCCAGCTCATGGAGTTCAGTTTGTGTAAACTCCCGTACTTCTTCAAATTCAACATCTCTGGGGTTGCGATAATGCACCTCCCCATCTGCCATATCCTCTCTATCATGTTGCCATTTCCTATGCTTAGTAATGAGAGGTCTGACATACTTTTTCTTTTGCACTAGCAGATCATCATGCGAAACATCAAACTATCTCCTCTGCCTCACTATCATTTGAGGAGAGCACATCCTCACAATCTCAATTTTGGGATGTGACAATGGCACATACCCTGGCTTTACTAACAGGTTTACGGCCCTTCCTTTTCCTTAAGGCATTAATTGATTTTGTCATGAGGGCTGCACACCGCTCTTGCAAATCATCAGCCCGACTAGCAGTTGAATGCACACACTCTGAAGCAACTGCTAGCTGGTCTTTTAATACCTTAACTTCTGCCTCTGCCTTCTCCCTTCTCTGTGATTCAGTGTAAATAGCATTAAGGAAATACCAGCCCACTGTGGACACTGTCCTCTGCTCTTTTTTACTTAAATCCAACCCCTTAAGGCTAAAATCTACAAAATGATCTGAGATTTTATCACCCCAAGTCGAGAAGCATACTTCACAAAGTCTTTAGCAAGATGCTCCCACTCATTGTCTCTGGCCCAGATAGGTAAGCTGCACACTTCCTTCTGGCCACCAGAACCCTCTGCAGCCTTGCTTTTCCTAAACAGCTTGCGCAGCATTTTACCTAGCACAAGCTACACAACACACTACAGAAAAAACAGGTCTGCTTCAGTTGAATTATAGCACAGATCGTGACACGAGCCCCCAAATGTTTTGCTTGTGTCTATCTAGCAAGGTTACTCTGTGGTATAAGCAAGGAAGCTGAGATTTCTGCAGTGTGTAAATTGTACTTTTACTATACTAAGATGCTGTACATACAAAACTATTACAATATTAGGAGTACAATACAAGACTGACAGATATCTATAACAAGCAAAATGCCTAGCAAACTGAACAGCCTATGGTCTATAATAGTACAAATACACTTAAAGGTTACTTATCTTCTGTTACTGTATGTTCGTGATTTCCATTGGCAACGATTCTCCTGGAGCATCAGGCAAGTTTCTTCTATCATGAGTGGCGTCAGATGTTACAGCATGATGGTGTGTGTGTGTGTCCCTACTCACCCTTTTTATGTGTCAGGCTGTTTGCCATAGTTACCAAACAACAGAAATCATGCCTGTTTACTGTAGCTGGACTGTTGAAAACTGTATCTGCGTACCCATTGTCTAATCAAGCCAACACCTGAAAGTAATCTAACAGTCATTCTTTCAGTTTGAGAGCTGAAAAGGACCTCAAACAACTAAATCTCTTTCTTGTGTACTGTACCAATAGAGACAATAGCCTGTTGAAAACTGTAACAATACAACAATGATATTTACCCTCATTGTATAAAACAGCATTTGTTTGAGAAATCTACTCAAGCCAAAAATTGACAATATCTCTATGACCAACCACTATTGTGTAATGTTATGTCCCATGTATCGTAGGTCTGATTAATAAAAAAAAATCATATTGTAACAAACGCAACACAGGTGCACACTGTGCAAAGGATGCACTACACTAACTGGAAATGCTGTAGCTGCCTGCCTGTGGTATTAATAGGATCGGAAGAACACCACTAATTTTCTTCAGGTAGCTTTAGGCGCACACTGTGCAGAGGACACAGTACACTAACTGTAAATACTGTAGCTGCCTGCCTGTAGTATTAATAGGAGCAGAACAACAACAATTGTCTCCAGGTAGCTTTAGGTGCACACTGTGCAGAGGACACACTACACTAACTGTAAATACTGTAGCTGCCTGTGGTATTAATAGGATCAGAAGAACACCACTAATTTTCTTCAGGTAGCTTTAGGTGCACACTGTGCAGGGGACGCACTACACTAAATTGTAAATACCGCAGCTGCCTGCGGTACTGTACTATTAGGATCAGAAGAACACCACTAATTTTCTTCAGGTAGCTTTAGGTGCACACTGTGCAGAGGAGGCACTACACTAACTTGTAAATACTGCAACTGCCTGCGGTACTGTACTAATAGGATCGGAAGAACACTACTAATTTTCTTCAGGTAGCTTTAGGTGCACACTGTGCAGAGGACGCACTACACTAACTTGTAAATACTATAGCTGCCTGTGGTACTGTACTAATAGGATCAGAAGAACACCACTAATTTTCTTCAGGTAGCTTTAGGTGCACACTGTGCAGAGGACACAGTACACTAACTAAATACTGTAGCTGCCTGCCTGTGGTATTAATAGGAGCAGAACAACAGCAATTGTCTCCAGGTAGCTTTAGGTGCACACTGTGCAGAGGACGCACTACACTAACTGTAACTGCCTGTGGTATTATTAGGATCAGAAGAACACCACTCATTTTCTTCAGGTAGCTTTAGGTGCACACTGTGCAGGGGACGCACTACACTAAATTGTAAATACTGCAGCTGCCTGTGGTACTGTGCTAATAGGATGAGAAGTACACCACTAATTTTCTTCAGGTAGCTTTAGGTGCACACTGTGCAGAGGACGCACTACACTAACTTGTAAATACTGCAGCTGCCTGCGGTACTGTATTAATAGGATCAGAAGAACACTCATTTTCTTCAGGTAGCTTTAGGTGCACACTGTGCAGAGGATGCACTACACTAACTGTAAATACTGTAGCTAATAGGACTAATAGGATCAGAAGAACACCAGCAATTTTCTTCAGGTAGCTGTAAATACTGTAAAAACACCTGCCTGCCTGTCAGTAGTAGGAAGAGAATAACAGGAACTGATCTAGCTAAACTGGCTTTGGCCAATTACGGCTCTATGTACACACGGCACTGTGATTGGCCAAGCATGCGGGTCATAGTGTATGCTTGGCCAATCATCAGCCAGCAATGCACTGCGATGCCGCAGTGAATTATGGGCCGTGACGCACCACTTGAATTCGGAGCAAATGGCCCATAACATTCGTAATTCGGCGAATGGCCGAACACACGATGTTCGAATCGAACATGCGCTCCACTCGAACACGAAGCTCATCCCTACTTAGCATCGTAGTACCATCAGACATAAGCAACCAGGTCTGCCAGTTTCCAGATATTTTCTTGAACAGGGACATAAAGACTCAGATCTTAGATTTATGATCTTAGAGGAAGTACTGAGGGATCGAAGAAGGGATGATAGGATCTTAAAATTAAACAAAGAGAGGTTTGGTGGATAAATGAAATTACAGTCCCTGCACCCTAAGGGAATGAACAGGGATTATGATTTATACTTATTTCTTTGAAGTTCATGTAAAATACCGTATTTATCGGCATATAACACGCACTTTTTTCCCCTGAAAATCAGGGGAAAATCGTGGGTGCGTGTTATAGGCCGATCCCCCCCAATTGTGTGTGATCGGAGTGATCGTGGCGATTGCCGCGATCGCCGCTGACATACACAGCCGTATGTAAATTTAAATATGGCGCTGAGACTGCAGGGACTCGTCGGAGCCGAGATACACATACCCGAGAGTCCTCGGCTTTTCTCTGCGCCGCTTACAGTCCCGCCCATAGGGCGGGACTGGGCGGGACTGTAAGCGGCGCCGAGAAAAGCCGAGGACTATCGGGTATGTGTATCTCGGCTCCACCAAGTCCCTGCAGTCTCGGCGCCATATTTAAATTTACACACGGCTGTGAATGTCGGCAGGGATCGTGGCGAGCACTGGGGCAAGGCTGCACTAGGGCAAGGCTGCACTGGGGCACGGCTGCACTGGGGCAAAGCTGTACTGGGGCAAAGCTGCACTGGCAAGGCTGCACTGACATGGCTGCACTGGGGCAAAGCTGTACTGACAAGGCTGCAATGGACACTGGGGCAAGGCTGCACTGACAATTCTGCACTGGGGCAAAGCTGCACTGACAAGGCTGCACTGACAATTCTGCACTGGGGCAAAGCTGCACTGACAAGGCTGCAATAGACACTGGAGCAAGGCTGCACTGACACTGAAAAGGCTGCAGATGGACACCGATAACGCTGCATTGATGGGCATTTTAATGTAAGTTTTTCTTCCTTAAATTTTACTCCTAAAAGTTTTTTTCCTTAAAATTCCCTCCTAAACTTGGGGTGCGTGTTATACGCCGGCGCGTGTTATACGCCGATAAATACGGTATACTTTATGGTCTTTTTTGCAGGTTGAACGGAATCATACAATATAGGAACTATGGAATAAATTTGGAGATGGATCTTGTAATATAGACAGTTCAAAGAGAAACAGACAATTGATCTTTTTGTTAATCTTTTTTTTGTGTTTGTTCTGTTCAGTTTGCTTTTTTTGTTTTTCAAATGATGATTGACTAAATCTTTAGTGTAAATATATATAGGATTTTTTCTTCCACATGTATCAGAAGAGGAAGTATTAGATAGTAATGGGAATAGTGCTGATTGCATTACCACTTGCCGACCAGCCGCCGCAGTTGTACTGCGGCAGAATGGCACGGCTGGGCGAAACAACGTTATGTAACATCGCTTCACCCTGTGGCCACTAGGGGGTGTGCGAGAGCCCCCCGCTCGGCCCCCGAGCCGATGCGATTGCCCGGCGGTCATGATCACCGCTGAGGTCCCGCGATCGTCACTGACACGCGGAGAACCGTGATCACACAGTTTCCAGTTCTCTGAGGGGAGAACAGACAAATCGTCTGTTCATACAGAGTATGAACAGCGATCTGTCATCTCCCCTGCACAGTCCCCTCCCCCTTCAGTTAGAACACACACTAGGGAACACATTAACTCCTTGATCGCCCCCTAGTGTTAACCCCTTCACTGCCAGTGACATTTTTACAGTAATCAATGCATTTTTATAGCATTGATCGCTGTATTAATGCCAATGGTCCCAAAAATGTGTCAAAATTGTCCGATGTGTCTGCCATAATGTCGCAGTCCTGATAAAAATCGCAGATCGCCGCCATTACTAGTAAAAAAAAAAATAATAATAAAAATGCCATAAAACTATCCCCTATTTTGTAGACACTATAACTTTCGTGCAAACCAATCAATATACGCTTATTGCAAATTTTTTTTACCAAAAATATGTAGAGGAATACATATCGGTCTAAACTGAGGGAAAAAACATTTTTTTATATATATTTTTTGGGGGATATTTATTATAGCAAAAAGAAAAAAATAATGTGTTTTTTCAAAATTTCGCTCTTTTTTTGTTTATAGCGCAAAAAATAAAAAACGCAGAGGTGATCAAATACCACCAAAAGAAAGCTCTATTTGTGGGAAAAAAAGGACATCAATTTTGTTTGGGTGCAACGTCGCACGACCGCGCAATTGTCAGTTAACCACTTCCCGACCGCCGCACGACTATGTACGTCCTAAGTTTGAACGGGGATATCGTTGTTATGGCAGCAGCTAGCTGCCATAACCCCGGTATCCCCGTTTTCGTGCGGCGGCCGGCTTTCAGATAAAAGTGGTCCCTGTGGCGGATTCGCCGCGAGATCACTTTTATCGGTGGCGGGAGAGGGGCCCCCCCTCCCGCCGCGATCCGGTGCCCTCTGCCGCTTACCGGAGCCGTCGGTAGCGGCGGAGGCGATCGCGTCCTGTGCCGTGGTGTGTCTGGAGATGAGTGAGGCCAAGATGGCGCTCACTCGTCTCCATGACACTGCTGGCGGAAGCGATGTCAAAACGTCACTTCCGTCCACGCCTCTTAAAGGCATATTTTTTCAAATGTAATTTTTCTGAATGACTTTTTTTTTTTTTTTTTTTTTTTTAATTGTATTTTAGTGTAAATATGAGATCTGAGGTCTTTTTGACCCCAGATCTCATATTTAAGAGGTCCTGCCATGCTTTTTTCTATTACAAGGGATGTTTACATTCCTTGTAATAGGAAAAAAAGTGACACAATTTTTTTTTTAAACAGTGTAAAAATAAATAAAATATTGTAAAATAAATAATAAAAATTAAAAAAAATTTTTTTAAAACTCCCCTGTCCCGACGAGCTCACGCGCAGAAGCGAACGCATACGCGAGTAGCGCCCGCATATGAAAACGGTGGTCAAACCACACATGTGAGGTATCGCCGCGACCGGTAGAGCGAGAGCAATAATTCTAGCCCTAGACCTCCTCTGTAGCGCAAAATATGCAACCTGTAGAATTTTTTAAACGTCGCCTATGGAGATTTTTGAGGGTAAAAGTTTGACGCCATTCCTCGAGCGGGCGCAATTTTCAAGCATGACATGTTGGGTATCAATTTACTTGGTGTAACATTATATTTCACAATATAAAAAAAAATTGGGATAACTTTACTGTTGTTTTATTTTTTTATTCAAAAAAGTGAATTTTTTCCAAAAAAAGTGCGCTTATAAGACCGCTGCGCAAATATGGTGCAAAAAAAAAGTATTGCAATGACCGCCATTGTATTCTCTAGGGTGTTAGAAGAAAAACCATATATAATGTTTGGGGGTTCTAAGTAATTTTCTAGCAGAAAAACCTGTTTTAAACATGTAAACACCTAAAATCCAAAACGAGGCTGGTCCTTAAGTGGTTAAAGCGACGCAGTGCCGAATCACAAAAAGTGCTCTGGTCAGGAAGGGGGTAAAATCTTCTGGCAACCAGTTACGCGTATAGGGATAAATGTGGGAAAATATTAGCTAAGTTAACTAAGGAACAAAGACTCCAATCATACATACCACATATCATGTCCTCAAAAGACCAGAAAATAGCTTTGCCAATGGAGATTTCAAAGGGTTTTCGAGACTTTTACGCATCTCTTTATAAAATACCATCTGCTACAAACCCCCAAACATTGATAGATGAATATGTGCAATCAGCTCAGATACCCACTATTACCCCTGAAATTAAAACGGAACTAGACAAACCAATAAGTTTAGAGGAACTGACATCAGCAGTAAACTCTGCAAAACCAGGAAAGGCCCCCGGTCCGGACGGTCTTACCCTGCAATACTACAGAACCCTGCTTCCTATATTAGGACCCTTTATGGTAGATCTGTTTAATGGCTTGGGCAATGACGAGACTCTCCCTAGAGATATGTCAAAAGCATATATATCCGTTATTCCGAAGGAAGGCAAGGACCCGACCCTATGTGGCAGTTATAGGCCAATCTCCCTTCTAAACGCGGATATTAAATTGTTTACTAAAATCCTGGCGACTCGTTTAGCAATTCATTTACCAGATTTGGTGCATTTAGATCAAGTAGGCTTTGTTCCTACTAGAGAAGCAAGGGACAATACGACTAAAGTCTTAAATTTGCTACATGTGGCTAAAACCTCCCACACACCATGCGTATTCCTCAGCACAGACGCGGAAAAAGCGTTCGATCGGGTGAATTGGCAATATATGTTTACGGTTCTTCGACATCTGGGCCTAGGAGATACTATTATTCAATGGATTACTACAATTTACTCACAACCTACGGCTCAGGTTAAGGTAAATGGGGTCCTTTCGGATCCCTTTCCTATATTAAACGGCACCAGACAGGGATGTCCGCTTTCCCCTGTGCTATTTGTTCTGTGCTTAGAACCATTTCTAAATAGAATTCGTCGGAACCCGGACATCCAGGGCATAAGTGTCGGAGGTAATCAGTACAAGATTTCGGCCTATGCAGATGATATGCTCTTTTCATTGACAAATCCTGCTATCTCCCTCCCTAATCTACTACGTGAGTTTGAGACTTATGGACGTCTATCTAATTTGGAAATTAATTTCCATAAATCAGAAGCTATGGGGATAGGGATATCCCTTTCTATGCTGTCTACATTTAAGTCCAGTTTTAAATTCAAATGGACAGTGACAGCTTTGCAATACCTAGGCACTTATATCCCGACGGAGATGTCTCGCATATTTGAACTGAACTTCCCATCACTTTTGTCAAAAACCCGTATGCTTTTAGAGACTTGGAACAGGGGCCTACATTCGTGGTTTGGCAGAATAAGCCTATTAAAAATGAGTATTCTACCGAAATTTTTGTATCTGCTCCAAGCCCTACCAATTAGAATCCCCATATCCTATCTTAAACAAGTTAACGCACTTTTTATCAAGCTTGTGTGGGCGTATAAGAAGCCACGATTTTCCTTTCATTTAATGACCCTACCTAAACAACATGGGGGGCTAGCTTTCCCAGATATCCGAGCATACTATCAGGCAATCCACATAGGTAGAATTGTAGATTGGTGCCGTCATAGTCGATCTAAACTATGGGCTTTGATAGAACAGGCCCAAACATGTATCTCACTCTCAAAGGCCCTGTGGTGCTATAACCATCTCCAACCACCATTGAAAAGTCACCCACTAATAGGGACGACGCTTCGTATAGGATCGGTAGCTAGTAAACAATACTCTCTTTCTTCTTCTGACTCTCCGTTATTTCCTATTTTAGGGAACCCACAATTCTCTCCTGGCCTCTGCTTTCACACGTTCGGCAAATTACGCCGGACCGGCATAACTCAAGCATCCCACTTTTTAGTGAATGGCAGATGGCCTTCCATCAAGGAACTAATGACGGAAGAGGGTCCCTTCAAATTGACCCTCTGGTCAGCACTTCAGCTACGACACTTTCTGGATACAATACCTAATCCACGTAATTTCGCCCGCCCCCTGACGAGGTTTGAAGAATATTGCTCTGATGAAGGCAATATAACGCGGGTCCTATCTAAAATATACACAATGCTGAATTATCCGACAACTCTATCACATCCGTCATTCTTAGAAAAATGGGAACAGGACCTACAACGGAAATTCACAACGGCACAAACCCAGAATATATTTAGATTAGCTTGGAAGACATCAATCTGTACAAAAACACAAGAATCTAACTACAAATTACTGACGAGATGGTATTATACCCCTTATCTTTTGCACCAATACTACCCTGATACCACTGATCTCTGTTGGAGATGCTTGGGAGACAGAGGTACACTACTCCACATATTCTGGTCATGCCCCAAATTGACTAACTTCTGGACGACAGTCCGGGAAGTGTCTCAAAAGTTCACGGAATATAAGATACCTGGTGATCCGGCATTTTTCTTATTTCATGTCTCTAATATTCCTGCCAAATGCTATCAAGAATCAATTCTGGGGCATCTTCTCAATGCTGCAAAGTCCTGCATTCCACCTCACTGGAAAAAACAATCATCACCAACGGCGGCCGACTGGCTACGTAAAGTGATAGACATCAGTAGAATGGAGGACTTGTTGGCGGCTGAGCGAAACCAACAAGACAAGTACTCCATGACTTGGAGAGTTTGGAAACAGTTCATCAATTCTACGGAGGGAATAGCCCTCCGTAGACAGGAGACCCATGTATGAATGCTATTCTTTACACACCTTGGCCATCCCTCTCGGCTTGAATTTTTTTTTTTTTTTTTTTTTTGTTCGGTCTTGTTTTTGTTTGTTTGTTTGTTTGGTCTTGTTTTCTTTGTTAATCGATTAGAAATAGGAAAAAAGAAACGAGCGTAGTTGGGTTTTTTTTTTTTTTACCTGAATCCCTTCTATATATGTCTCCCAGTAGACAACAAAGGGCGGTGCCGGTTGGGGACTGGCCCTAAAACAACTATACTGAACTGTATTGTAGACATAAACAGACGGGGTTATATTGCAGTTGTAATCCATATGTTATATTGTTTACTTTTTCTGTTGTTTTGACCTGACTTTGCCCGTTATGGGTGTTAATAAAAGTTATATTTGAAAAAAAAAAAATCTTCTGGCACTGAAGCGGTTAACTGCACCATTAAGGGTTTGGATTTAAATCATTTGCATACTATTTTTATAGAGAATATACTAGATTTAGTCTGTTATGGGTTAATTGGAATTTCAGTGGTAAAGGGATAATGGGAGACACCTGTGAAGCAACACCCTGTGATGTTAGAATTAGAGCCCATTCACACAGGGGCAACTTTGGATCCGACTTCAAGTCGCCCCAAGTCACCCCTAGTCGCCTCAAGTCGCGCTACAAGAAAAAATCAATGTAAGTGAATGGATCTGTCTTAATGCACACTACTGCAGTCGCTCCGACTTCAGAAAAGGTTCCTGTACTACTTTAATCCGACTTGAAGGCAACTTGTACCCATTGATTTCAATGGAGGTTGCCTCCAAGTCTGATCACTGTTCATACTGAGGCAACTTTACAGGAAGCAGAAAGGAAACAGAAAGTAATTTACTCCACTAAACATCCAGCCCCCTCCTTCTCACACACAGCTGATAAGCTCTGATTGGGCACTTGTAAAGTTCCCTGTCCTGGAGGCGACTTCAAGTTGTGTTGTAAGTTGCCCCAAGTCGTGCTGTGATTCATACTCAAGTCGTGTCCAAGTTGCCTCCCAAAGTCGTGCTGGAAGTCGTGTTGCCCCTGTGTGAATGGGCTCTAAGTATTTGAAGTTTTGTATGGATTGTTGCACTTAGCCTGATGAAGAACATGGTATGCTCATAACTGTACAGTTAGCAGTTCGCGCTTTATTGTCTTGATGTGAAGAATACTCAAAGGTAAAAGAAACCTTTTTCATTGGAGAACGTGTCCCATCGTTTTTCTATTGAATATTGGTGGAAGATTGGGAGTCCACCCTGACACTATACTCCAGACAGAAATAGAAACGCAAAGAAAAGGAAGTAACCCACCCTATTTTTACAGATATTTTTTTATATAGATTTTAAAGATCCTTTACTGCTTTTTAACAATATGTAATTATTTTAATGCTAATAGTGTGGGCATAGGTGTATTTTAAATACCTGTTTTATCCTATGTTACACAAACAATTTTGATATAAATATACCTTTTTCTAATCTACAGGAAAACAGATGTGTTGATGGTGACACCTTGGCTTGCTCCAATTGTATGGGAAGGTACCTTTAATATAGATATAATCAATGCTCAGCACCACAAAGCAGGCACTCGCATTGGTCTCACAGTATTTGCTATAAGAAAGTAAGTTAAAAACTACAATACATAACATTATAGCTACTGCACATGTTGTTCAGATATAACTTTGGTTGGGTCACTATGCAGCACATTTGACCTCTATAAGTTGTGGTCTTTCCATCTGTCTGGAGCCATAACAAACCTAAATTGCCACTGGAGATATTTTGACTGTATCACAGCAAAATGCAATAGATCTCTGGTTTTGAGATCTCGCCATCTGGTAAGAAGTGTGTGATCACTGGTGTCATTCACTTGGAGAGCACTTATCATTTGGATTAATGCACAGTTCGTTATTGTCAACTTTGAGACTTTCTGTACTCTATTTCACATATATAGACTTTTTATTGATCTTTGATTGTTTTTATTTTTAATTATCTTCATATTTTTGCACTAATTATATTATAATTAAATTGTTGTTGTATCTACAGTCATATGAATAGCACCTTAAAGTGGCAGTGCACCTATTTAGTTTTGATACGTAGTATTCAGATATTTCAGTGTTGCTGTTCTCACATATCTTTACATTGTACAAGTGCAGGGAATCTTTTTGTTTTGTATATCAGATATACCTTTGTCATGTTAAGGAAAGTTCAAATTCTGTATAAAATTGTATTCTATTTTGTATGGTTTTCCTATGTATTGCACACGGCACTCAATGTGCACACGGCACTATTAATGTTTTCAGTAAACATTTGCATTTTTTCGAGTCCTGATTAAAATTAGCCTGCCTATGTTACGCCCTTTTTTACCATACAAGTACGATTTTAATATTAATGTGATACCTACGTAATCATGTGTATAAAAACCTTCAATTGCACCAAATAAAACAGAACAGTTATTTAGGAAAGATGCTGAGTGTATCTTTTGTGTCTGTTCCCTACTGCAGTAGTTATTATTAATTTGGAACCACTAATCAATATTAGGATAAGAGTTGCCTATCTATAACATTTCCAGAACAGTTGGTGAGCTTTGCCTAAGAGGGAATTTACAGGTGACCCTCAGAATCCGAAACGAGGAGCTCGAGACGATCCGGGAATCTCTGATAATTAGTCGGCTGAGGTAAGCCCTTTGCTTACATTTGAGTAATCAGACTTCCTTGATCGTTAAGGCATTTTCGGGACAAAGGGTACCTATTTTATTCCCTTTAAATCGAAATGTATTGATTGGTGGTTATTGGTAGATTCAGGGGCGTAGCTATAGAGGGTGCAAGAGATGCGATCGCGACTCGGCCCCAGGCTGCGGGGGGGCCCGTGTGGCTCCCCTGTCAGTTTTGTCTACACTTGTGTGAGCCAGAGCCGGAGTCGGGGGGTGGAGCTGGCGGTCCTAGGTACGGAAGACTGCTTGCCTCTTGACTTTACACTCTGGATGCAGCTAGCACCAGGCTGGATAGGAGGTGTCGGCGGGGCGGCATATAGGAGAACCGATCTCCTCTGTTCTTCTCCTGTCTCCTGCAGGTCTTTCATTGGCTGCAAGAGCAGGATCGGTTCTCCTATTTGCTGTCCCGCCCGCCCTCCTATCCAGCCAAGAGGCAAGCAGTCATCCGTACCAACGCCAGCTCCGCCTCCCAACTCCGCCCCCCTGACCTTGGCTCCCGTTTCCTGCCTCAAGGCTGTTCCTGCCGCCGAATGGTAGGAGAAAAGCTCCCTGCCCGAGGCCGCTCCTGGTAAGCCACAAACTCTCTGTCACAGCAGAGTAAAATAATACACTGCCCAGCGAATATAGTGTTCCAGGTGTGCTGCTGACTATCACTCTGCTCCCTCCCATACTACCCCCCTCCCATCATGCCGTCCCCCCACACTGCCCTCCACTGCCTCCCTCCCATCAAAAACTGTAAAAAAAGAAAAACTATAAAAAATAAAATTATAAAATAAAATGGTAAAAAATAAAACAATTTAAAAAAAACTACTGACCCCATTCTCTGCCCTACTGACCCCGTCCACCGCCCTACTGACCCCGTCCACCAACCTACTGACCCCGTCCACCGCCCTACTGACCATGTCCACTTCCCTACTGACCACATCTACTTCCCTACTGACCATGTCCACTGCCCTACCATATCCACTGCCCTACTGACCCTGTCCACTGCCCTACTGACCATGTATCATCTCATCATCTGAAGGGGGACACACTTCAGTGAAGCCAGGACATACAGCTCCAGCATAGCTAGACAACATTTTGGGGAAGAAAAACTCCACCCATTAATCGGCAGCCATCTTTGGGTCTGGTCATCAGCCATCTTAAAGCCTTCCTGGTAACATTGGAGGGTAACTATAATATCCCCTTACCGCCGAGCGTACGCGGATATGCGGCCTCGGCTTTCGGGGTTATACCTAGATGATGCCCGCAGCTGCAGGCATCATCCCAGTACCGTTTTTTAGAGCAGGGCGATCGGGTTTCCGGGGATAACAACCGATGTGGCTAAAAGCCACTCAATTGTTATTCCGGAGAAGCAGGAGGGGACGTCCCCCCCCTCTCGCCACCTCCCGCTGCTCTCACCGAGCCTCCCGTCCCATCGGGAGACTCGATCCGCGATCTGCCACTTCCAGCGGCTAGAGACAGACTGGCACGAAGCCGGAAATGACTTTGTTCCAGTCTCCTGAATGTAAACACGGAAGCGACTTCACAGCGTCACTTCCTGTTTACTCGGCTGCCAATGGTACGGGATTTTAAAAAATATACAGTATTCACATATGTCGTTTTCGTGATCTGAATACTTTGATGTGCAAAGGAGGGATTGGAGGTCTTTTAGACCCCTGATCCCTCCATATAGGATACCTGTCACCACCTATTACTGTCACAAGGGATGTTTACATTCTTTGTGACAGCAATAAAAGTGATCAATTTAAAAAAAAAAAAAAAAACACAATTTAATCATTTAAAAATAAATAAGAAAAATAGTTTTTTTTTAAAGTGCCCCCATCACCACGAGCTCGCGCAGCAAAGAAAACGCATACAGAAGTCGCGCCCGCATATGTAAAAGGTGTTCAAATCACACATGTGTGGTATCGCCGTGATCATCAGAGCGAGAGCAATAATTCTAGCATTAGCATCCTCTGTAACTCTAACCTGGTAACTGTAAAAAAAATTTAAAGCGTCACCTATGGAGATTTTTAGGTACCAAAGTTTGTCGCCATTCCACGAGTGAGTGCAATTATAAAGCATGACATGTTTGGTATCTATTTACTCGGCGTAACATCATCTTTCATATTATACAAAAAAATGGGATAACTATACTGTTTTGTTTTTTTAAAATTCATGAAAGTGTCCCTTTTCCCAAAAAGTTGCATTTAAAACACCGCTGCACAAATACCGTGTGACATAAAATATTGCAACAATCGCCATTTTATTCTCTAGATTTTCTGCTAAAAAATGTATATATAATGTTTGGGGGTTCTAAGTAATTTTCTAGCAAAAAATAGGGATTTTAACTTGTAAACACCAAATGTCAGAAATAGGCTTAGTCATGAAAGGGATATATTATTTTCTTGGTGATTTTTGTTTGGGACTGTAGGCCACACCCGCCCCCACCTATTCCCCAGATTCAACCACACACATCAAACCCCCAAAACAATTTATTTGGCAGAAATGGCTGCGGCACTTTTGGATTGGTTATTGGTATTACTTATTGGTTCAACAACATATTTACATAACCCTATATAACTGAAAAACTTTAATACTAATACCATAAATCACATAATCTCTGCCCAGTTTTTGGAACTCGGGCAGCTTCACTGTATCAACACCGATTATACACCGAATATATCCCCCCGGATTCCAGGGTGACCCTACCACATAAGATGCCGCGACGGGAAGAGAGGGAGCTCTTCTTCCTTCTTCCTGGACCGCTGCAGAGGACGCCCTAGACCCTCTGCAGCCTTTAAATAGCCTTCCCTGGGGAACCAGAACCTTCCCTGGATACCCATTGGATATCCCTCACCTGTACCTGAGCTAATTAAATGGACAGAACCGCCTACCCTTACCCATACCTCCTTAACCCCTTACTACTTAAAAGAGGGGCAAGGTGGCCCCAGTCCCAAGAAAGCGGGCCCCAATACTTTTGTACGCTTTTAACATTCTTAAATCAATAGGGCAATAGGCCTTTTCTTTGGCCGTATTGGCACACAGTTTTACATATTCCGGCAGAAGAATAACAGTTGGATTCCGCAAAATGCAGATTATTGTCTGCTAGGTACTGTAGTTATCAATGGTTAAGCTGTCTACGAGGGGAAATAAATTAATTGAATTTATCCAATATATATTCTGCTATCACAGATAGTTTTAGAACTTCATTGCAAAATATCTTAGTGTCTATGCATGTCCCAATCTGACTATTATTTATGGTATTTGTAAAGTGACTTCTGTCAAATATTTTATTTTTATAGTGTTTTTCAAGACTTTCTGCATGGCAAAATAATAATAAAGAAAGTCAGCTTAATTCATTTCTATAAATTATTTTTGTATTGGAAGCACTGTGGTTATTAAATTGATTAAACTATCGATATAGCTGATTAATTGTTTAGACATTCCTCGACATGCCTTATATAAGTGTAGCACCTTACTATTTAGGCTGCTAGATGAATTTAGTTTTGGCTTCTGCTGTAATCACAGGAACAGTAAGTGCTTAGTTTGGTCTGTTCAGAGCTCCACAGGCTGAGAGCTTGATTGCTTCTTCCTGTCTCTAGGAGAAGCTCCTAGAATTTAGGGTGGGAGAAATTAAGATTCCAGCCTGAATATTTAGCAGGACCTAACCAATGCCTAGGGAGGTTGCCCAGATGGTGGTTGGGTTTCTGCTAAATAGACTGGAACACTGAATAGACTGTCCTTTGTGAGGTTTGATCTTCATGCTGAAGTGAAGAGGGATTACTTATCCTTAGATTCCCCTCTCTTTCTTGGACTAGACACTGAATTACTTTACTGGAGGCTATATCTCTGAACTGATTTTTGCCAGGATCTGTGAGTAGGACCAAATCCTCCGTGCTGTAGTATCTTGTGGTTCGCAGCTGCAAGAACCTAGACTACTCCAGCCCATTCTACTACAGTAAATGTGCTTACCAATTCTCCATGACTGCCAGTCTGCCATGACTGTATTGCTGTTATTCAAAGATAGGAAAGAGTCCTCTGCAATATTGTGCTCAAGCATTTTGGAGTATCCCATACCCCATTGTCCTCCCCACTTACAAGTTACTTACTGTAGCAATAAACTTCAAAATGATACCCCTAGGCTGTTTATTGAGCCAGAGTGGATGAACTGCAACTGTGTGCCTGGCTGCCCTGAACTGATAACTTGAAGAAACTGTGGCTCCTTTGGGGGCAGCATTACACTATAGATGTTAATGAAGCATATGGAAATTCATTGAATACCGCTGTCACACAAAGGGGGAAACATTAATTTTTAAATTTTTTTAGGAAATATGCTTCAGCCCCCGTTCACACCTATGTAAATTAGATGCGGCTTACACCGCATCCAATTCGCAGGACATTTTAAAATACATTCATTTGAATGCATGTGGTTCACATATGTGCGTTGCATTCGCACTGCCCTTTGCACAAAAAAGTGTGCGTTTTCTGGGCATTGCGGTGTGAATTACAAGCCTATTATCTTCTATGGGAACGCATCTGATTTGCAGATGCATTCCGTTCTGAACACATATTCTCTCCTTCTCCTCATTACACCTCCCCCCTCTCCCCCCTCTCCCTGCTCACTGATCCGCAGCTAAAATGCAGAGGAACATCTGAACAACTGATTTTTATCTTTGCAGTGAAACCGGAGCTTCAATTTGCAATGCACATGTGTGAACCCGGGCTTAGACTTGGTTCTAGTAGTTAAGTGGTTTGGTTAATTTCTTTTACACAATTTTTCTTTTTTTCTGGCTACCTATCCCTTTTCTTTTTAAGTTTTTTTTAGTTCCAACTGATCTTTTTATTGGATCTTGTGGCACAAGACATTTTTTCTGCGTGCTTCAGGTTACAAAAATGTGTAATTGTTGATTTCTAACAGGGCAGCAACCTGTAATGTAGTGCCATATAATGTGTCTCTGACTGTTTCTAGAAGAATGACTACAGCCTCCAACCACTCCTATAGTTTGTTTGTAGTCTATGACAATTTCATAATGAATGTCCACATTTTTTAACCATATACTGTAGCTTCCTATAGCTTGTCTGCTTGTCTCTGATAGCTTTCTGTCGTATTATATTTATTTAATATTTTCTGTAGCCCTTTGGTGATGTCAGTGTCTACTCTTTGACCACCAAAGCTATACATAGATTATTGACTGTTTTATTGCATAATAAGCATTTCAATTAACCAAACTAAATCAAAAACTTTTTAATGTCCTTATTTTCCAGATATGTTCAGTTTATCAAGACTTTTCTGGAAACAGCTGAAGAGTTCTTCATGGTGGGATATCAGGTCAATTACTACATCTTCACTGATCAGCCCAATAACATCCCTAACATAACCCTTGGTCAGAATAGACAGTTAATTGTCATAGAAGCCCCCTCCTACAAAAGATGGCAGGACATCACCATGAGACGGATGCAGATTATTCGAGATTTTGCACTTGTACGATTCACCTCTGAAGTGGATTATTTAGTCTGCCTTGATGTTGACATGAAATTTACTTACCACATTGGAGCTGAGATACTGAGTGATGTAATTGGTGTTATTCACCCAGGTTTCTTTGCAGTACCACGAACAAAATTTACCAATGAACGCAGACCACAGTCTGCAGGATATATTCCAGCAGACGAGGGGGATTTTTACTACACTGGCAGCTTTTTTGGGGGCAAAATAGAGGAGGTCTACAAACTGACCAACCACTGCCACCATGCCATGCTTGCAGATAAGGCAAAGAACATAGAGGCTCTTTGGCATGATGAAAGCTATTTAAACAGATATTTCCTGTATTACAAACCTACAAAGGTCCTCTCGCCAGAGTATTCATGGAACCAATATTATGGTGACTCAAAATTTGTACGGATAAAGAGATTTATGAATATTCAAAAAAATTATGCCGAAGTCCGAAACAGACGGGCACTTTCTCTAGAATGAAAACAAGATTTTTTGTTTTTTTATTTACACTCAGGAAGTGTATCAATTAAGGGTAGGATATAACTGTAACCCTGAAAAACATATAATGTGGCTGTAACCCTCATTAAAGTTATGTGTCTAATTCTTAAAGTTGAATTCCAGGAATTCAGCTCTTTTGCAAAAATTTAGTTAAGTCCAGTGAGGTGCATGACAACTCCTGGGCTTAGCTCTATTATTTATATCTGACAACTTTATAGTACTCCTGGAAGATAGCTATCACTGTAGTTCTAGGAGCCCAATGCTGATCCTTCTAAGCTCTGCATCAAGAAAATGAGAGTCACTGCAGATGCTATGCCTGCCCCTCCCCTCCTCCTGCCCAATCACAGAAGCCTTGGTTTTATGTGAACATAGTCACAAAATACCAAGGCTTCTATGAATGGGCAGCAGAGGGGAGGGGTAGCCATAGCAGCTCTGTGTGAATCTCTCCTTTCAGATCCTGGAGTATCCTGCAGAAGCAATACACCTGTCAGATATAAATTCTAGAGATAAGACCAGGAGATGTAATGCAGCTTCTTAGACTAAACTCATAGTGTGCCTTCACTTTACAAAAAAAACTAAATTCCTGGAATTCACTTTAAAATTGCCCTTAATCAGTGCTTGATTTAATGTTGACCTACAGTCGTGGCCAAAAATATTGGCACCCCTGCATTTCTGTCAGATAATGCACCACTACGCCCAGAAAATTGTTGCAATTACAAATGTTTAGGCATTCTCATGTTTATTTCTTTTTTTTTGTATTGGTATGACACAAAAAAAGTGGAGAAACAAAAAGCCAAATCCGACAAAACTCCAAAAATGGACTGGACAAAATTATTGGCACCTTCTCAAAATTGTAAAAAATAATTGCAATCCAAATTTGTGATGCTCTTGTAATTTGTAATTAAACTCACCTGTATCAATTAACAGGTGCTGACAATATAGAAATCACACTGGTAAGCAGTTCAAATGGTGAAAAATATACTCAACCTTTCCATTGTGTGTCTGTGTGTGCCACACAGAGCATGGAGATGAGAAAGAGCAGCAAAGAATTGTAAAAAAGCAAAAAAAGAATAGTCTGAGGATTTGAGAACAAAAACTGTGGAAAACCACAAACAATCTCAAGGTTATAAGTCCATCTCCAGAAAAATAAATGAGGCCTTTAAAGAATAGAATACAGTCCCTACAATCAAACATGGTGGAGGTTCACTGATGTTTTGGGGTTACTTTGCTGCTTCAGGTACTGGATGTCTTGACCGTGTGCATGGCATTATGAGATCTGAAGACTACCAAAGAATTCTGGGGTTCAATGTAGGGCCCAGTGTCAGAAAGTTGGGTCTCCGTCAGAGGTCATGGGTCTTACAGAAGGACAATGTCCCAAAGTGCATGTCAAAAAGCACCCAGAAATGGTTTAAGACAAAGCACTGGAGAGAACAAGATAGTTACAGGAAGTGATTGATTTCAGTTATTTTTTCCAAGGGGTGTGCTACCAATAATAATTTTGTCCAGTCCTTTTTTTGGTGTTTTACGTGGGAAGCGTCAGATTTGGCTTTTTGTTTCTCCACTTTTTTGGGTCAAACCAATATAAACAAAAGAAATAAACAAGAGAATGCCTAAACATTTGTAATTTTCTGGGCGAAGTGGTGCATTATTGGACAGAAATGCGGGGGTGCCAATATTTTTGACCATGCCCACACATACTTATTTAAAGAACTTTATTCACCATACAAAGGAATTAAAACTCATCCTAGATAAATCATTTAAAGCGGGGGTTCACCCACACTGGCAAAAAAAAAAAAAATATCAAAAGCCAGCAGCTACAAATACTGCAGCTGCTGACTTTTAATACATGGCCACTTAGCTGTCCCAGGGTCCAGCGATGTTGGCAGGCGACGCCAAGAACCCGCTCGGTTCTCGGCAGCTGCCGCCGCCATCCTAGGTGAGGGAATCAGGAAGTGAAGCATTGCGGCTTCACTTCCCGGTTCCCTACTGCGCATGCGCGAGTCGCGCTGCGCGTCCCAAGTGGTCCCCGCTCTCTCCTGGGAGCTGTGTGTTCCCAGGAGACAGCGCGGTGGGGACGGGAAGAGGCGTAGACTCCCATGGGAGTCTATGCCGGAAGTGGGTGCAAATACCTGTCTTAGACAGGTATCTGCACCCCCCTCCCCCCTGAAAGGTGCCAAATGTGACACCGGAGGGGGGGTGGGTTCCAAAAAGCGGAAGTTCCATTTTTGTGTGGAACTCCACTTTAATAGCAAACAAATTTTAAAATACATTCATATCCGCAATAAATGTGGCAGTGTCAGTGGCACTCAGTCCCCCCCTGCACAGAAACTTTCCAGTTCCTTTAACGACTTCAGCCACGGAAGGTTTTACCCCCTTCATGACCAGGCAATTTTTTTAATACGACACTGCATTACTTTAACTGACAATTGCGCGGTCGTGCGCTGTTTTAGCCAAATAAATTTGATGTCCCTTTTCTCCCACAAATAGAGCTTTCTTTTGGTGGTATTTGATCACCTCTGCGGTTTTTAGTTTTTGCGCTATAAACAAAAGAAGAGCGACTAAAAAAAAACTATATTTTTAACTTTCTGATATAATACATATCCAATAAAAAAAAATCTCTTCACCAATTTAGGTCAATATGTATTCTGGTACACATACATAGAATCCCAATAAGTGTATATTGATGGTTTGCGCAAAAGTTATAGCATCTACAAATGATGGGATATTTTTATGGATTTTTTTTTTACTAGTAATGGCGATGATCAGCGATTTTTAGCGGGACTGCGACATTGCGGCCGACAAATCAGACACCTAACTGACACTTTTGACACTTTTTTGGGGACCAGTGACACTAATACAGTGATCAGTGCTAAAAATATGCACTGTTAATGTACTAATGACATAGGCAGGAAAGGGGTTAACACCAGGGGCGATCAAAGGGTTAAGTGTGTCCCTAGGGGGTGCTTACTAACTGTGTGGGGATTGCTCTTACTGGGAGAACACAGAGATCCATGTTCCTGCTTAGCAGGAACACAAGATCTCTATGTTCTTCCCTGTCAGAATGGGGATCTGACTTGTTTACATCGCCGTTCTGCCTCTCTGGGTGAACGATTGCGGGTGGCTGGCAGACATCGTGTCCGCTGGACCCAGTAATTGGCTCCCCCTCTCTCCAATCTGCCCCCAGAGGCTACAGTATGAAGCAACGTACAGGTACATTGTTTTGCACAGCCAGGCCACCCTGCCACAGTAAATGTGGCAGGGCGACTAGTTAAGACAATATAAATGCCAGCAGACTGAGAGTGATTTTCACAGTGGTCGATTAGCTCAGCACTTAACCCTCTACATCCAAAAAAATGGCTACCACAAAATGCTTTAAAGGAAACACACTTTGCTCTATTTGATCTAACCTTTCTGACCTTTAGGAAATGCCTATATCATGACTATGTTAAGACAGATGCAAACTGTTAGAGAAATTATACTTTAAATGTCAGTTATGAAAAACGCCATTTTGTTTATCATGGCCTAGAAATAAGCTATGAATCTATGATTAGGCTAAAGACTAGTAATAAAATGGAGTCAGCACTATTTTAGTGATAAGAAGCTTAGATATGCAGTTTTTTGAATATATCCTGTATTTTTGTGTTGGCTTGGGGAGTTTTCAACTCAGTATCCTGTAACCATTGTTAGATGAAGATAAAGTCTGTAACAGACACTTCCACCTTTCCTGTTGTGTCCAGAATAAAGTTGAAAATACATGAGACTGGGCATGTTTTAAGACAGGACAGGGGGGTGTCCAGGGCTTATAAAAAAGACATGTACCACAGTATTCTCTTCAGAAATGACGATGACAGCATGAACATGTAATGCAATTCATTTCTCTTGCATATGCAATAACTATTACCTTGATGCCCGAGGACGGTCTGAGACGGTGATTTCTGTAACACAAACTGACCACTACCCCTACTCCTACCATACTTGTTGTACCCCATATTAAATAACCAGACAACACCCTTTTTTTGGAGTAAATTTGGCCATACCGGCCATTTATTAACAAATAACCATAAACATTTTATTTACAAAGCAATCTCACAGGTAAATATTAAACCAGGTTGCTGATCTTTGAAGGCACTGAAAAGACCCCAAATTGATTTTAGTATTACACAAAGTCCCCAGTCGCAACACACCGGCTCGAGGACGATACCAACTCTCCACCTTCCAACGCTGATACCCACCTGCCAAATGCCCAGTTAAACCTTGGTTAGCTGGCATCTTACTGAGGACCCCATACTATAGATGGTTCCCCACTTTGTCATATCAGTATTAATTTTGATGGCCTCCAAAGATCCCAACCGCCACACCACTACCACAATCACTGCTGGACGTCCATTCCACAAGAAAGGGGCGGGAGGGTGGGAAGCTGCTTCTTCGTCTGATGACCTCCGAATGACCACCGGACACTTGGCACCTCCCTTCCTAGTCCTTCAAACTACTCCTGCCCAACACCACCCAACTGAATGTATCCAAAACACCGTGTTAAAACCTTGTGTCATTATGCCCTGCTACCCTGTCATGTCAGCCCTGCGCTTATTTTTTCTGCCTTTTGCTACGGGCAGAGAGGAAGGTAACAGTTTAGAATATGGTAGCAACAAGGATTATTTTCTCTTTGGTTTGAGCATTTAGAGTATTATCCTAATGATTTTTAAATATGGTTTTAATAAACTAAATGGAAAAATGGCGATGGAAAAATATACAGAAAAATTTAATACAAAATTGACAAAAAGTAACTGCAAAGTAAATGGGATTACATATAAAAAAAGTACTTAACTGCTTGCCGATCAGCGCATGACGAGGTACGTCAGCACAATGGCATGGCTGGGCAAATGGGGGTACCTGTACGTCCCCTATAAGACACAGCTGTGAGATGTTGCACCCCAACGTCTCACAGCTGCGTCTTATAGGGGACGTACATTCAATTTAATGCAAGCCCTGCCCACTTTGCCCCCCATGTTGCTGAATTTTAAAAACAAACGCTCCATTCGTTTGTGCCACGTTTGTGCTGCAAAAACAAATGTTTGTGCTGCTTTGGTTTTGGAGATATTGTGCGTTATATTTGCTGAAACCCCGCCCACTTTGCACCCCATGTTGCTGAATTTTAAAAATAAATGCGCCATTCGCTTGTGCCGCGTTTGTGCTGTAAAAATAAATGTTTACGCCGCTTTGGTTTCGGAGATATTGTGCGTTATATTTGTTGAAACCCCGCTCACTTTGCACCCCATGTTGCTGAATTTTAAAAACAAACGCACTATTCGTTTGTTCCACGTTTGTGCTGCAAAAATAAACATTTGTGCCGCTTTGGTTGCGAAGATATTGTGCGTTATAGTTGCTGAAACCCCTCCCACTTTGCACCCCATGTTGCTGAATTTTAAAAACGAACACGCCATTTGTTTGTTCCGCGCTTGTGCTGGTTTGTACCGCAAAAATAAATGTTTGTGCCACTTTGGTTTCAGAGATATTGAGTGGTATATGTTGTGAAACCACACTGACTTTACACTTCGTTAATAAATCTTACATACAACTAGATTTACTTGTTCGTGGTTTGTGCAGATTTGGTGGCTATTGTACATGATGTTTTCCTTCACATGCGTAGTAATCCCCCCCTTCCGATTCTCCTTCTGACTGGAAGAACAGATGGAGGAGGATATCTGGGGAGGGGGCGGGCACAGCTGGCTCTAGTGAGGCAAAGCGAGCTGTCAATCAGGCGGCAAGGTGGAACAGTATTGTCGGGATCTGTCCCGGCTGCAGCACGGCTCTGCGCTGTCAGGATATAGTAGGCAATAGCCCACCACATGCACATGAGTTTTTTGTCACAGGAGTACATACTATATGTCATCTTGTGAACAAAAAGAGAACTAAGGCCAAAAAAGGTTGAGCCATAGCTCACTTAACAAAAGTTTAAACCAGGTGTTAACCAAGCAAAACAGCACTCCAGCAAATTCTCTTATATAAGTCACTTCTTTTTTTAATTGCTTTTTTTGAAAAACATCTGTCAGTAAGCATTCTTTTCCTGATAGACTCCATGGCAGACTATGTGTGGGTTAACCCCGCCTCCTCTCCAATGCTATAGGACCCCACTCCCATAAATTTGAGCTCACCACTAGAGAGTGTTCCGTAATTAGCCAACTCATGACCAAAGGGTGGGAACTCCGTCTGCCATGGAGTCCATCAGGAAAGGAAAATTACGATAAGTATTTGATAATAAATTTTCCATTTTCCTGACAGACTTCATGGCAGACTACGTGTAGGAAATAACTAGCCAAACCACATGGGTGGGTATTCTGATAAAAAGAAGTTTAATTCTCCCCGTCAACCAACTGGATTCTTAAACCAAAGATCGAAGAGGAAGCCGCCTCGAAGCCGCCATACGCCATACCCCTGGTAGAGTGTGCTGTCACTGCCTTTGGGGGAGCCAGGCCCTTAGCCCTATAAGCTTGCTAGATAGACTGGACGATCCAAGTCACAATCGTTCTGGACGAAGCCCGTTTCCCCTTATTGTTGCCGGAGTGTAGAGCAAAGAGGAGCGCCTAAAGGAGGACGTAACTCGTAGGTATTCCTTCAGCATTTCGCCTACATCCAGAGGAACCTGGGGTTCTGAATGTAGATAGGACAATTTCTTGGTCCTCATGGAACACTGATGGGACTTCAGATTTGAGCAGAGCAAAGGAATGAGGACCACCCGGTCCGGTAAGAAAGTCAGGAATGGTTCTTCATGACCCAAGGACCCTATCTCAGAAACCCTTTTAGCCGATATGATGGCTACTAGAAAGGCGACTCTTACAGAAAAGTCCTTAATAGAAAGCGGGGCAGATCCCGCAGTGCTTAGTCCAGACAGTGGGTCGAGGTTCAGGGGAAGATCCCATCTGTGGAATCTTGGTCTTCTTTGAGGCCTGAGTCTTGTTGCCCCACAAAAAAACTGCACAGTTAGAGGGTGAACAGCCCACGATGTACCCAGAGAAGGCCGACAAGGCAGAGACTTGGACCCTGAGAGAGCTGATGGACAGAGACAGATCTAGACCAGATTGAGGAAAGCTGAGAATATCCTGGGATTCCTGGATCCCTGAATGATCTGCCCGTAGAGGGTTAGAATTTGACAAACTTGGCCCAAATTCTCTCATAGACTTTATTCGTGCGTGCCCTTCTCGAGCCCATGAGGGTGGAAATTACTCCTGAAGCACACCCGAGAGACTCCAGCCTTTCCGTCTCCCCAGAGACCACTTGGCCACGGGGGTCGTAGAGACCATTGTGCCGATAATCTTTAAGCATTGCGAGGCTTTTAGGTGTGAAGAGCTCGGAGCTCGTGAGATTCTTCCTTGAATGACTGGAATCTTTTCCACAGGGAAAGAGATGGAACTTTCTACCGTGTGGAACTAAGTACAGTATATCAGGCGCTGGACTGGTTCCAGATAGCTTTTTCCCAGACGTGCTGGAAGAGAAGCAGATGCGCCCCCACCTAACCCGCGCCCCCACCTAACCCGCCTGGGCAGGCCCAAACTCAAAATGGCTTAGCTGGCTTTTGTTCACTGGACGCCTGGCTCTTAGCGGGCTTCTGGAAAGATGCCTGTCTTCTGCTCCAATTCCTTCCAGGCCTGTAAGAGTGTGCTTCCCTTGAACGCTCAGTACTATGTCTTCTGTGCTGAGGCCTTTTCTGATTGAACAGATGCCTAACCTGAGGCCCGACCTCCCACCTGTGGCCTGGGCCATGGCGCTATCCAGCTTGTCACCAAACAGCGAGGACCCTTCAAGGGGATCCTACACCAGGCCTGCTTGGATGCTGGGTCAGCGAGCCAGGGGCGCAACCACAAGGCCCGCTTGGCCGTGACTGAGGACAGCATATTCCAGGCCGACAGGCAGATAAGGTCGATTGAAGCCTCCCCCAGGAAGGCCACCGCCAGCTTCAGCTCCTGGATTACGGAGCCCCTGGCCAGTTCTTCTGAGACTCCTCTGATCATGGAGTCTACATTCTCCATCCAGACCTCCATGGCCTTGGACATAGCCACAAGGGCCAAGGCGGGTTTGCAAGCCATCCCGGCTGACCCGTACTTGATCAATTCTTCTCTCAAGCCCATCTTTGAAGGATACCGCATCTTCCAGAGGAAGAGTGACGTGTTTAGTTGAGTCGCATCAGAGCTGCATCTTCCAGAAATTTCAATTCCTCAGCCTTGAAGGGGTATAACCTGGAGGTTCAACTTGACATAGAGGACTTCTTATCTACCTTGCTCCATTCCTCATCAATAATATCCTTTAATTCAGAAAGGAGTGTAAAATTGGAATGTTCTTTCTCCAGAATCTTAAAGTATTTCTTCTGTTTAGCTGGGGGAGTAGAAGAGTCTTCCCACTTAAGGGCCTCTTTGACCGCTTTAATTAGTGGAGAAACCAGGGTGAATTTGAAGCCTCTGACAAACTCATCTCCCTCTATCTCGCAGTGCGAGGAATCATAAGGCTGGAATGGGCCCGGATCCTCGTGGGCCTTGTCAGGCAGGAAGCCAGATAATGTGGTCGACTGACTCCACGTGTAAGATGTACCCCACTCTTTGGGGGATTGTTGCACCACCCGTTTGACCAGCATCTCCATTTGCTGGCTTTCAGCATCTTTTTCCCAACCGCCTTAGCATAACAAGGGTCACATAAGGACTTGACTTCTGGGACCCGGGTCCCACAACCCCAGCAGGATCTGTGATCAAAACGGCTGTCGTGGCGGTGGGTGTGGTGTTTGGAGGAGGAATGGTAACATCTCCTCTGGGAGGAGGAAGGGAAAAACTCCTCTGATGTTGGGTCCTAGACAGAGACTCACGTCTGGACCTTGATAAAGAAGGTAGGCGTTGCGACCTGGCAAGGTTCCTGTCATCTTGGACAGTAAGCTGATGCTCTGTGTCAAGTTCTTACGTACCTGACTGATAAGCCCGATAGTGCAGAGGAAGGCCTCCCTTACGTATCTGACTCGCGGCCCCTGGTAGAGCAGACAGGTGGCACGGGAGTGCAGAATGGTATGAGTGCCTGGCAGGATCAACAGTAGATGGGTCAGATGGCCAGCACAGCAGACAGGACCAGCAGGCTGGATGGATCAGCAGACAGGCGAGCAGACTGAATAAATCAGCAGACAGGTGAGCAGACTGGATGGATCAGCAGACAGGTGAGCAGACTGGATGGATCAGCAGACAGGTGAGCAGACTAGATGGATCAGCAGACAGGTGAGCAGACTGGATGGGCGATCAGACAGGTAAGCAGACTGGATGGATCAGCAGACAGGTGAGCAGACTGAAAGGATCAGCAGACAGGTAGGCAAACTTGAAGTACATCTTCGCCAGCACACCATGGATCAGCAAACAAGATTTGTCCAAAAAAGGTTTTTAATCGAAAACGGTCACATCACAAGGGAGGTGCAATGTTTCGGGGCCACGCAGGACCCCTTCGTCAGGCAAGTGGGACTGAAGCTGGATGGCTGCAGTAGGTAAGTATAGCAGACTGGAGGATAGTCTTGGAACGTCAGGCGGGCCGGGTCCACAATCAGGCTAGCAACAAAGGTACAAGAGGAGCAGGCAGAAGGAATCGTCAAACAAGCCAAGGATCAGATGCAGGCGGATAACAGGAACAGTCTCAAAACAAGCTGAGTCAAACAGGAGCAGATATCAGATCTTCAGGAAACACATACACAGAGCTGCAGATCAGACAGCAAGGACACAGTGCTGCTGAAGTGTTTAAATAAGGCAGCCTGTTGCCAATCACTGAAATCAGCCTGGACTAAGTTAACCCTTAGGTGGCAGATCCATGACATTGCCCCCTCCTAAAGGGCAGCCTCCGGATGCCCAATTGGGCCAACTTCACATCATGGGATCTCTTAAAGGATTGCATTAGTTCTTTAGAATGAATATTGCTTTCAGCCTCCCAAGAGTTATTTTCTGGTCCATACCCCTTCCATTTAATTAGATACTGAACCTGGTTGTACCTCCTTCTACAATCCAAGAATGCCTCCACCTCAAATTCCTCCTCTCCATTGACTATTACAGGCTCCAGTGGACCAGTACTTCATTCAGGGAAGGGATTCGGAACAGCAGGTTTCAAAAGAGTCACATGAAAGACAGGGTGAACTTTAAGTGAATCGGGTAATTCCAGCTCATAAGCTACATCATTGATCTTTCTCTTTACATGGAAGAGGCCCACAAACTTAGGGCCCAATTTTCTTGAGGGGCAAGCCATTTTCAAGTTCACTGTAGACAACCATACCTGGTTGCCGGGTTCCAGAATTAGTTCTCCTCGTTTTTTCCTGTCAAAGATCTTTTTATTGTACTCTTGTGTTTTGGTCATGGTCTCTTGTAATAGTTTGTTGTTTTTAGAGAAGAAATCTATCGTTTCAGAGACTGCAGGGATTGAGCATTATGGTACTAGGCAGGAAGGACGGGTGATAGCTGTAATTAGCAAAAAATGGAGTTTGTTTGATGGCAGAATGGGAAGAGTTATTATAAGCGAACTCAGCAATGGGGAGTAAAGCGACCCAGTCATCTTGTGAGAACGAAGAAAAGCAACGGAGGTACTGCTCCAGGGTCTGATTGGTTCTTTCCATTTGCCCATTCATCTGAGGGTGGTATGCGGAGGAGAAGGCCAATTCAATCTCAAGGGACCCACACAGAGCTTTGCAGAACTTGGAGGTGAACTGGACACCCCGGTCAGACACAATGTTGGCTGGGACTCCATGGAGCCTTACAATTTCTTTGATGAATATTTTTGCAGTTTCCACAGCCGAGGGTGTTTCTTTCATGGGCAAAAAATTGGCCATTTTGGACAGCCTGTCCACCACCATGAAGATGGTAGAAAAACCCTCTGCCGGAGGGAGTTCCACAATGAAGTCCATTGAGATAATTTTCCAGGGTCTCTCTGGAACAGGCCATGGCTTCAGTAAACCCCAGGCTTTTACCTTGCTGTTCTTGCTTCTGGAGCAAGTAGTACAAGACTCCACATAACTCTTACAGTCATCTACCACCTGAGGCCACCAGAATGTGCGTTGTACCAGTTCGGCCGTCTTCAGGGCACCGAAGTGCCCAGCCAGCTTGTGGTCATGACAGAGCTCCAATACTGCCACTCTTAAGTCCTTAGGTACAACAATTTTACCTTCATGCCACAGTAGGCCATCCTGTGCCTGTAAGCTGGTTTCAGAAGACAAAGCAACCTCAGCAGAAGCCTGTTTGATTCGGGATAGCAGATTCTCCTGTAGTATGAGAAAGTTTCCTGAGGGAAGGATAGTGTCTGGAAGTGTGGACCTCTCAGAGTCGTTGAACATACGTGAGAGTGCATCTGGTTTTGTATTCTTCGACCCTGGCCTGTACGTTATATGGAATGAGAATCTAGAGAAAAAAAGTGCCCACCTTGCCTGCCGTGGTTTTAATCTCTTTGCTGTTCTCAGATATTCTAATTTCTTGTGGTCCGTATAGACCAGAATGGGATGTGCTGCACCTTCAAGTAAGTAACGCCAATCTTCTAATTTTGCCTTGATGGCCAAAAGCTCACGGTCTCCCACATCATAATTTCTTTCCGCTGTAGATAATTTGCGGGAAAAGAAAGCAACTGGGTAAAGTAGGGCTTTAGCTCCTTTAGCTCTCAACCTGCCGTCGAGACAGCACAGCCCCTACTGCAACTTCCAAGGCGTCAACTTCAAGAACAAACGGTAAGGCAGGGTCAGGGTGCTTCAAGATGGAGGCTGAAGTGAACAGTTTTTTTAGGGCTTCAAATGCCGTTTGCACTTTGGGAGACCAGAGGAATCGGGTTCCTTGTTTAGTTAGTTTGGTAATGGGGGCAATAATAGCAGAGAACCCCCTAATAAACTTCCGGTAGAAGTTGGCAAACCCAATGAAGCGCAGAACCCCCTTCTTGTCCACAGGAGCTGGCCAATCTAAGATGGCGGTGACTTTCTGGGGGTCCATCTTGATGCCTTCAACAGAGATTATCAGACCTAAGAACTGGATACACTGAAGTTCAAATTCACACTTCTCCGGTTTGGCATAGAGGCCATGCTGCCGGAGTCGGGTTAGCACATTTCAGACATGCCTACGGTGGTCTTCTACTGTGGAGGAGAAAATCAGGATGTCATCCAGGTACACAATGACGTACAAGTCCAGATAGTCACGAAAAAATGTAATTGACAAAGTGCTGAAAGGTGGCTGGCACGTTACATAACCCAAAAGGCATGACTAGGTATTCGAAGTGCCCGATTCGGGTACGAAAAGCCGTCTCCCACTCATCTCCTTCTCGAATACTGATTAGGTTGTATGCTCCCCGGAGATCCAGTTTAGTGAAGATGACTGCGGTTCCCAGTCTTTGAAACAGTTTGGGCACAAGAGGCAGTGGGTAACGGTTTTTGACAGTAATCTTGTTCAATTCTCGATAGTCTATGCAGGGGCGTAGTGACTGGTCCTTCTTTTCAACAAAGAAGATGCCTGCGCCAGTTGGAGAAGTAGATGGGCGAATAAATCCTTTTTTAAGGTTGTCATCAATATAGTCCTTCAGCGTGCCCAACTCAAGCTCGGTTAAAGGGAAAATCCTTCCGAAGGGGACCTCAGCCCCTGGTAACAGTTCAATAGGGCAGTCGTAGGATCTATGGGGAGGAAGGGTCTCTGCACCCTTCTTACTGAACACGTCCAGAAAATCGTGGTATGCCACTGGGATTGATTGACGTAATTCAGGATCTGTGTCAAGGCAGAGTAAGGGTGAAGGGTTGACTGAGGCCTCTTGCAGGCAATGTTGCTGGCAATAACCTGAAGGAAATTCAATTTCTCCAGTCGCCCAGTTGATGTGGGGATTATGGGCCTGCAGCCAGGGCATACCTAAGATGATGGGAACAGAGGTGATGAAATGGCATCCAGGCGTAAAAACTCTTGGTGATGGGAAGCAATGATAGCCAGCAAAGGGACAGTCTCCTGTGTGACCGGACCAGATTTAATGACAGAGCCATCAGCAAGATGTACGGCTAGTCCCTGGGTCTTTGGTTGAAGTGGAATGAGGTGTTTGGCTACAAACGTCAAGTCTATGAAACAGCTGCAGGCTCCGGAATCAATTATGATGGATACCTGGATACTCTTTCCTGGGAGCTGTAACATGATGGGGAGAGCAAAGTGGGAGGCTTGGTTAGGTAATACAGGAACATGCATTAACGAGATTGAAAGGCATTTACGCATCTTTGCAGGACAAGACCTCACATAATGCCCGGGTCCCCACAGTACATACAGAGGTTATTGATTCGCCTGCGCCGTCGTTCCTCCATGGTGAGAGAGGGACGAAGCAAACCCAACTGCATGGGCTCGGAGGAATCTGGAGCCGGAGCAACTGGAGTGGAAGGAGATTGGCTGGAGAAATTGGGAACTTTATGGAGCATCCAAAGTTGGCCGATATTGACCTATGGATTTTTCGGAGCGACGTTCCCTTATGCCGCGTACACACGACCGGACTTTCTGTAACACTAGGTCCGACGTTCTTCCCGCCGGACTTTCTGGCGGACTACCGCTGGACTTTCTGAACGGACGGACTTGCCTACACACGACCGAACTTTCCGGCAGGCTAAGTCCGCCCGTCTTCCCGATGGACTTTTGCCGGAGTTACGGCGGACTTTCCGAATGAACGGACTTGCCCACACACGGACAAGTCCGTTCATTTTAAACGTGACTCGGGTACGACGGGACTAGAAAAGGAAGTCAATCTCACCGCTTTTATCGGCGAGATTGACACCTTGCGAGCCCTGTCACGGGGCATACCAGGCCCTTAGGTCTGGTATGGATTTTAATTAGAACCTCCTATGCCGAAAAAATGGCGTGGGGTCCCCCCCAAAGTCCATACCAGACCCCGATCCAAGCATGCAGCCCGGCCGGTCAGGAAAGGGGGTGGGGACGAGCGAGCGCCCCCCCTCCTGAACCGTACCAGGCCGCATGCCCTCAACATGGGGGGTGCTTTGGGGGAGGGGGCGCCCTGCGGGGCCCCCCACCACAAAGCACCTTGTCCCCATGTTGATGAGGACAAGGGCCTCTTCCCGACAACCCTGGCCGTTGGTTGTCGGGGTCTGCGGGCGGGGGGGCTTATCGGAATCCGAGAGCCCCCTATAATAAGAGGGCCCCCAGATCCCAGCCCCCCACCCTATGTGAATGAGTATGGGATACATGGTACCCCTACCCATTTACCTAGGGAAAAAGTTTCAATAAAAAAGAAACTACACAAGTTTTTAAAGTAATTTATTAGACAGCTCCAGAAGGGTCTTCTTCCGGCTTCGGGGGTCTTCTTCCAACTTCGGGGATCCCTCCGGTTCCTCTTCTCTCGGCATCCGGTTGGTTCTTCTCCACTCTCTCTGGCCTTTTCTCCTGGTGTTCGACCTCTGCTCTCGGTGTTCCAGTTCTTCTGCCGGCTCCTCCGCTATCTTCATGCCGCTCTTTTGCTAGCAGGGGCCCGGGCTTCTGGCTTCTGGCTTCTTGGCTTCTTCCCTCTTCTCTTCTTCCGATGTTGACATGATGGTCTCTCCGGCTGGAATGCTCTCTAAGCGCTCCGATGTGACTTATATAGGCGGAGAACCCACCCCCTTATGCCGTCACAGTCCCTGGGCATGTTGGGACTGTGACGTTTTAGGGGGCGTGGTCACCGGGTGATGTTGACCACGCCCCCCTAAAACGTCACAGTCCTAGCATGCCCAGGGACTGTGACGGCATAAGGGAGTAGGGTCACCGGCTATATAAGTCACATCGGAGCGCTCAGAGCATTCCAGCCGAAGAGGCCGTCATGTCAACATCGGAAGAAGAGAAGAAGAGAAGACAGCAGAAGTCCGGGCCCCTGCTAGCAAAAGAGCGTCAAAAGAGCAGAAGATAGCAGAGGAGCCCGGCAGAAGACCCAGAGAGCGCGGAGAAGAACCGGAGAGACCCCCGAAGCCGAAAGAAGACCCCCGGAGCTGTCTAATAAATTACTTTAAAAACCTGTGTAGTGTGTTTTTTATTGACACTTTTTCCCTAGGTAAATGGGTAGGGGTACCATGTACCCCATACTCATTCACATAGGGTGGGGGGCCTGGATCTGGGGGCCCTCTTATTATAGGGGGCTCCTGGATTCCGATAAGCCCCTCGCTCGCAGACCCCAACAACCAATGGCCAGGGTTGTCGGGAAGAGGCCCTTGTCCCCATCAACATGGGGACAAGGTGCTTTGTGGTGGGGGGGCCCGCAGGGCTCCCCCTCCCCCAAAGCACCCCCCATGTTGAGGGCATGCGGCCTGGTACGGTTCAGGGGGGGGCGCTCGCTCGTCCCCACCCCCTTTCCTGACCGGCCGGGCTGCGTGCTCGGATCGGGGTCTGGTATGGACTTTGGGGGGGGAGCCCACGCCGTTTTTTCCCACGCGTAGGGGGTTCCCCTTAAAATCCATGAAAATTTGTTTTTCCTATTGCAGCGAGTGCGAGATGCAATACCCTGCCCTTGCTTCGCATCTGGTCCGTCGGACCAGCATACAGACAAACGGGCTTTCCGTCAGGAACTGAGTCCGGCGGACTTCCGATGGAAAGATTTGAAACATGCTTCATTTCTAGGTCCGGCGGACTTTTGGGAAAAAAAAGTCCGTGGGAGCCTACACACGATTGGATTGTGCGGCGGACTCTGGTATCAGAACTCCAACGCCTGAACTCGGCCACGTAGTCCTCTGCTGCTCTGCAGCCTTGCTGAAGTGCATGTAATGCGGCCTCAGCAGTGGCAGTCTGCTGGGGTCCTCATAAAGTTGTGACATAGCGACAAAGAATGTAGTGAGGTTGTTTAATGATTCGGCCTTTTGTTCCAGAAGGCGATGTGCCCAGACTTGGGGTTCACCGGTCAACAGGGAGATAACGAAGCCCACTTTATTTGCTTCCAGAGAAAAGGTGCGGGGTTGTGGGGCAAAATAGAGTTCACAAGCATTACGAAAGGCTCTGTATTTGCTACGTTCACCCGCAAATCTTTCAGGCGTGGGTACACATGGTTCTGGTGGTAACATCACTACTGAAGGTGCGGATGAGATACCAGCTGAGGTAGCGCTTTGAGGGTTGGCGGGAGATGACAGAATTTGAACTCGTTCTTCCAGCCGAGTATATCCCTCTTGTAGATCTTTAACAGCTTGTGTCAAACCTGCCAGGTGTCGGCAAAGTTCTTCCATGGGGGAGGTTCCTCGCTCAGGCTCAGACATGGCTGTCTGATACTGTCAAGTTCTCACGTACCTGACCGAAGGCCTCCCTTACGTATCTGACTCGCGGCCCCTGGTAGAGCAGACAGGTGGCACGGGAGTGCAGAATGGTATGAGTGCCTGGCAGGATCAACAGCAGATGGGTCAGATGGCTGGCACAGCAGACAGGACCAGCAGGCTGGATGGATCAGCAGACAGGCGAGCAGACTGAATGGATCAGCAGACAGGTGAGCAGACTGGATGGATCAGCAGACAGGTGAGCAGACTGGATGGATCAGCAGACAGGTGAGCAAACTGGATGGATCAGCAGACAGGTGAGCAAACTGGATGGATCAGAAGACAGGTGAGTAGACTGGATGGATCAGCAGACAGGTGAGTAGACTGGATGGGTCATCAGACAGGTAAGCAGACTGGATGGATCAGCAGACAGGTGAGCAGACTGGATGGATCAGCAGACAGGTAAGCAAACTGGGACTGAAGCTGGATGGCTGAGGTAGGTAAGGCGGGCCGGGTCAATAATCAGGCTGGCAATAAAGGTACAAGAGGAGCAGGCAGAAGGAATCGTCAAACAAGCCAAGGGTCAGATGCAGGCGGATAACAGGAACAGTCTCAAAACAAGCCGCGTCAAACAGGAGCAGATATCAGATCTTCAGGAAACACATACACAGAGCTGCAGATCAGACAGCAAGGACACACTGCTGCTGAGGTGTTTAAATAAGGCAGCCTGTTGCCAATCACTGAAATCAGCCTGTACTAAGTTAACCCTTAGGTGGCAGCTCCATGACAGTCTGACCTGGAAGGGCTAAAAAAAGGGAGAAGGGAGAACATGAGGTTTAGGGAATTGGTCCATCTACACGTGGACCTGGCCCTCCCCTTCTCATGCCCCACATATATAGAGCGTGAGGGCTGGCCGCACGGAGGCGGTGATCTGTCCATGGCACCCTGGCGGATGAATAGGAGGTGATCCTGCAGCTTTGTAGGAACACTCACACGTCCTGGAACAAAGGAGTAGAAATAGCAGTGCAGCTTCGCCTTTAAGAGGCATCTTAGCCCCCTTCCCTCTTTTACCATAGCTCCAGGCTGAAGCTAACCATGATCTGGGAACCTGGGGCCTGAGGAGCTGATGCAAGCTGCCTGTAGTAATCCCTAGAATGACAGGGCTCTCAGCGATTCAAACATCCCCACCAGAATGATGTCACCACCTGCGCAGTGGCGACCTGCCGTAGAGCGCCTGCATGGCCACCGGGTCCCCTGCCGCACCACGCATGCGCGAACCAAGCCTCAGCTTCATCCGAGGATCGCACATGCGCAGTAGCGAGCTAGAGCCGCAACCCGGAAGAGGGAGCCGAACCCTGGAATGCACTTGCGTTCCAGGCGCCATAGAAGCAAAAAGAAAAAGAAGACAGCAAGATACCCAAGGGAAAAACAAACCGGGAGCTTTTACATACAAAAACTGCTGCCATGGAGAATCTTCAGACCTGCCAGCCGCTCCACCGAGCCTGGGCATATGAAGGCCGTCCCCACCACAGGACACAGGGGCCTGGAGCCACACACCCGCCCATGGCTGGGCCCTGGGCTATCTTGAAACTGCCCGGCATCAACTTCCACAATCAATTTTGGACATCCGTAAACGTAAGTGCATTGACTTGTAGGTTCAATGAGGAGGACAAAAAAGGAACGCAGTCTCTAGTGGCGAGCTCAAATTTATGGGAGTGGGGTCCTATAGCATTGGAGAGGAGGCGGGGTTAACCCACACGTAGTCTGCCATGGAGTCTGTCAGGAAAAGAATGTTTACTGACATAGATGTTTTTCAAAAAAAGCAATTAAAAAAAAAGTGACTTATATAAGAGAATTTGCTGAAGTGCTGTTTTGCTTGGTTAACACCTGGTTTAAACTTTTGTTAAAAGAGAACTATGGCTCAACCTTTTTTGGCCTTAGTTCTCTTTTTGTTCACAAGGTGACATCTAGTATGTTCTCTTGTGACAAAAAACTCATGTGCACGTGGCGGGCTCTTGCCCACTATACCCTGACATCGCAGAGCCGTGCTGCAGCCGGAACAGATCCCAACAATACGGTCGAGATCCACCCTGCCGCCTGATTGACAGCTGGCTCTGGCTCACTAGAGCCAGAGCCAGCTGTGCCCTCCCCAGATTTCCTCCTCCGTCTGTTCTTCCAGTCAGCGCTAGAGAATCGGAAGTGTGGGGATCCCTGTGGGGGTGGCAAAACTATGCATGTGAAGTAAAACATCATGTACAATAATCCACCAAATCTGCACAAACCACACAACAAATCAATCTAGTTGTATGTAAGATTTAATAACGAGGTGGTTTGACAACATATACCACTCAATATCTCCGAAACCAAAGCGGCACAAACGTTTATTTTTTTGGCACAAACCGAATGGTGCATTTGTTTTTAAAATTCAGCAACATGGGGTGCAAAGTGGGCGGGGTTGCAGCAACTATAATACGCAATATCTCCGCAACCAAAGCGGCACAAACGTTTATTTTTGCGGCACAAAGCAGCACAAACGCGGCACCAACGAATGGCGCGTTTTGTTTTTAAAATTCAGCAACATGCAGTGCAAAGTGGGCAGGGGTTTCAGCAATTTTAACGCACAATATCTCCGCAACCAAAGTGGTACAGACATTTATTTTTGCGGCACAAACGAATGGCACATTTGTTTTTAAAATTCAGCAACATTTGGTGCAAAGTGGGCGGGGTTTTAGCAAATATAACGCACAATAGCTCCGAAACCAAAGTGGCACAAATGTTTATTTTTGCAGCACAAATCAGCACAAACGTGGCACAAACGAATGGTACGTTTGTTTTTAAAATTCATCAAAATGGGGTGCAAAGTGGGCGGGGCTTGCATTGAATTGAATGTTTAATATCACAGAAACTGAACCTCCACAAAGGCTCATTTTTGCGGCACAAATCAGCACAAATGTGGCACAAACGAATGGTATATTTTTATTCAGGTTTTACAAACATGGGGTGCCAACTTCACACAGCTATAATATGCGGCTTAGTGGGCGTGCGCCCGTCGCGTACTCCGTGAGTGTGTCCGCGGAATTGATGTCCGACCGGGGCCCCGCGATTGTGACACGGAGCGGCAGAACGGGAAGATGTAAACAAGGCATTTCCCTGTTCTGCCTAGCAACATGACAGGGATCTACTGCTCTTGTCATCGGGAGCAGTGATCTCTGTCACATTGTAGTGAGCCCATCCCCCCACAGTTAGAATCACTCCCTAGGACACACTTAACCCCTTCATCACCCCCTAGTGTTTAACCCCTTCCCTGCCAATGACATTTATACAGTAATCAGTGCATTTTTATAGCACTGATCGCTGTATAAATGTCACTGGTCCCAAAATAGCGTCAAAAGTGTCCGATGTGTCTGCTGTAATGTCGCAGTCACGATAAGAATCGCAGATCACCGCCATTACTAAAAAAAAAATTTATAATAAAAATGCCATAAATCTATACCCTATTTTGTAGACGCTATAACTTTTGCGCAAACCAATCAATATACGCTTCTTGTGATTTTTTTTTTTTTAACCAAAAATATGTAGAAGAATACATATCGGCCTAAACTGAGAAAGAAATATGTTTTTTATATATTTTTTGTGGATATTTATTATAGCAAAAATTGTCACTCTATTTTTGTATATAGCGCAAAAAATAAAAACCGCAGAGGTGTTCAAATACCACCAAAAGAAAGCTCTATTTGTGGGAGAAAAAAAAGGACGTCAATTTTGTTTGGGTGCAACGTCGCACGACCATGCAATTGTCAGTTAATGCGATGCAGTGCTGTATCGCAAAAATTGCTCTGGTTAGGAAGGGAGTAAATTCTTCCAGGGCTGAAGTGGTTAAAGAAGAAAAATGTTATGTATTTCAGCTTACGTTTCCTTAAATGTCGTGGCTAAATTATTTATTTTTTTTCCCACAATTTTTTCTACTTTATTTTTACCTTGTGAACCTGCCAGGAGCACACTTTGGGGGTGATTTACTAAAGACCTGCGCCTGTGGTTCAGTGGAGAAAGTGGAGCAATTGCACAAAAAATGGGACTCAAGACATTTATCAAAAATTATGGTGCACTCACACACCAAACCATATTTACAAAGAAAGCACTATTGCGCACTTGCACAAACTTTCGCACCTGCCATTATTAGCAAGTGCAGCCAATGTAATTTTCTACATTTTTATCTGAATAGTATGGATAACTTTACTACAGTTTACCATCTTCTATTACCAGGCTAAAATGTATGTATATAATCTTGTTTAAATGCACAATTTCTGTCCAGAACATGTAGATCTGTCTTACAACTAATCAAGCCTTTTTACACCTTCTTTCAGCTTACTCAACTGCACATGCGCATTGACAGACCACACCATTTCATCCTCGTCTGACAGGGCGCACACGCTTTAGCTTGTTAAATATGTGTGTTGCGCACGAGCGCATTTGCGTTCTCCGGCGTGCATAACTGCTTCTACGTTTTACATAACTATATTTATACACACATACACTCAAAACTCTACTATTTTCAACTACTTCTACACAGTACCAGAAGTGTAGCCATATCACTCCCCCGTATACGATACAGTCTGATTGGTCAAATTTGCATCCACTTATCTGTCTGAGCATTTCATTTCCCCATACACTGTGCAATATGATTGGATAACATCTGAATCCACTCTTCTGTCTGAGCAATTCTTTTCCCCATAAGAAAAGTTAGGTAAACGAAGTGAAGAATTTTTCATTGCGCATGCGCAAATGAACAGGCAGCACGTGAGAATTGCCATTGTGCTTGCGCACATGTTCGCTCAAAACAGCATTTCCTATGTTATATAAGGGAGGAATGTGGTTTGTGTACATTTGCTTAAAGTTAGGCCACCTTGCTGTGTGTATACTTTGTTATGCAGGCATCGATTTTATTATTGCTTAGAATTTCGATTGTTTTAGTAACTACTCAAAATATATGGGAATCATGGTTACTTCACTAATAAGAATTGTTTACTAAAAAATTGTCAGCTGTTACCTATTTTGATCTTTCATTTCTTATAAGACCCCATTCACACAGGGGCAACACGACTTGCAGGTCGCCTCAGCGAGGCCACCTGCAAACGAATGCCCGGGCGACTTGCAAAACGACTTCTGCATGGAAGTCTATGCAAATCGCCCCAAGTCGCCCCCGAAGTCGTACAGGAACCTTTTTCTAAGTCGGAGCGACTTGCGTCGCTCCCCTTAGAACGGCTCCATAGTACAGAACGGGAGGCGACTTGTCAGGCGACTAGGTCGCCTGACAAGTCATCCCTGTGTGAATGGGGTCTAAAGTGTAGCATGATACACACAAGACAAGGAGGTCTATGTATGTAGTTGGAGGGATGTGTGTTTAGACTAATGACTTGCCTTTTTCTTTGATATACTTAGCTCTTTGAAAGTAAATGCATTTGTCTTGATTTTATTAGCTATGTCCTAAAGACTTGTCTGTTTGTCTTAAGTGTTATCTCTTTTGTATATGGTATGTTTTGTTTGTTTTTCTGTGCATAGGCAACCTTCACATGGTTTTTCTTACTGTTTAGTAGTTACACTTTCATAGTGCTGTTTATTTGCCTTTATTTTATCTACCCTTTTTTTTTTTATTGTGCGAACTTTTACTGTGCTTCTCTAATAAAGTTGTAAAGTGCTTTTTCTGTGTGATGGGGTCTTTTTTCATGATAAATGTGAACTCTGATATCAATCCCCATAGCATGTGTTAATTTATTTGCAAACAGATCATATATTCCTTTTTAAGTTAGAAACACAAAGACTTTCCCTATTTTTTGTTATCTTGGGTTTACTTTGAGGGGGAGTTTACATGCCACAGATTGTAAATGAAATGTTTGTATTGGTTGCAGTCTCCAATGGTTTGAGTCTGCCTCGTACACGCGGTACGATTGTTGGCAGGGGATTGTCTGTTGACAGACTGTTGTCCTAAAATCTTACGTTAGTACGCTCTATTTGACAATTGTTGTCCAACTTTCGGCCAACAAATGTTGGATGACAGGCTAATAAATTTTTGGTTTGACGTCAGATTTTCGCATGGTCAGTACACAAATCCGTCACACAAAAGTTGAAAGTACAAACACGCATGCTCGGAATCAATGACATTAGCAGAAGGGGTCCAAAGGGTGGCGCTGAAGAGCTGAAATTCCTCATAGTACGTCACTGCGTTCGTGTTTGTGGCACAACAATTGTGTAATGTTAGTACGCAAGACAAGATCCTGGAGTACTCCCTTTTGCCAAAAATCAAATGCTCAGTTGGCAAACAATCATACCATGTATGCGAGGTTTTAGACCTCACACATACTATTCGATTTTCTGCAGATTTTTGTCTCCAAAACCATATAATATGAGGTCAAGCCTTTAAGCCCTGTACACATGATCGGATTTTCCGACGGGAAATGTTGGATGTCAGGCTGTTGACGGAAAATCCGACCGTGTGTATGCTCCATCGGACAATTGTTGTCAGACTTTCCACCAACAAATGTTGGCTAGCATGTCTTCAAATTTTCCGCTGACAAATGTGTGTTGTCAGATTTTCCAATCGTGTGTACACAAGTCCGTCAGACAAAAGTCCAAAGTACAAACACGCATTCTCGGAAGCAAGGACAAGCCAGAAGCGGTCGGTCTTGTATACTAGCATTCGTAAAGGAGAATTACATTTGTGACGTGGCACATTATGAAATCTCGAAATGCAGCGCACAATTCTTTTCTTTAATGGGATAATAATGAAGCTGGTGATACTGATAGAGTTATTGCAAACACATTTTCAAAGGCTTTTTTTTCTAGTGATATTAACAATAATATGCTTTTTTTTTTTTTTTTTTCTTATTTGGGCAAGTTACCACAACACCATTATCCCGTAGTTTTTAAGAACTAAGATACAACTATGTTGGTGTCCCTCATCAATTTTACATTGTATTTTTTTAAATGTAACTGCCTACTCCCAAACTGTCATTTGAAGTAAAACACATAGCCAAGTATTATTATACACAATTTTTTTTACTGTGCATTCAAAAAAGAAAAACATATAAAAAGAGACATGCTATCTGCCAATAGAACTTAACCAAAAAGTACATTCTATGCATCCAAAAATATAGAAAATATACCAAATCAAATCATTATTCAACCAAAAAAATAATGTCAAAGCAATAACTCCAAGGCCAATAATAAATAACACATTATCGATTCCGCAACATGTCTGGTTGACGAACAGCCGTTCAGAAATGAACTGAAAAGCGCGAAATGAAAAGTACGAAATGAAAAGCGTGAATCAACACTCACCAAACTTCTACTAAGAAGAAATTAGCAGAAGGAGCCCAAAAGGTGGCGCTAAAGAGCTGAAAAAACACGCAGTGCGTCACTACGTTCATAAATGTTGGCCAACAATTGTGTGGCCATGTGTATGCAAGACACATTTGGGCCAACACCCTTTGGACTAAATTCCACGGTTTTGTTGGCCAACAATCCGATCGTGTGTATGAGGCTTACGAGTTACAATTTGTATGCAATCAGGCAGGCCTCTTGCACTACATGGTTTTAGGAAATCTGACAACAAAAGTTGTATAGTGTGTATGGGTTCTTAAGCCTTGTACACACGGTACGATTGTTGGGCCAACTGAGTTCTGATTTTTCTCAAAAGGGCGTGTGCTAGGTTCTTATCTTGTCGTGCCACAAACAGGAACATAGTTGTCAGCACACAATTCCCCACCGAAAATCGGATTGTGTGTACGAGGCTTTAGGCTTTCTTCCAATCAGCTTTTTCCAGGAAGTTTATTGATACTGCTGCCAGCTTGCCTCTCCAAACCTTCTCTGAGGAGGCGCTCTTTGTTATTTGCAGTGTGATTGTGACATGCATCCACCAGGGGGGTGATTTGACTATGTTTAAAATGCATCCACATTTTTGTTGCATGTGTGGGTGCACTATATATATATATATATATATATATATATATATATATATATATATAAATAAAGTTCCAAAGGTTTCTGCACTTAAAAATTTGTTGCTTTATTCCATCAAATCTTTAGAAAAAAATTAGAAAGCAAGTAGAGTCAAAATCGTTATACGTTTCGTGCTGATTTGTTCGTGCCCTTCCTTAGATCAGTCAGAACACATCTGAAGGTTTTCACCACAATCATCTACTTTATATGTGTTTCACAAGTAGGGATGAGCCGAACACCCCCCGGTTCGGTTCGCACCAGAACCTGCGAACGGACCGAAAATTCGCACGAACGTTAGAACCCCATTGACGTCTATGGGACTCGAACGTTCGAAATCAAAAGTGCTCATTTTAAAGGCTAATTTGCATGGTATTATCCTAAAAAGGGTTTGGGGACCCGGGTCCTACCCCAGGGGACTTGTATCGATGCAAAAAAAACTTTTAAAAACGGACGTTTTTTCGGGAGCAGTGATTTTAATGATGCTTAAAGTAAAAAAAAAAAAAAGTGAAATATTCCTTTAAATATCGTACTTGGGGTGTGTCTATAGTATGCCTGTAAAATGGCGCGTGTTTCCCGTGTTTAGAACAGTCCCTGCACAAAATGTCATTTTTAAAGGAAAAAATCTCATTTAAAACTGCTTGCGGGTTTAATGTAATGTCGGGTCCTGGCAATATGGATGAAAATCAGTGAGACAAATGGCATGGGTACCCCCCAGACCATTACCAGGCCCTTTGGGTCTTGTATGGATATTAAGGGGAACCCCGCACCCAAATTAAAATAAGGAAAGGTGTGGGGCCACTAGGCCCTATATACTCTGAACAGCAGTATACAGGCGGTGCAAACAAGACAGGGACTGTAGGTTTGTTGTTAAGTAGAATCTGTTTGTAATTTTTAAGGGGTACATTTTTAACGTGTTTAGCTCCAGCCAAAAAATCTTTTTTAAGCTTTTTGGAAAACATAGGGAAGGGTTATCACCCCTGTGACATTTGTTTTGCTGTCTTTCCTCCTCTTCAGAAGATTTCACCTCACTTTTTGTCCCAATGACAAATATTTTTTGAAAATTTGGGTTTTTTTGTGGAACAAGGATTGGAAAGCATCAGTGGAAAGGAGAAATGTTTTTCCCATATTAACTCTTACAGGAGAGAATTTCCCTTCCTAGGGGTAGATTTCATCTCACTTCCTGTTGTCTCCTTCCGTTTGCAAGTAGGAGTCGTTTGTAAGTTAGATGTTTGAAGGTAGGGGCCTGCCCTATATACTCAGCAGAAATTTGGACCTTAGGTGTTGTTGTGGCCACAACAATGTAAGCCCTCAAAGGGCCCTGCTGTGAAATATTAGATCAAGAATTGTAATTACATGTCCCTGTTGAACAAGGGCAGAAAAATTGGGCCTTTGGTGGTGGTGGTGGTGGTGCTGGTGCCACAACACTGTAAGTCCTCACTCGCTCTTGGTGGGTGCAGAAATGGGCCCTGCTGTGAAATATTAGATCAAGAATTGTAATTACATGCCCCTGTTGAACAAGGGCAGAAAAATTGGGCCTTTGGTGGTGGTGGTGCCACAACACTGTAAGTCCTCACTCGCTCTTGGTGGGTGCAGAAATGGGCCCTGCTGTGAAATATTAGATCAAGAATTGTAATTACATGCCCCTGTTGAACAGGGGCTGAAAAATTAGGCCTTAGGCACTGGTGCTGGTGCCACAACACTGCAACCCCTCACAGATACTCTAGTTGGAACGCAGAAATGAGCCCTGCTACAAAGTATTGCATCAAAAATTGTAATAACACGCCCCTGTTAAACAGGGGCTAAAAAATTGGGCCTTAGGCACTGGTGCTGGTGCCACAACACTGCAACCCCTCACAGATACTCTAGTTGGAACGCAGAAATGAGCCCTGCTGCAAAGTATTGCATCAAAAATTGTAATTACAGGCCCCTGTTAAACAGGGGCTGAAAAATTGGGCCTTAGGCACTGGTGCTGGTGCCACAACACTGCAACCTCTCACAGATATTCTAGTTGGAACGCAGAAATGAGCCCTGCTGCAAAGTATTGCATCAAAAATTGTAATTACAGGCCCCTGTTAAACAGGGGCTGAAAAATTGGGCCTTAGGCACTGGTGCTGGTGCCACAACACTGCAACCTCTCACAGATACTCTAGTTGGAACGCAGAAATGAGCCCTGCTGCAAAGTATTGCATCAAAAATTGTAATTACATGCCCCTATTAAACAGGGGCTGAAAAATTGGGCCTTAGGCACTGGTGCTGGTGCCACAACACTGCAACCCCTCACAGATACCCTAGTTGTAATGCAGAAACGAGCCCTGCTGCAAAGTATTGCATCAAAAATTGTAATTACACGCCCCTGTTAAACAGGGGCTGAAAAATTGGGCCTTAGGCACTGGTGGTGGCGCCCAGAACCAAAAATGTTCTTACAAGCTATCAGCATGATGATTGAGGAGGAAGAGGATAATTACTCAGGGATAGTCACTCAGTATCAGCATAGGCAGTCTTTGAAGGGATCTGAGATTTCAAAAAAAATTATTCGGTTACATCAGCATCAGGTACTTGGTAGCTGGTGGTGATCCAAGACTGATTCATTTTTATGAAGGTCAGTCGATCGACCGTGTCGGTGGACAGACGCACCCTGTGATCGGTTACAAAGCCTCCAGCAGCACTGAATGTGCATTCCAAAAGAATGCTGGATGCAGGACAGGCCAGTAGCTCAACTGCATACTGTGCAAGCTTTGGCCAGTGATCCATCCTCAAGACCCAGTAACCCAGAGGATTTTCGGTGGGAAAGGTGTCCAAGTCAGATCTTGCCCCTAGGTATTCCTGCACCATGTAAAACAGACGCTGGCGTTGGTTGCTGGAACCGATCATACCTTAGGGCTGCGGACCAAAAAATTGTCTGAACGCATCGGTCAGACGGCCACCTTCTCCACCGCTCCTTCTTTGACTGACCGAAGCCTCAGCAACACGTTGTCCAGAAACAGGAGTTTGTAACCTCCCAGTCTCTGGGAACGCGTTGCACAGACCTTTCTGCAAGGCCTCCCGAAGATGTTTCATCCTCTGCTCCCTCTGCGATGGCAAGATAAGGTCCGCAACCTTACCCTTGTAACATGGATCAAGGAGGGTTGCCAGCCAGTATTGGTCCTTCTCCTTGATACCACGAATACGAGGATCCTTACGCAGGCTTTGCAGGATCAGGGAGGCCATGCAGCATAGGTTTGCTGAGGCATTCGGTCCGGAGTCCTCTGGGTCACTAAGGACGGCATGGTCCGCAGCCACCTCCTCCCAGCCACGTACAAGTCCATGTGTTTCTTGGGACTGATCCCTTAAAGACTGATGCTGAGTGCCAGGCTCCACCTCCATACTGACACAATCTTCCTCCTCCTCCTCCTCCTCCTCTTCCTGTGTGATCGGCGGGCACTCAGGAACACTGTTTGGATAAAGGGGGCCTTGAGAGCTAAGGAAGTCCTCCTCTTCCTGCCTCTGTTCTGCCTCAAGTGCCCTGTCCATTATTCCACGCAGCGTGTGCTCCAACAGGTGGACAAGGGGGACAGTGTCACTGATGCATGCACTGTCACTGCTCACCATCCTCGTGGCCTCCTCAAATGGTGACAGGACAGTGCATGCATCCCTGATCATGGCCCACTGGCGTGGGGAAAAAAAACCAAGCTCCCCTGACCCTGTCCTGGTGCTATAGTCGCACAGATACTCATTGATGGCCCTCTGCTGCGTGTGCAGCCGCTGCAGCATGGCCAACGTTGAGTTCCACCTGGTGGGCATGTCACAGATTAGGCGGTTCTTGGGCAGGTTAAACTCCTTTTGGAGGTCCGTCAGCCGAGCACTGGCATTATATGACTGGCAGAAATGCACACAGACTTTCCTGGCCTGCCTCAGGGCATCCTGTAAGCCGGGTACCTGCCCAAGAACCGCTGCACCACCAAGTTAAGGACGTGAGCCAAACAGGTCATTTGTCCCTGTCGGAGGGCAGAGAGGAGGTTGGTGCCATTGTCACAAACCACCATTCCTGCCTTAAGTTGGCGTGGCGCCAACCACCTCTGAACCTGCCCCTGCAGAGCTGACAGAACCTCTGCCCCAGTGTGGCTCCTGTCCCCCAAGCACACCAGCTCAAGCACCGCATGGCATCTTTTGGCCTGCATACTTGCGTAGCCCCTTGAACGGCTACGGAGCACCGCTGGTTCCGAGGACAAAGCACAAGAAGACGCCATGGAGGAAGAAGAAGAGGAGGGGGTGGAGGAGAGAGGTGTGTCACAGTCATTAGCATTTTGGAGGCATGGTGGCAGAACAACCTCCAACACTACTGCACCTTGTCCTGCATCCTTCCCAGCTGCCAGCAGAGTCACCCAATGCGCCGTGAAACTTAGGTAACGTCCCTGTCCATGCCTGCTGGACCATGAGTCAGCGGTAATATGCACCTTACCGCTGACCGCCCTGTCCAGTGAGGCATGGACATTGCCTTCCACATGCCAGTAGAGAGCCGGAATCGCCTTCTGTGAGAAAAAGTGGCGTTTGGGTACCTGCCACTGAGGAACTGCACATTCCACAAACTCACGGAAGGGGGCAGAGTCTACCAACTGAAAAGGCAGCAGTTGAAGTGCTAGCAATTTTGCCAAGCTAGCATTCAACCGCTGGGCATGTGGATGGCTGGGAACAAACTTCTTTCGGCGGTGCAGCGGCTGGGGCAGGGAAATTTGCCTGGTACAATCTGACGTCGGGGTACCAAAAGCAGATTGCCCACAAGTACTTGGCTGTGACACACCTAATTCTACACCTTCATTCCTCTCAGTGCAGGTCTCAGAGAGGACTGAAGGTATAGTGGGGTTGGAGATCTCAGCTGATGAGGAGCAAGGAGAGGTCCTCTTTGTTCTTTGGTGTGGGTCTTTTAGATACGCTTGCCAATGAACTGCATGGCAGGTCAACATATGTCTGGTCAAGCATGTGGTACCCAAGCGGGAGATGTTTTGGCCAGGCGAGATACGCTTGAGACATATGTTGCAAATAGCAGCAGTGCGATCTGATGCACTCGTCTCAAAAAAGGCCCACACCAAAGAACTTTTTGAATAACGCGCAGAGACTGCAGCGCCCTGCACATGTGGAGCTTTGGGGTGTAGGGATGAGCCGAACACCCCCCTGTTCGGTTCGCACCAGAACATGCGAACAGGAAAAAAGTTCGTTCGAACATGCGAACACCGTTAAAGTCTATGGGACACGAACATGAATAATCAAAAGTGCTAATTTTAAAGGCTTATATGAAAGTTATTGTCATAAAAAGTGTTTGGGGACCTGGGTCCTGCCCCAGGGGACATGGATCAATGCAAAAAAAAGTTTTAAAAACGGCCGTTTTTTCAGGAGCAGTGATTTTAATAATGCTTAAAGTCAAACAATAAAAGTGTAATATCCCTTTAAATTTCGTACCTGGGGGGTGTCTATAGTATGCCTGTAAAGGGGCGCATGTTTCCTGTGTTTAGAACAGTCTGACAGCAAAATGACATTTTGAAGGAAAAAACTCATTTAAAACTACCCGCGGCTATTGCATTGCCGACAATACACATAGAAGTTCATTGATAAAAAGGGCCTCATCCCCACAACCCTGGCCGGTGGTTGTGGGGGTCTGCGGGCGGGGGGCTTATCGGAATCTGGAAGCCCCCTTTAACAAGGTGACCCCCAGATCCCGGCCCCCCCCCTGTGTGAAATGGTAAGGGGTACCTACCATTTCACGAAGAAAGTGTCAAAAATGTTAAAAATAACAAGAGACAGTTTTTGACAATTCCTTTATTTAAATGCTTCTTCTTTCTTCTATCTTCCTTCATCTTCTGGTTCTTCTGGTTCTTCTGGCTCTTCTGGTTCTTCCTCCGGCGTTCTCGTCCAGCATCTCCTCCGCGGCGTCTTCTGTCTTCTTCTCCTCGGGCCGCTCCGCACCCATGGCATGGGGGGGAGGCTCCCGCTCTTCTCTTCTTCTTTTCTTCTCTTCTTCATTTTCTTCTCCGGGCCGCTCCGCAATCCATGCTGGCATGGAGGGAGGCTCCCGCTGTGTGACGGCGCTCCTCGTCTGACAGTTCTTAAATAACGGGGGGGGCGGGGCCACCCGGTGACCCCGCCCCCCTCTGACGCACGGTGACTTGACGGGACTTCCCTGTGGCATTCCCCGTGACGTCCCTCCATGCCAGCATGGATTGCGGAGCGGCCCGGAGAAGAAAAGAAGAAGAGAAGAAGAGAAGAAAAGAAGAAGAGAAGAGCGGGAGCCTCCCCCCCATGCCATGGGTGCGGAGCGGCCCGAGGAGAAGAAGATAGAAGACGCCGCGGAGGAGATGCTGGACGAGAACGCCGGAGGAAGAACCAGAAGAGCCAGAAGAACCAGAAGAACCAGAAGATGAAGGAAGATAGAAGAAAGAAGAAGCATTTAAATAAAGGAATTGTCAAAAACTGTCTCTTGTCATTTTTAACATTTTTGACACTTTTTTTGTGAAATGGTAGGGGTACTTATGTACCCCCTTACCATTTCACACAGGGGGGGGCCGGGATCTGGGGGTCACCTTGTTAAAGGGGGCTTCCAGATTCCGATAAGCCCCCCGCCCGCAGACCCCCACAACCACCGGCCAGGGTTGTGGGGATGAGGCCCTTGTCCTCATCAACATGGGGACAAGGTGTTTTGGGGGGCTACCCCAAAGCACCCTCCCAATGTTGAGGGCATGTGGCCTGGTACGGTTCAGGAGGGAGGGGGGGCCACACTCTCGTCCCCCCCTCTTTTCCTGCGGCCTGCCAGGTTGCGTGCTCGGATAAGGGTCTGGTATGGATTTTTGGGGGGACCCCACGCCGTTTTTTTTTTTTTTTTTGGCGCGGGGTTCCCCTTAAAATCCATACCAGACCTGAAGGGTCTGGTATGGAATTTAGGGGGAACTCCACGTCATTTTTTTTTTTTAATTTTGGCCGGGGTTCCCCTTAATATCCATACCAGACCTGAAGGGCCTGGTATGGAATTTAGGGGGAACCCCACGTCATTTTTTTTTTTAATTTTGGTTCGGGGTTCCCCTTTGGGGAATTCCCATGCCGTTTTTATCAATGAACTTCTATGTGTATTGTCGGCAATGCAATAGCCGCGGGTAGTTTTAAATGAGTTTTTTCCTTCAAAATGTCATTTTGCTGTCAGACTTTTCTAAACACAGGAAACATGCGCCCCTTTACAGGCACACTATAGACACCCCCCAGGTACAAAATTTAAAGGAATATTACACTTTTATTGATTGACTTTAAGCATTATTAAAATCACTGCTCCTGAAAAAACGGCCGTTTTTAAAACTTTTTTTTGCATTGATTCATGTCCCCTGGGGCAGGACCCAGGTCCCCAAACACTTTTTATGACAATAACTTGCATATTAGCCTTTAAAATTAGCACTTTTGATTTCTCCCATAGACTTTTAAAGGGTGTTCCGCGGCATTCGAATTTGCCGCGAACACCCCAAATTGTTCGCTGTTCGGTGAACTTGCGAACAGCCAATGTTCGAGTCGAACATGAGTTCGACTCGAACTCGAAGCTCATCCCTATTGGGGTGTGATGCAGTCAAGGTGCTGGACTTAGGCTGGCCCCTGGAGGGCATCCTGCCTCGTTGGTGATGTGCTGCAGCAGGGGGAGCATGACTGCCAGATTGCTGTCCTTCTTGGGCACCCCCTCTGACTGAGCTCAGTATCATCATCAGAGCCTTCCAAACGCTGGGCATCCTCCTGGAGCATGTACCCAGCACTGTGGTCAAACAGTTCGAGGGACTCCTCAGGAGGACATGGTGGGGCTAGGGAAGGAGTCACTGATGACATTGAGCCAAGGGAAGAGGCCGCTGCTTTGCCAGACAAAGTACCCTGGGCATGGGTGAGAGAGGATGAGGAGGATGAGGATGGCTTGGTCATCCACTCGACCAAGTCTTCCGTATGTTGCGGCTCAACACAGCCAGCTGCCGAAAAAAAGGCCAAGCATGTCCCACGGCCACGTGCTGATGAGGATGCACCGTCTCCACGACCAGCACTAGACACAGAGCCTGCTTGCCCTCTCTTATTGGCTTGTGACTGTCTGCCTCTCCTTCTTGGCCTTCCAGACATACTAATGGCCTGTAGCTGCACTAAGCTGGGATATATATATATATACATATATATATATATATATGTACTGATACTGCAGCTAGCAAAATCAACTGCCTGCCTGTAGTATGAGAACACCACCAACCTTCTACAGGTAGCTTTAGCTGAACACTGTGCAGAGCTCGCAAAAAAATAACTTGTAGCTTTTTTAGCTGCCTGCGGTAGTGATAGGATCAGGAAAACACCACCAACCTTTTACAGGTAGCTTTAGCTGAACACTGTGCAGAGCTCGCAAAAAAATACGCACCACACTAACTTGTAGTTTTAGCTGAACACTGTGAGCAGGATGCACAGCACTAACTTGTAGTTTTAGCTGTACACTGTGAGCAGGACGCACCGCACTAACTTGTAGGTTTAGCTGAACACTGTGAGGTGGACGCACCCCACTAACTTGTAGGTTTAGCTGAACACTGTGAGCAGGATGCACTGCACTAACTGTAAATAGTCTAGCTGCCTGACTGTGGTACTAATAGGATCAAAAGAACACCAACAATTTTCTTCAGGTAGCTGTAAATACTGTAACAAGACAAGCCTGCCTGTCAGTAAGAAGATAACAGGAATGGATCTAGCTAAACTGAATACAGTGTATATATATATATATATATATATATATATATATATATATATGCAACACCTGGGATGCATATATACACACAATACACTGTAAGTGCAGCTAACTGACTGACTGTTCTGCCTAATCTATCTAACTCAAATCAAATGACACTGTCTGTCTCTCGCTCTGTTTATCTATGAACGCCGGGACACACACTACACAGGGCTGCCGTGCAGGCGGCCTTATATAGTGTGGGGTGTGTGCTAAATCCCCTGAGCCATAATTGGCCAAAGCCTCCTTGGTTTTGGCCAATTACGGCTCTCTGTTCAGACGGCGCTGTGATTGGCCAAGCATGCGGGTCATAGTGCATGCTTGGCCAATCATCAGCCACCAATGCACTGCGATGCCGCAGTGAATTATGGGCCGTGACGCGCCACACGAATTTGGCGCGAACGGCCCATATCGTTCGCAATTCGGCGAACGGGCGAACAGACAATGTTCGAGTCGAACATAGGTTCGACTCGAACACAAAGCTCATCCCTATTCACAAGCATCATCTCACATGGAATCAATATGGTTAATCATTCTCAATTTCTATCCAATCAATGTTACTGAATACTAATCTTATACCATAGACCAGGGGTCTTCAAACTATGGCCCTCCAGTTGTTCAGTCTGTGAATGTCAGTTTTACAATGCCTCATGGGATGTGTAGTTCCACAACAGCTGGAGGGCCGTAGTTTGAGGATCGCTGCCATAGACACAGTAAGTAGCTAATCGCACGGCCAATAATCTCAATATCTCATTGTCGTTCTGCGATTCATCCTATTTTCAGATCTGAAAGATATATATATGCATAAAAAGATATATATCTTCAATAAATAGATGTAAAAATCTGTTCAGTCATAACACAGAACCAATGACTTATTAAATAAACAAATAAAGATCATTCTAGATCCACCTTTAAACCGTGTGGGGAAATTGTATTCAAAAAATTGATCCAGTGTACCTCTCTTTTTCTGAGGGTTAATTCATGATCCCCCCTCTTCTGTTTCTTTCAATCCCCTCCAGGACCATATATTTCAATTGTGACACACTGGGGTTGATTTACTAAAGGCAAATAGGCTGTGCACTTTGCAAAGTGCAGTTGCCCTCTGCGAGTGCAGTTGCTCCAAAGCATAGTAAATGAGGTAAGGCTTCACTTTTGAAAGAGTACCCAATCATGACCAAGGAAAATAAAAAAAATGCATTAATGCTTGCACATGATTGGATGATGGCAGTCAGCAGAGTTTCTGCTCATTTACTAAGCTCTGGAGCAACTCCACTTGCAGAGGGCAATTGCATTTTGCAAAGTGCACAGTCTTTTTCCCTTTAGTAAATCAACCCCACTATGTCCAAATTCAACAAAATGTCTAGCAAGTGGTAGCTGTGTTAATTTATCCCTAATGGAATATTTGTGTCTTGCGTTCCTATCCTTCACTTTCTGTGTAGTTTCACCAATGTAGACTAATCCACATGGACATTTCATGGCATATACTACAAATGATGACTGACATGCATAGTGTCCCCTAATAGGAATATTGAAACCTTTATGGGGGTGTGTGAAAAATTTACCCTTGATCATGGAGTTGCATTGAATGCATGATAAACAGGGATATGAACCTAGATTTTTTGGTCCCAAAAACGTTGTTCTTGGTGTTATGGATGAAAATTGATCAGATCAAATTAATCGATCGCATATTGTTCTACCCTTCCTATAAGATGACATAGGAGGACACCAGAACTCCTGAACCACAGGATAACTGGTTCTGAGTAGGTTCCAATGTTTAAGAGATTATGTGATGGGGGGCGCTAAAACTATATAGACTGTGGGCTAGATAGCATCTAGATAATTATGTTCAAACAAACTGAATGTGAACACTATAGTAGTATACCATACAAAAAAATTATAACATAATAATATAAACATCAAACTTGCATATTAGAAGAGAATGACAACCATCCAATCTCTGCATGTACAGCAAAATAATATCTTTGTGAAAAATAGTATGAAAATTCTGATGATGAAAAAATGTGAATAAAAAATGCTAAAATAAAGTCCACATGCAATTGAAAATAGTGTAAATCAATATGCATTTATCTTCCGCTGTAACAAAATACACAAAATGAATAAAACGAATAAAAGTGAATCCTCCTCTGTGTGAATAGATGACCTTCACCAGCTGAATAACACACCCTAAGTGCTCTGTAAGTGGATGTCCGCTTACCAGAAGATGTTGACCCTTTTAATTAAAAAGAGGTCAATTAAAGCCTTTAGCAAGAAATGGCTTGCTACCATGGTGTGGAACTGTGGATAAGCCTTGTGGGTGACCGCTTCCTCTCCCCCAGTAGAACGTCAGGCAATATATAGGAGGATACAAGAGGGTCCAAAATAGTGTAATCCCATTTATTAGAAAATTGATTAAAAACAGAAAGCCAAATGGCTGCTTACATTAGAAAGTGTCCTCGCCCGGCACTGAGGCTATACCGCTCGTCTTAGTATGGAAGCTCCACTCTGTGTGTGGTAGCTGGCGTGCGCTTCACCATCTGCTGCCGACAACCACAGGAACCGGAGGGGCTGAAGATTGTGTAACCAGGCACGCCTCGACGTACGTTTTGATTCCCGTCTTCAGGAGGCGCTTCAGGAGTGATTTCTATCACTTAGGTTCCAATGTTTATTAATTATTTTAGAAATTCTGTGTGAAAAAGGATGATATTGCATAAAAAAGGGAATTAGTTTGATCGATTTTTTGGGGGTCCTAATACTATCCATACTGGACCGTTCCTTTTTATCCAAGGCTTCAGGATATTTTCTATCAATCAATTTTGTCTCCATCTCATCAAGCCTCTGACAATACAACCAAAAGAAAGCTCTATTTGTATGAAAAAAATGATAAAAATGTTGTTTGGGTACAGTGTTGCATGACTGAGTAATTGGCATTCAAAGTGTGAGAGCCCTGAAAGCTGAAAATTGGTCTGGGCAGGAAGGGTGCATAAGTGCCCTGTATAGAAGTGGTTATTATACCTGCTAAAAATGTTGGTACACTAAATCAGCCAGAGACTAAAGCCTTGTACACACGATCGGATTGTTGGCAAACAAAACCGTGGAATTTTGTCCGTAGGGCTTTGGCCCAAACTTGTCTTGCATACACACGGTCACACAATTGTTGGCCAACAATCATGAATGTAGTGACGTACTACATGTTTTTCTCAGCTCTTTAGCGCCACTGTTTGGGCTCCTTCTGCTAATTTTGTGTTAGTAGATGTTTGGTGAGCGTTGATTCACGCTTTTCTTTTCGTGCTTTTCATTTAGTGCTTTTCATTTCATGCTTTTCAGTTAGTTTCTGAACGGCGGTTCATCAACCAGACATGTTGCGAAATCGGAGGAGATAATGTGCTATTTATTATTGGCCTTGGAGTTATCGCTTTGACATCATTTTTTTGGTTGAATAATGATTTGATTTGGTATATTTTCTATATTTATGAATGCATAGAATGCACTTTTTGGTTAAGTTCTATTGGCAGATAGCATGTCTAATTTTATTTGTTTTCTTTTTCTAATGCACAATAAAATTGTATAGAATAATACTTGGCTATGTGTTTTACTTCAAATTACATTTTGGGAGTAGGCAGTTACATTTTAAAAAACACAATGTAAAATTGACAAGGGACACCAACATAGTTATATCTTATATCCTAAAAACTATGGGATCATGGTGTTGTGGTAACTTGCCCAAAGAAAAAAAAAAGAAAAAAGCATAATAATATTATTCTTGATATCACTAGAAAAATAGCCTTTGAAAATTTATTTGTAATAACTCCAACAGTGTCACCAGCAAAGCAGCTTCATTATTATCCCATTAAAGAAGAAGAGATTTCATAATTTGCCACGTCACGAATGTTAATTCTCTATTATGAACGCTAGTTTACAAGACCGACCGCTTCTGGCTCGTCCTTGCTTCCGAGCATGCGTGTTTGTACTTTGGACTTTTGTCCGATGGACTTGTGCACACATGCTCGGAAAATCTGACAACAGACATTTGTCCGCGGAAAATGCTATAACCTGCTACCCAACATTTGTCCGCAGAAAATCCGACAACAATTGTCCGATGGAGCAAACACACAGTCGGATTTTCCGCCAACAGCTAGTCATCACACATTTCCCGTCTGAAAATCCGATCGTGTGTACGAGGCTTTACAATGTACAGAACACAGGAATACATGAAAATGTGTCCCAAGATTCTCTGAGATTTTTTGTAATTACTGTACATAGAGGATCTTGAAGAACAAGTAGAATCTGAAAAAAATCTTTTGTCAGAGTTACAAAATGATAGTAGACAGATTGCTGTAATAACAACAGAAAGCAAAAAGACTGAATCCAAGTCTAATGCCCCGTACACACGGTCGGATTTTCCGACGGAAAATGTGTAATAAGACCTTGTTGTCGGAAATTCCGATCGTGTGTAGGCTCCATCACACATTTTCCATCGGATTTTCCGACACACAAAGTTTGAAAGCAGGCTATAAAATTTTCCGACAACAAAATCCGTTGTCGGAATTTCCGATCGTGTGTACACAAATCCGACGCACAAAGTGCCACGCATGCTCAGAATAAATAAAGAGATGAAAGCTATTGGCCACTGCCCCGTTTAGAGTGCCAACGTACGTGTTTTACGTCACCGCGTTCAGAACGATCGGATTTTCCGACAACTTTGTGTGACCGTGTGTATGCAAGACAAGTTTGAGCCAACATCCGTCGGAAAAAATCCAAGGATTTTGTTGTCGTAATGTCTGATCAATGTCCGACCGTGTGTACGGGGCATTAGCCTCAACTTTCTTATATTCCTGAAAGTTCGGAAATGGAGAATGTTGATGCTGATGCTGAAACAGATTAAACATAAAAACGTATTATGTAGAACTGCAAAACTAAAGTTGCAAATACATGACCAACTAATTAAAGTTTTTAAAGACTTTTCTGTTTATGACTTTGAGGCAACTGCATTTTCTAATCCATATTTATTTGAGATGAATGCAGACCATTTTAATCTGTCAAATGATCAATGCAATTAGGGCTGCAATTAACGATTATTTTCATAATCGATTAGTTGGCCGATTATTGTTTCAATTAATCGATTAATCGGTTAATAACCTTAAAAAAAATGTGGCGTATAATTTAGTTAATATGTAAAGTTTAAAAAAAAGGCAATTTATTCTTAAATATCTCTATGCAGTGGTAAATATAAATAACCAACTATATGGTTAGGGAGCAAAATATCTAATCCACTCTGAGAATAACAGACAGAAGAGATATACTGTATATACTATTAGAGGAGATACACTGTATAAACTGTTAGAGAAGAGATATACTGTACATACTATTAAAGGGTGAATCTGATAAATTTTATCAGACTCAGAGATCAAATGTCTTCCTCCAAAAAAAAATTTCATTTTAAGAACGTTCGTTCGATTTTCTAATTGTTAGTGGGGTCAAGTCGACGTTCGTTTTCAACCACAGTGACGGGAAAATTTGGAAATAGAAAACTGCTTGGTCAAAGGAATTTTCAGACAGTGTATGTGGTTTTCATTCAGAAATTACATTCATTTTAAAAACAGAATGTTAAAAACAAGTAAAAATTTCAAACAACATTCTTTCATTCAGCGAATGTACAAAGACTTTTCGTCTGAATATTCTCGTCTGAAAATTGATCCTTGTGGCCAGAATAAGGCTCGCTACACACCTAGGCAGTTTGCTTTCGATCTGTTTCTACAGTGCTTTTTGCTGTGCGTTTTGATTTTTGTGCACGTGATTTTGCGGCGATTTACGTTTTTGCATTTTTTTTGGCCAATTGGGTTAAAAAAACTAAAATTAGCCCTTTATAGTACAAAAAAAAAAAGCAGATAATCACTACTGTAAGGGGTTCATTTTTTTATTGTAGAACTGTGAAAGTAACATCTACAGTAGCGATTATTTGCTCTTTTTGTACTATAAAGGGCTCGTTTTAGTTTTTTTTAACCTCATTATGTTACTGGCTGATTAATCGATCATGAAAATAGTAATCGATTCATTTCATAATCGAATAGTTGTCGATTAATTGATTAGTTGCTTCAGCCCTAAATGCAATTACATATTTCAGCTGTGGGTTCCTGTCAATTTTGCTAAACAAATTAATTCACCTGTTATTGATGACGAAGGTCAGGAAAGAAATAGTGACGCGACAGACAGACTGCGACAATTGTTGCTCTGTACGAACGGTGAACAACTACCATCCATAGAAATATTAGAATTATTACAGACTACTGCAGAAGACGATCCTTTTGAGTTTACAATTTAATTCTGCAAAGCATATAAAATGATATTTGTAAAGCACTGCGTAAACTGTTGGTGCTATATAAATCGTGTATAATAATAATAATAATAATATTTGGAGTAGAAGATGACCCAGGTATGAAAATAACTTTTATAAAAAAATTGAAATACCTTGACCCAACTTTATTGGCCATAGCACAGGAACGACAAAAAATCATATACGAGGTAGCTATGATGCAATGTGACAAAAATAGTCAGGCAACAGACATGTTAGAAACTACAGGTCTCAGCAAGAATGATGACAGGTGTAGGCAAGTGAGACAAAGACAACATATGAAAAAATATTGTTGTAAATTTAAGAGAGACTCAAAAATAAAAACTAAAGATATGGAGAATGAAAAAGCAGCTTTTGTACAACCTACTTTATTATGTCAAGATAAATGTTTGACTGAATTGCTTTATGCCACCAAAGTCAAACAGATCAGTCATTTAATGGTTAACAGCATTTCAGACAGCATGGCCAAAATTAGAATCTCAGAGAATTAATCCCTCTACCATTTCTATATGTTGCTCCAATTATGAGAATGGAGGATGAGAATGGTAGACCATATTTACAAGGTTTACAAAGTTTTCTGAATGGTAAAAATATTAATCTTCTCATTGATAGCAGAGCTGGGATTAGTCTAACCAGAGAAAACATGCCTATGAAACATAATTTGTTATTACACATGTTTCACAGGTATGTTTTCTCTGGTTAGACTAATCTCAGCTCTGCTATCAATCGGAATATTAATGTTTTTTGTGACATTTTTGTCACATCAGACACCTGTCTAGCAGTGGAATTACCTGTATTATTAAATTCCACTATATTTAGATTTTTGTTATTTTGGACTGATTTCAGGCTAAAAGGGCCGGGGGTGCGATTTTGGCCATTTTTGACCAATATTGGGCTAAAAGGGCCGGGGGTGCGATTTTGGCCATTTTGGACCGATTTTAGGATAAATGGGCCGGGGGTGCGATTTTGGCCATTTTGGACCGATTTTGGGCTAAAAGGGTCGGTGGTGCGATTTTGGTAATTTTGGACCGATTTCTGGCAAAAAGGGCAGGGGGTGCGATTTTGGTCATTGAGGAACCGAATTCCTGCTAAAAGGGCCAGGGGTGCGATTTTAGCCATTTTGGACCAATTTCGGGCTAAAAGGGCCAGGGGAGCGATTTTAGCCATTTTGGACCAATTTTGGGCTAAAAGGGCCGGGGGTGCGAATTTTGGTCATTTTGGACCGATTTCAGGCTAAAAGGGCCGGGGGTGCGATTTTGGTCATTTTGGACCGATTTCAGGCTAAAAGGGCAGAGGGTGCAATTTTGGTCATTGAGGAACAGATTTCCTTCTAAAAGGGCCGGGTGCGATTTTGATCATTTTGGACCGATTTCGGGCTAAAAGGGCAGGGTGTGTGCGATTTTTGCCATTTTGAACAATTTTTGAGATAAAAGGGCTGGGGGTGCGATTTTGCCCATTATGGACCGATTTCTAGCTAAAAGTGCTGGGGGTGCGATTTTTGACATTCAGGAACCGATTTCCTGCTAGAAGGGCCGGGGGGCGATTTTTGTCATTTTGGACCGATTTTGGGCAAAAAGGGCCGTGGGTGCGATTTTGGTCATTTTGGACTGATTTCAGGCTAAAAGGGCCAGGGGGGTGCGATTTTTGTCATTTTGGACCGATTTCGGGCTAAAAGGGCCGGGGGTGCGATTTTGGCCATTTTGGACCGATTTCAGGCTAAAACTGCCGGGGGGTGTGATTTTTGTCTTTTTGGACCGATTTCATGCTAAAAGGGCCGGGGGTGCGATTTTTGTCATTTTGGACCGATTTCGGGCTAAAAAGGCCGGGGGTGCGATTTTGGCCATTTTGGACCGATTTCGGGCTAAAAGGGCCGGGGGCTGCGATTTTTGGCATTTTAGACCATTTTTAAGATAAAAAGGCCGGGGGTGCAATTTTTATTATTTTAAACCGATTTCAGGTTAAAAAGGCCCGGGGAGCGATTTTTGTCATTTTGGACCGATTTCACGCTAAAAGGGCCGGGGGTGCTATTTTGGTCATTTTGGACCGATTTCCGGCTAAAAGGGACGGGGGTGCGATTTTGGTCATTTTGGACCGATTTCCGGCTAAAAGGGAAGGGGGTGCGATTTTGATAATTTTGGACCAATTTCGGGCTAAAAGGGCCGGGGGTGCAATTTTTGTCATTTTGGACCAATTTCGGGCTAAAAGGGCCAGGGGTGCGATTTTTGCCATTTCGGACCATTTTCGAGATAAAAGGGCCGGGGGTGCGATTTTGCCCATTTTGGACAGATTTTGGGCTAAAAGGGCCGGGGGGTGCGATTTTGATCATTTTGGATCGATTTCGGGCTAAAAGGGCCGGGGGTGCGATTTTGATCATTTTGGACTGATTTCAGGCTAAAAGGGCCGGGGGTGCGATTTTGGTCATTTTGGACCGATTTCAGGCTAAAAGGGCGGGGGTGCGATTTTGGTCATTTTGGACCGATTTCAGGCTAAAAGGGCCGGGGGTGCGATTTTGGTCATTGAGGAACCGATTTCCTACTAAAAGGGCCGGGGGTGCGATTTTGATCATTTTGGACCGATTTTGGGCTAAAAGGGCCAGGGGGTGCGATTTTTGTCATTTTGTACTGATTTTGGGCTAAAAGGGCCGGGGGTGCGATTTTGGTAATTTTGGACAATTTTAAAGATATAAGAGCCGGGGTGCGATTTTGATCATTTAGGAACCGATTTTGGGCTAAAAGGGCCGGGGGTGCGATTTTAGCCATTTTGGACCAATTTCGGGCTAAAAGGGCCAGGGGAGCGATTTTAGCCATTTTGGACCAATTTTGGGCTAAAAGGGCCGGGGGTGCGAATTTTGGTCATTTTGGACCGATTTCAGGCTAAAAGGGCCGGGGGTGCGATTTTGGTCATTTTGGACCGATTTCAGGCTAAAAGGGCAGGGGGTGCAATTTTGGTCATTGAGGAACAGATTTCCTTCTAAAAGGGCCGGGTGCGATTTTGATCATTTTGGACCGATTTCGGGCTAAAAGGGCAGGGTGTGTGCGATTTTTGCCATTTTGAACAATTTTTGAGATAAAAGGGCTGGGGGTGCGATTTTGCCCATTATGGACCGATTTCTAGCTAAAAGTGCTGGGGGTGCGATTTTTGACATTCAGGAACCGATTTCCTGCTAGAAGGGCCGGGGGGCGATTTTTGTCATTTTGGACCGATTTTGGGCAAAAAGGGCCGTGGGTGCGATTTTGGTCATTTTGGACTGATTTCAGGCTAAAAGGGCCAGGGGGGTGCGATTTTTGTCATTTTGGACCGATTTCGGGCTAAAAGGGCCGGGGGTGCGATTTTGGCCATTTTGGACCGATTTCAGGCTAAAACTGCCGGGGGGTGTGATTTTTGTCTTTTTGGACCGATTTCATGCTAAAAGGGCCGGGGGTGCGATTTTTGTCATTTTGGACCGATTTCGGGCTAAAAAGGCCGGGGGTGCGATTTTGGCCATTTTGGACCGATTTCGGGCTAAAAGGGCCGGGGGCTGCGATTTTTGGCATTTTAGACCATTTTTAAGATAAAAAGGCCGGGGGTGCAATTTTTATTATTTTAAACCGATTTCAGGCTAAAAAGGCCCGGGGAGCGATTTTTGTCATTTTGGACCGATTTCACGCTAAAAGGGCCGGGGGTGCTATTTTGGTCATTTTGGACCGATTTCCGGCTAAAAGGGACGGGGGTGCGATTTTGGTCATTTTGGACCGATTTCCGGCTAAAAGGGAAGGGGGTGCGATTTTGATAATTTTGGACCAATTTCGGGCTAAAAGGGCCGGGGGTGCAATTTTTGTCATTTTGGACCGATTTCGGGCTAAAAGGGCCAGGGGTGCGATTTTTGCCATTTCGGACCATTTTCGAGATAAAAGGGCCGGGGGTGCGATTTTGCCCATTTTGGACAGATTTTGGGCTAAAAGGGCCGAGGGTGCGATTTTGATCATTTTGGATCGATTTCGGGCTAAAAGGGCCGGGGGTGCGATTTTGATCATTTTGGACTGATTTCAGGCTAAAAGGGCCGGGGGTGCGATTTTGGTCATTTTGGACCGATTTCAGGCTAAAAGGGCGGGGGTGCGATTTTGGTCATTTTGGACCGATTTCAGGCTAAAAGGGCCGGGGGTGCGATTTTGGTCATTGAGGAACCGATTTCCTACTAAAAGGGCCGGGGGTGCGATTTTGATCATTTTGGACCGATTTTGGGCTAAAAGGGCCAGGGGGTGCGATTTTTGTCATTTTGTACTGATTTTGGGCTAAAAGGGCCGGGGGTGCGATTTTGGTAATTTTGGACAATTTTAAAGATATAAGAGCCGGGGTGCAATTTTGATCATTTAGGAACCGATTTTGGGCTAAAAAGGCCGGGGGTGCGATTTTGGCCATTATGGACCGATTTCACGCTAAAAGGGCCGGGGGTGCGATTTTTATCATTCAGGAACTGATTTCGTGCTAAAAGGGCGGGGGGTGTGATTTTGGTCATTTTGGACGGATTTTGAGTTAAAGTGCCGGTGGTGCGATTTTGGTCATTTTGGAGCGATTTTGGGTTAAAGTGCCGGGGGTGCGATTTTGGTCATTTTGGACTGATTTTGGGTTACAAGGGCTGGGGGTGCGATTTTGGTAATTTTAGACCATTTTCAAGATAAAAGGGCCGGGGGTGCGATTTTTTCATTTTGGACCGATTTTGGGTTACAAGGGCTGGGGGTGCGATTTTGGTAATTTTAGACCATTGTCAAGTTAAAAGGGCCGGGGGTGCGATTTTGGCCATTTTGGACCGATTTCGGGCAAAAAGGGCCTGGGGTGCGAGTTGGTCAATTTGGACCGATTTAAGGCTAAAAGGGCCGGGGGTGCGATTTTGGCCATTTTGGACCGATTTCAGGCTAAAAGGGCCGTGGGTGCGATTTTGGTCATTTTGGACCGATTTTGGGCAAAAAGGGCCAGGGGTGCGATTTTTCTCATTTTGGACCAATTTCAGGTTAAAAGGGCCGGGAGTGCGATTTTTATCATTTTGGTCCCATTTTGGGTTACAAGGACCGGGGGTGCGATTTTGCTAATTTTAGACCATTTTCAAGATAAAAGGGTGGGGGGTGCGATTTTGGCCATATTGGACCGATTTCGGGCTAAAGGGCAAGAGGTGCGATTCTGGTCATTTTTGACCGATTTCAGGCTAAAAGGGCCGGGGGTGCGATTTTGGTCATTTTGGACCGATTTCGGGCTAAAAGGGCCGGGGGTGCGATTTTGGTCGTTTTGGACCGATTTCGAGCTAAAAGGGCCGGGGGTGCGATTTTTGCCATTTTGAACAATTTTCAAGATAAAAGGGCCGGGGGTGCGATTTTGCCCATTTTGGACCGATTTCTAGCTAAAAGTGCCAGAGGTGCGATTTTTGACATTCAGGAACCGATTTCCTGCTAGAAGGGCCGGGGGGTGATTTTTGTCATTTTGACAGATTTTGGGCAAAAAGGGCCATGGGTGCGATTTTTGTTATTTTGGACCGATTTCGGGCTAAAATGTCCAGGGGGTGTGATTTTTGTCATTTTGGACCGATTTCACGTTAAAAGGGCGGGGGATGCAATTTTGGCCATTTTGGACCGATTTCAGGCTAAAACTGCCGGGGGGTGCAATTTTGTCTTTTTGGACCGATTTCATGTTAAAAGGGACGGGGGTGCGATTTTGGTCATTTTGGACCGATTTCAGGGGTAAAAGGGGCGCGATTTTTATCTTTTTGGACTGATTTCAGGCTAAAAGGGCCGGGGGTGCGATTTTTGTCATTTTGGACCGATTTCGGGCTAAAAGTGCCGGGGGTGTGATTTTGGCCATTTTGGACCAATTTCAGGCTAAAAAGGCCGGGGAGCGATTTTTGTCATTTTGGACCGATTTCACGCGAAAAGGGTCGGGGGTGCGCTTTTGGTAATTTTGGACCGATTTCAGGCTAAAAGGGCTGGGGGTGCGACTTTGGTCAATGAGGAACTGATTTCCTGCTAAAAGGGCCGGCGGTGCGATTTTGATGATTTTGCACCGATTTCGGGCTAAAAGGGCCGGGGGTGCGATTTTTGTCATTTTGGAATGATTTTGGGCTAAAAGGGCCGGGGGTGCGATTTTTGCCACTTTGGACCATTTTCAAGATAAAAGGGGCAGGGGTGTGATTTTTCCCATTTTGGACAGATTTTGGGCTAAAAGGGCCGGGGGTGCGATTTTGGTCATTTTGGACAATTTTAAAGATATAAGAGCCAGGGTTCGATTTTGATCATTTTGGACCGATTTCAGGCTAAAAGGGCCGGGGTGAGATTTTGGTCATTTAGGAACCGATTTTGGGCTAAAAGGGGAGGGGTGCGATTTTTGCCATTTTGGACTGATTTTGGGCTAAAAAGGCCGGGGGGGTGATTTTGGCCATTATGGACCGATTTCACGCTAAAAGGGCCGGGGGTGCGATTTTTATCATTCAGGAACTGATTTCGTGCTAAAAGGGCGGGGGGGTGTGTGATTTTGGTCATTTTGGACCGATTTTGAGTTAAAGTGCCGGGGGTGCGATTTTGGTCATTTTGGACCGATTTCGGGCTAAAAGGGCCGGGGGTGTGATTTTGGTAATTTTAGACCGATTTTGGACTAAAAGGGCCGGGGGTGCGATTTTGGTCATTTTGGACCGATTTCTGGCTAAAATTGCTGGGGGTGCGATTTTGTTAATTGAGGAACCGATTTCCTGCTAAAAGGGCCGGGAGTGCGATTTTGGTCATTTTGAACCGATTTCACGCTAAAAGGGCCGGGGGTGCGATTTTGGTCATTTTGGACTGATTTTGGGCAAAAAGGGACAGGGGTGCGATTTTTGTCATTTTGGACCGATTTTGGGTTACAAGGGCTGGGGGTGCAATTTTGGTTATTTGAGACCTTTTTCAAGATAAAAGGGCGGAGGGTGCGATTTTAGTCATTATGGACCAATTTTGGTCTAAAAGGACCGGGGGTGCGATTTTTTTCATTTTGGGCCGATTTCAGTTTAAAAGGGCCGGGGGTGTGATTTTAGTCATTTTAGACCGATTTTGGGTTATAAAGGCCAGGGATGCGATTTCGGTAATTTTAGACCATTTTCAAGATAAAAGAGCCGGGGTGCGATTTTTGTCTTTTTGGACCGATTTCAGGCTAAAACGGCCTGGGGTGCGATTTTGGTCATTTTGGACCGATATTGGGCTAAAAGGGCCGTGGGTGCGATTTTGGTCATTTTAGACCGATTTCTGGCAAAAAAGGCCTGGGGTGCGATTTTTGCCTTTTTGGACTGATTTCTGGCTAAAAGGGCCGGGGTGCGATTTTGGTAATCGAGGAACCGATTTCCTGCTAAAAGGGCCGGGGGTGCAATTTTGATCATTTTGGACCGATTTCGGGCTAAAAGGGCCAGGGGTGCAATTTTTGTTATTTTGGATTGATTTCATGCTAAAAGGGCTCGGGGGGTTTCAAGAATTTTGGACCGATTTCAGGATAAAAGGGCCGGGGGTGCGATTTTGGCCATTTTGGACCGATATTGGGCTAAAAGGGCCGGGGGTGCGATTTTTGCCATTCTGGACTGATTTTAGGCTAAATGGGCCGGGGGTGCGATTTTGGTCATTTTGGACCGATTTCAGGCTAAAAGGGCCGGGGGTGCGATTTTGGTCATTTTGGACCAATTTCAGGCTAAAAGGGCTGGGGGTGCGATTTTGATCATTTTGGACCGATTTTGGGCTAAAAGGGACGGGGGTGCGATTTTGACCATTTTGAACTGATTTCAGGCTAAAAGGGACGGGGATGCGATTTTTATCATTTTGGACCGATTTAAAGCTAAAAGGGCCGGGAGTGCGATTTTGGTCATTTTGGACCGATTTCAGGCTAAAAGGGACGGGGGTGCGATTTTTGTCTTTTTGGACTGATTTCATGCTAAAAGGGCCGGGGTGTGATTTTGGTAATTTTAGACCGATTTTGGACTAAAAGGGACGGGGGTGCGATTTTGGTTATTTGAGACCATTTTCAAGATAAAAGGGCCGGGGGTGCGATTTTTGCCACTTTGGACCATTTTCGAGATAAAAGGGGCAGGGGTGTGATTTTTCCCATTTTGGACAGATTTTGGGCTAAAAGGGCCGGGGGTGCGATTTTGGTCATTTTGGACAATTTTAAAGATATAAGAGTCGGGGTTCAATTTTGATCATTTTGGAACGATTTCAGGCTAAAAGGACCGGGGTGAGATTTTGGTCATTTAGGAACCGATTTTGGGCTAAAAGGGCAGGGGTGCGATTTTTGCCATTTTGGACTGATTTTGGGCTAAAAAGGCCGGGGGGGTGATTTTGGCCATTATGGACCGATTTTGGACTAAAAGGGACGGGGATGCGATTTTTATCATTTTGGACCGATTTAAAGCTAAAAGTGCCGGGGGTGCGATTTTGGTCATTTTGGACTGATTTTGGGTTACAAGGGCTGGGGGTGCGATTTTGGTAATTTTAGACCATTTTCAAGATAAAAGGGCCGGGGGTGCGATTTTTTCATTTTGGACCGATTTCAGGTTAAAAGGGCCGGGGGTGCGATTTTGGTCATTTTGGACCGATTTCTGGCTAAAAGGGCTGGGGGTGCGATTTTGTTAATTGAGGAACCGATTTCCTGCTAAAAGGGCCAGAAGTGCGATTTTGGTCATTTTGAACCGATTTCACGCTAAAAGGACCGGGGGTGCGATTTTGGTCATTTTGGACTGATTTCGGGCAAAAAGGGAGGGGTGCGATTTTTGTCATTTTGGACCGATTTAAGGTTAAAAGGGCCGGGGGTTAGACTTTTATCATTTTGGACCGATTTTAGGCTAAAAGGGCCGGGGGTGCGATTTTGGTTATTTGAGACCATTTTCAAGATAAAAGGGCGGAGGGTGCGATTTTAGTCATTTTGGACCAATTTTGGTCTAAAAGGACTGGGGGTGCGATTTTTTTCATTTTGGACCGATTTCAGGTTAAAAGGGCCGGGGGTGTGATTTTGGTCATTTTGGACCGATTTTGGGTTATAAAGGCCAGGGATGCGATTTTAGTAATTTTAGACCATTTTCAAGATAAAAGAGCTGGGATGCGATTTTTGGCTATTTTGGACCCGATTTTAGGCTAAAAGGGCCGGGGGTGCGATTTTAGTCATTTTGGACCGATTTTGGTCTAAAAGGACTAGGGGTGCGATTTTTTTTAAATTTTGGACTGATTTCAATTTTAAAAGGGCCGGGGGTGCGATTTTTGTCATTTTTGACTGATTTCGGGCTAACAGGGCCGGGGTGCGATTTTTGTTATTTTAAACCGATTTCAGGCTAAAAAGGCCGGGAGTGTGAATTTTGTCATTTTGGACCAATTTCACGCTAAATGGGCGGGGGGTGCGATTTTGGATATTTTGGACCAATATTGGGCTAAAAGGGCCGGGGGGTGCAATTTTGGCCATTTTGGACCGATTATGGGCTAAATGGTGCGGGGGTGCGATTTTGATCATTTTGAACCGATTTCGGGCTAGAGGGGCCGAGGGTGCGATTTTGGTCATTTTGAACCGATTTCGGGCTAAAAGGGCCGGGGGTACGATTTTTGCCATTTTGGACTGATTTTGGGCTAAAAGGGCCGGGGGTG